>NW_024350921.1:1754185-1973167 GCF_902729225.1 Pteropus medius | reverse complement strand
TAAGATTCAAGAACTCTTTTTGAAAGCAAAAATCTAGAGTTTATTCTTTGTTCATTAATCTAATCTTGTTTTATGTGTATGTGTGTGCATGTTTTTGTGTGGCGTGACATTATTGTGTTGAGAGGACGAAATGAAAACATAGAAATGTTGGCTGGTAGAAAATATTCCATAACAAATTTATTTTCAGCAATACCGGGATCAAGTTTTTCAAAAGTTTTGTCTTGCCTTGTTTTTTATCTTCTGAAATAGATGTTTTGTTGTTTTTTGGGAGGTTGCTAACACTGCTGACACCCCAATGCTCTTCAGAGTGGCATATCATTATCAAGTGGAAATCAAAACAAATGTTTAGAAACACGAGGAGGGAAGAGGTATAAAACAAACAAACAACAATACTTTGAAATTAATGCAACGATGCGGGGAGAAATTTCAAGTACTATAATCATTAAAGTTTTCAAATGTAGAATGTTGATTATACTATATCTTATCAATGATATTTTTCTATTATCTTTAATGCCAGAGGATATTTTCAAATATACATATAAATTCTGTTATATATAGTCTGTTTACTTATTAAAACAATTCAATCACTTTAAGATGGAAGATATCAACTTACTTTAATGATGTCTTCTCAGGTTCTAATGCTAAAACCTAAAGTTTTTTCTGCTTTGTTTTGTTTTTAATGAAAGTTCTATATTGTTTGAGCCTATGGCCTAAAACCAGCAACTCATTAAAGCTTAGGCTCCTCAGTGCTCCTATCTGAAAAACTATCTCTATTAGATGGCTCCTAAGACTGAAGTTGTAGCATTCAAAACCCTGAGTCTCTTCATAAGTACATATGCTATAAGAAAACATTAAAAGAGAAAATATATACTATTTCATTTAACATAGCATGTACTTTAAGCCCTACTCTCATTTTTTTATAAGTTTAATGGAAACAATGCCAAAGCCAGCAATGTTTTGCCTCATCTATTTGCCTGTTTTTACCCTGAATTCAAATGATTTATTATGGAAACCAGCACACTGGGATTGGGTATGAGGATCAACAATGAGTAAGGTGATGAACCTTTGAAAGAAAGACAAACAGATGAACAAACACTGATGAGAGATGCGCACTATGAGAGACTAATTTGAAAGGGGGAAAGGTGGATTTTCTCAGAGGGCTTGAACTGGATCTAAAACCTGAGCATAATTTTACCCAAAAGAGAAAATGAATAAGGTTTTTCAGGGCAAGGAACATCAGAAATAAAACAGATATCTAAATTGTGAAGGGCATCATGTGGTCTAAGTAGGAAATGTTTTTGGCTGCTGCTACTCCTGAGAAATGCAAGGATCTACCTCATAAAATATGAAATCAGATAAGATTATAGCTCAGATCCGACTGATGTGATCACCTTGACGTTTTATATTAAACTCTGTACTAGTCTGTTTGTGCATCTCCCCAAACTGGCTTGCCACTAACTGTCTCCTGATATTGGCTCAGTGGGAACCTGGCCTGCATTACAGTTGTCTTATCTTCTGACAACACAAATCTTCGTAGTTTCTGTAGTGGAGCAGGCTGAGTGCTGACTCAGTCCTTAACATGGCTACTATAGCAGGAGCCCCAGTACCAGGTCCCTCTCACCTGTCTATTTACAGACTCATGGGAGGTTCTGTGGGGCATAAGAGCTGGTTGGTTCCTCAGTGGCTGAGAAAAAGTGCCAGGGAAGTAGATTGTTTCCAAAGCTGGACACCAACTGCTCCTCTCTTCCGTCTACAAAAATGTCATGCTGCTTCTCCCATGAAGAGGTGAGGTCTATTTCTCCTCTTGAGTATGAAATCTGCTTAACCTTGGGACTTGCTCTGACCAACTCCAGACCTATGTCTGAGAAATCTGGATGCTTCTACTTTTGATCTCCTGTTAGCCACTTGCTAGGCAAATAAGCTTGGGTTAGACTATGAAAATAAAATCTATGCAGAGAGAGAAAGGTCCAGTAAACCTGCAGCCATTCAGCTACTCCAGTGGAAGTAATAAAAATAGAGGCCATCTTTAATGTCCCATTCCTAACCAAGCTCCCAGCTGAATGCTGCTACGAAAGTGACTCTAGTCAATATCACATGGAACAGGAAAGCCACTGAGCTGCCCCACAAAAGTATAAGACGTAATAAATTGTTGTGTCTGAAGCCACTAAAATTGGGGGTGGTTACACAGCAACAGATAAATTACAGAGCTTGGCAATTTAACCTAGGAATTTGGGAGAATTTATGGCTTAACCAAATAGAGACAGGAAAGTACAACATCCCTCAGATAAATTCTTCATTTTGCATTCTTACTGATCTGCTTATAGTGTTGCACATAGATATTTATGATTTGACTTCTCACCAGAAAAAACAAACATACTCTTTTAAAATTATCTTAAATATTCTAGGATATTTGATAAATAATTATCATCCTTAAAAACTTAAATACATTAAAGTAATCACTACTATATACATCGTGTCACTGGGAAGAAAAAAATGTCGGTGTTGGGGAGTAGAGACTTTGCTGCGATACAACATCTTTAGATTGTTAAAAAATTCTTTTGGTTTTAAGGCAAAAGGCATAGCAGACCAAGTGTTACTTTTCCTTTAATTAAAATGTTTTAGAGTGTGAGATATTTAAAAATGCCATTTTCCTTTCAATTGCATGCCAGAAATTTTATACAGTAAAATTAGCAGTTTTCATTAATTTCCAGCAATTTAACTTAAATGTTAAGAATTTTACACATTTTTAGACCCCAAAATTAGAAAATAATGTTTCTCTCTCTAATCACCAAACTCCTTTTAGTAATACTATGTACTTGTGAGAAAAAGTAGAATACATTTATTAATTTAGATTTTTACATAGACGTTCAAAACGTTGAAGTTTAAATAAGTAAAATGATGTGAGTAACTTCTCAGGATGTCTATAAGTATGTATTGACTCAAGTTTAATGTTCGGATAATTTTGCTTAATTACAAAAAGAGTTGGAATTTGATAACTCAAAATAGAAAATGTGTCATCATCCAGTCTTAATAAGAGCCCCTTTCTGAATATGTGATGAGTCTAAAGAGTATAAACTATACCATTTTAATCTTTGCATTTTCATTCTAATGTCACAGCTACAATCCAGTAGGAATTTAATAAAAGTTTATTGAAAATATGGCTTGTATTGCTTACCAGTCTCCTGAAAGAAGCATTTAACCTCTTACAGTTCAAGCATACCTAGACCAAATATGCTTTCTTTTAACTTTTACAATAATTTTAAAAAAAAAACTAATATAAAACATCAGAAACTGCAAACTCAAAATTACAAAGTGGCAGACATTGTAAGGTAAATTAAATTATAATTCAAATATAAGGAGTAAAAGGAAGCAAAATGGTTTGCAATCAAGTCCTAAGCATATCTCATTCATTTTATATTGACTGGATAGTGAAAATATATTTAAATATTTCAAGATTGTTAAAAATAATTTTAAAAATTATTTTCTTATAAAAGAGCAAAATGTCTTGATTTTTTAGAAAAGTGATTTTCATATACATATATGGCATTTTTTAATTACTGTGTACTATTCAGTAATTCATGTAATAAATTTAAAAAATATGGAAAGTCCTTAATAGAAATACTAGTAAGTAAAATTGACAAAAAAATTGAAAAATTTAAAGGATATTCATATTAAAATAACCCAATTAGTAGTGGTGAGAAACCATAATTAGAAAATAATGTCAATATTCTAGGTTAAGAAAAATTTTCTTTCTTCATTGGGTATTAGCTCAAGTTTTAGATAAATAATATCATATTTGACTTCAGATTTTGGATAACATTTTAAACAATGCCTTAGTTCTTATATTTTATAATTACAATAAGTGACTATTGAAGACAATTTGGAAAATGTATAAAAGATCAATGATTATTTAAAATTGTCTGTGTTCTTATTACTCAGTTAGGATTAGGTGTTGGTACAAATGATGACATTTCTTAGAGTTAAACAAGATACAAATTTATTTCACTCTCATGTAGAAGTTTATTTCATGCTGTCAGAGATCTAGTTTCCTTCTCTATAGCTGCTAAGCCACAAATAACTTTGACCTCATATTCATCATTTGTCCTTCCAAGATGACAGAAAGAGACAAATAATGAACATGAGCTGTTTCTTTAAAAAGCTTCTCTGAAATTGTCAATTAGTCATATTTTCATACCTACTTGATTGGAACATGTAGCCTGTATTCTGAATGGACATTGCTTTGCATTTTTATAATAATGTGAGAAGGGCATAAAGATTACCGAGGGAAAACTAGCAATCTATGCCACACCCATGGCAGCCACATTTAACATATTAATATCTTTTTAAAAAAATTTTTGTGCCCATATATGCATGACTTTATATAACATCAAGGGATAACTTAAAACTATGTTTTTCATTTAATATAATTGACTAATATTCTTCAATGATAAGAATTCTATTTTCTGGATATGACTTAATTTATTTAAGCAAATCTCTAATGTTGAAAACTTAGCCTTTCTCAAAATTTTGTTAATATAACAAATTTGCTGTGATAAACATTATTTTACTAAAATATTCACTTATATTAAATTATATTTTAATTTTAGGAGAAGTCTTTTCAGCATGAAAGAGAAAATTTACATTAAATATATATTTTTAATCAATTGTTGAGTCATTCAAGTTATATCTAAAATTTCTTGGTTGAAGTTATACCTTAAAACTTTACATTTTAAGCTCTACTTATAGATCATGTTATTAAACCCAATTAAAAATTTAAAATATAGTAATATTTGTCAATGTAAAAGCAATTACTTTTTCTTACATTTTGATTAACAACTGAGTTACTTATATATTTTATTTTAAAAATAAAATTCATTAACTAAAATTTTTTTTAGACATTGAGAACTAAAATTTCTGATTTAATATACATAATTTTTATCATGAAAATTTAACATGGCAAACTTTCTAATCTAACATAGTGACTTTTCATAAGCACTAAATACAATATCCTTTATTAATGAATAAATATCTTAAGCATTTCCTACATCTTAAAATATATTTAAATAGAGATTATAAACCTGTTACTGTTATATGGCTTACTAAAAAATATACTTATTTTTGGTATAACTGCCTGAGATTACACATATACTCTACTACCAAGAAAAACAAAGTTGATATTATCTAAAATATGGATACTTAAATCATCAAAGGGCACTATATATTTCTAAAACAGAACAGAACAAAACAAAAAATCCAAAAATTTGCCTATCCTTAGATATATGTAAAATGACAATAGATTTATATTTTAGTGACCTGCCAGCCAGAGTAAAGTGTGATACATAAAGAAAAGAATTAGGAAATATGGTGATTTCTTGCCCTTTGGTTCATGAATATAGTCAGTAAAATGAAAGCAAAATACTGCACTTAACACTGAAGTACCTGCAATCACTATTCTATGACTCATTCACATAATGTTATTTTACACTCATTGATTTCAATCCTCATCACACACTCATATGTCAACTTCTTTTACCTACTGAACTAAAACTAATATCCTAGATATGGTGACTAGAGTAAGCAGAACAATGCCTCCCCTGCAAAGGTTGCCATGTCCCACAGCTCAGAATCTGTTACAATAATATGTAGGTGGCAAAAGGGGTTTTTCAGATGTGATTAAAATTATGAGATGGGCAGATTATCTTGGATTATCAGAGTAAAAACAATCTAGTCTCATTAGTCTGTAAAAATAGAGGACTTTTCACAACTGTGGTCAGAAAGAGAGATGTGAGGTGAAAGAATCCTCATAGAGATGCAATGTTGCTTGCTGTGAACACAGAATGAGGAGGCCAAGGAATACAGGTGGCTTCTAGAAACTAAAAAAGGCAAAGAAATAGATTTTTCTCTAGATTCTCCAGAAAGAAATGCAGCCCTGTCAATACCTTGATTTTAGTTTAGTGATACCAGTGTCAGGTTTCTGACAATACAACTGTAAGATAACATGCTTGTGTTTTAAGCCAGAGTTTGTAATAATTTGTTATAGCAGCAATGAAAATCTAATACAGCAACATCCATAGCACCAACTCAATGGTTTAGGTAAAAACTTTATGTCCCCACACATCATCCTATGATACCTCTTTCTGAATACTAATCATATTACTATCTCCTGTTTGACTATTCCTCCTTCTATGAGCTCCAAGAGGACGGAGTCTATCTTGTCCAAGGTGTCTTCAGCACCATGGACAGTGTTGGTAAGTGGCTCTTTTCCAAGTTTTCATACCTATAGACTTCTGCATCATTTGACTCAGTTGAACAATTGTTAATTAATGTAACTCCCACAAATATCTAGATGACTATTATACACAAATTTTAGTTATTTAGAGAATGCAAATTGGAGTAAAATGACTTCTGCCTCCAAGGCATTTGTAAATCTACCAGATAGATTGGGAGCTCAATAGCTAATTAAGTAAATTGATAGACTAGTCCAGAAAATGTCTAATCAAGAATAAGCTAAAGAAGAGAAATGACACTTGGTGAGGAGAGACCAACTCATAGATAATGACATCCAGAGAACAAGAATGTAATTTAATCACCGAATTAACCTTGCTAATTGTCTACTATGTGATATTGTACTGCAGTGCTACCCACTGTATTTCTACAGTGTCATTTTGAGTCTCATCCTTTCCTCGGTGTACTTCTCTACTTGAGTATGCAATAATTCCATAATTATTTTCCTTGTCTCATATGTCTAGCTTTCATAACTATTTATTAGCATTGATCTCCAGTCTAGAATCGTTTGAGTAAATTTTGTTTGGTTGGTTCCTCTTCTTCTGTCCCCACTCCACATCCTTTAATTCAAGCGACAAGCTTCTGCCTTGATGTATTTTCCTAAAATTAATTCTGACTTGATATCCAGTTCCTTCATAGGACTGGGATTCTACCTTTCTTTAATCATCCCTGATGAGCTGGTACTGAAAGAAATATCTGCTTCCAATTATTCATGAAAACCCTTCCAGATGCAGCCTGTGTGGATAGATACAATTCCACCTGTGGTTCAGGCCTATGCTATGCATTTCAGTAATATTAAGATGCACTACTCAACGCTCAGCCTGATATTAATCGGAATGGCTCCCTTCTGTTTTTTCCTACCCCTCAGAAAATTATTGTCAGCATATGCTACTAGGTAGTTTCCATAAACCTGTTGTCTCTCTGAGTAGTTTTTAGTCCCGGGTTTGAGCTCTTGTCCTCTCTTTCTGTCCTGCTGGCAAAAATAATACAAAACTAATCAAATCTCACTGTCTCAACTAGTAGATAAATTACCCTATATAACTAAAAGATATGCCCACACTAGTAATTAATTCATGGCTTATGTTGAAAACAACTAAACAATTACATTTAACCTTAAGAGTTATGACTTTTATAATATAGTCTCAACTTACCTTCCCAACCTTTTATCTCCTCCTTCTCCCACATGTATAGCCTATCAAACTCTCCTCCCTACTGTCTTCCAAGAAATTCTTGTTCTGTGTCTCCAGAATATCCTTCTCAATCATGTTTGCCTTTCTTTTACATGTGATATAATATCAGTTTCATAACTTCTCCTTGATGGTGTTTCATATCTTTAGTTGCCAACAGCCCCTATTCTTCATTCTCATTATGCTTCTTTCTGGAAAAATATAATATTCTGTATGATATAGGTGTATATTATATCTAGTAGTGGAGTTTTCTTACCCCAGACTGCCTAAGTCACACTGTAATTTCTTTGATTCTCAGGATTTATTTTATTCTATGGAACAGTTTGGATTAAGTTTGGTTGTGACAGAAGAACAAAATAATTGTGACCTAAATGAAATAGCAATTAACTTATCTCTCTTATACAAGTTCAGAAGTCAATGGTATTGAGTATATAATGTTCCATGATGTCAGGGACCCAGGATCTTTCTAGAAGAGTTTTTTCATAACTGGCCTTCATTCTCAAGCTGACCGCATGATTCACCACAGCAGTTACAATTCCAGCTGTGAAACCTGCTTCTATCCAGCAGGAAAGAGAAAAGGAATGATAACTTTTAAGAACATTTTAGTTTTTAAGGATATTTCTTACAAGTTGAAAACATTATTTGCATACTCTCCAATGATCAGAAGTTACGCAACCACTGTAATAGAGTCTGACTTAATTTCTCTATGTTTACTGCTCACAGCTTTTAAGCCCCACCCCTACCTCTTCTGCTTTGGGGCATGTGCATAAGAAAACCTAAGAGCTCCCTCCTTTGCCTCTGATGGGAGATTCAAGCCACAAAAACGTCTGCCAATCCAAGGAAACCCTCATTCCCACTCTACTGCCTAACCACCATAAAAACCTCACACCAGTCTCCATTAACTGTCATTTCGCTCAAAACACTTTTGAAACTGCTCAGGAGTCACCTTCCTCTACTCAAAAAGCCTCATTATATGAGTAATAAATCCTGTTACATACTCTCGGTGTTTGTTTATAGCATTATCAGTTTTGAATATGGATCAACATTTTTTGTGGGGCTCCATCATGTTTCTGCAACTACCCAGCAAGAAATACTGAAAAACCTTTTTTCTGGGGCATCCTGGTTCCCCATTCAAATCTGATACTTCTGTTACCAAAGAAGATAGAAAGAAGGTTGAGAGCGGCAACTATTACTTTATTTTGCATAACTTTATTTTATATGCAATAATAATATTCTGCATTGAGTAAACCTTTAATTTATAGCTATTAAAATATTATATTTTCTATGTATTTTAATTATAGTTTTAGTATGTATATAATGTTGTAGTTCATATTAGATTTTTCTGCACTTGAGCAAAGAAATATTATCAAGTAAAATATTTTCATAAACACACACGCACACACACATGCATGCTCAAATGCCTTTTTTAAAACATGCTAAGATAAGACTAGCACAGAACAAGCTAGAATGATTTATATTATGTGACAAAGAGGTCCATTTCAGGACAAGAAAACTTTGACTTTTTATCTCAGCTCATTGCTGGAAAGGCATCATCGATACACCTTTTTCATATTTTATAACCAAACACAAGTTTTAATAAATGCTTGCAATAGTGTTTAAGCTATATGTATCAATGTTTAGAATATTTCTAATTTGTTATTATTCTCCAAGATTTTGAACTGTTAATACCATTGAATTTAAATATTGCTTTTCGACTTCATCTATCCAGTCTGTCGTATAAGAGTCTTCTTTACACATAGCAAGGGCTAACTTATTTCTTTTATTTCATCGATTCTATTGTTTCATTAAATAATATCTTATTTCACTGATTCTAAACTCAATTTAAAAAATAAACTTTGACATAAGGATATAATCTTAAACTAGGTTGTATCCTAAAAGCAATAGAATATAATCATTTTATTTGTAATGGTTTTAATCTCTACTAGGACATAATATAATTACTTTGGCAATACAAGATATGTACTTTTGACTGCTTCAAATAATTCTATTCTTGGACAATCATGAATAGTGCGAAGACTTTGCAATTTTAGCAATAATATGCTATGGGCTATGGGAATTTCTCACTGTGTAAAGTGAATCTTAGATGAAAGTTTCTTCATGAATGCTAATATTTAATATTTCACAACCCAAAGAAGAAATATGTATAAAGAAATTACTATAATTAGCAATTTAAAATAATAACTGCTTTCTAACTGATTCTCAAATAAGAGAACTACATATTGACACCTATACCTAAGAAAGAGTTATCTGCACTTTGAAATGAGTAAACCAAGATATATTTTCAACTTTATTAAGCATGAAAAGCAAAATCGTGTTCCCTTGATTGTTCTACCCTGAGGAAATAATTTAAGACTTACAATTTCAAAGATTTTATTTTGATATGACATAGTAGGTCTTTCTGTTTGTCCAAGAAAACAATGCTAGAAACACAAAAAGCTCTCAATAAATATGCACCATTAAATAATGGATAAGTTTTTAATTAGGCTTATTTTAAGCTACATGAAATAGTAAACCCAATTCTAGTGGCTTACAATAACAGGGGTTCATTTTCTCACAAAATAAAAATTTCTTGTGCTGGATATCTGGGTCATTTAGTGGCTCCATCATGTCTTCGATTCCCATGAATTATATTTTTACTGCTTTTTTATACCTATCTATGGCTCTAACATTATCTTTAGACTTGTTATTTTATGGTTTCAAGATCCAAAGAAAACAAAAACACTAATTCAAAAAGATATATGAACCCCTATGTTCATTGCAGCATTATTTGCAATAGCCAAAATATGGAAGTCACCTAGGTATCCACTGACATACAAATGGATAAAGAAGATGTGGTGTTAATACAATGGAATATTATGCAGCAATAAAATAGAATGGAATTCTGCCATTTGTGACAAGATAGTTGGTTCTAGAGGGTTTCATGGTAAGTGAGATAAGTCAGGCAGAGAAAGACAAATACCTATGGTTTCACTTTTATGTGGAATCTAAAAACAAAACAAATAAAACAAAATGAAAGCAGAGTCATAGAAACAGAGACCAAAGGGATGGTTACCAGAAGGGAGAGGCTGGATGGATCAATAAAGGAAGGGAATTATAGTTAATAATAATACTATGATAAGTTTTCATGGTGACAGATGATTACTAGAATTAGCAGTGTGATCATATTGTGAGGTATAAAAATGTTGAATCATATACCTGAAACTAGTATAACTAATATAAGATTGTATACCAAGTATACTTAAATAAATAATAAAACAAAAGATGTTATGTAATTCCATTAGACTACATTGTGGCCTACATATGTTCCCTAACTCTTACCATGGTACCTAAATAATAAATTAAAAAACTTCACTTGATGAAATAAGATGAGAAACTCTTCTATGAGTGATTTATTTGATACTGAGAGGATGTCTTATGTGGAAGCTATGGAGCATACGGGCAGGCTGGTCTGACAAAAAGAAAGAGATTGCAAAATAAGTTATAAAATGTCCATGCTCGTGCTTCTATGATTGCTGGAATTCATGTGGAAGTATGTACCTAGAAGATATGGTATTTGGACAAATATTACATAAAAACAGTTTTACAATTCAATTTATAAGAATGAACCCTTGCCAAAAGGAAAGAAGGAAAGAAAACCAGGAAAAGAGGAAAGTCGCAGAAGAAAAGGTAGAGAAAAGGGCAGAGAAAAAATAAAAATAAGTAGAGAGGGAGGTAGAAAGAGAAACTTAAATAGGTTAATAAATTCTGTCATTATAGGATAACAATAAAGGTTTCCCCCCAAATTAAGAATTAACAATAATGATGAGAGTAACATCTAAGAAATGTATCCCATCAAAAGAATAGCTCACAAGTGTTTTTGATTAAAATTTATGAAATGCAAATGCCCAATCAGATGAACCATCGCTAGAATCATAATGTTTAAAAAAATCTGTGTTCCTATAAATGTACTGAATCTGTCTGAGGAAACTGCATGTTTAAGGAAAAGTGATTGTCTACACGGAGTCTAGAAAAAAGATCATCTGAAGAACAAACAATTGGCCATCTGTCTCCAGCCTTCTTCCTGGTAGAGAATGCTCTGAGAAGCTGAAAAAAAGTATCCAGTCAGCTCAAAAGTTCTATTTCATATTGAAAAATAATAAATTGGAATTATAATGTATTTATAATATACACAAAATCATGTATTTTAGATACATGTATTCATCAAATTAATGTATCGTTTGTATGATTATTGGTTTCCAAAAAATAAGAATTAGAGATGTCATAAAACATTATGGCAGTTGTGAACTCTCATTTGAAGTCATTAAAATAACCTCTGCCTTATATCTTTTCTTAAAATTTAATTTATTGAGGTGACATTGGTTAATAAAATTATATAGGTTTCAAGTATACGATTCTATAATACGTCATCTGTATATTGCATTGTGTGTTCACCACCCAAAGTCGAATCTCCTTCCATCACCATGTTTCACCCCCTTTACCCTTTTCTACCTCTCCTCTTCCTCTTTCCCTCTGGTAATCACTAAACTTTTGTCTGTGCCTATGAGTTTTTGTTTGTTTGTCTTGTTCATTTGTTGCATTTAGTTTTAAGTCCCATATATGTGTGAAATCATATGGTTCTCAACTTTTTCTGTCTGACTTATTTCACTTAGCATAGAAGAAAACATAAGTACTAAACTCATAGACCTTGGTTTTAAAGAGAATTTCATGAATTTGATCCCAAAGGCAAGGGAAGTAAAAACAAAAATAAATGAATGGAACTACATCAAACTAAAAAGCTTCTGCACAGCATAAGAAACCATCATCAACAACAACAAAAAAGAGGTGGCCAACTGAATGGGAGAAGATATTTATGATCAACGCCTCCAATAAGGGGCTAATAACCAAAATATGTGAAGAACTCATACAACTCAATGACAAATACTCCAATTAAAAAATGGCCAGAGGACCGAACACTTCTCTCAAGAAGACATACAAACTGCCTTATATCTTTTGAACTCTAAGGAATAATTATACATATGTATGGAGTTGCTGGGCTGCTTTTCTTTTAATACTGAGACATTCTGAATACATTGAAGTTGAAACCTTATTGCTATTATCAAGAATTATTGAAGGTAAAATGGTATAGAAAGATTGAAACAATATTATAGAAGCTGGAATTTAGAAATATTGTTTTAAAAATTAGCTGCCATTGTAATATAACACAGACATATGTCTAAACTAAATCTTGGGATACCTAAATACAGTTGTGAAGTAAATATAAAGGATTATAAATATGCCATAAAACTGCCCTTGTTGACAGACCCATAATAGAAGAAAAATTAGAATTGCCTAGTAGATTGGTTTCTAATGTCACATTACATTACAGATGAGCTTTACAGTGAGATATTTAGACGCATCATTGACGATACCCCACAATTAATGAAAAGCATCCTTTCAGCTTTTTTCCTCAGGTAACAAATATTGACAAAAATCAAAGTATTTTTTTGTTTTGTTCTGGGATAGAAAAAGCTTATTTCTTTTTTACACTCTCCCCCCTGATAATACACGTACAGCAGCAGCATTTGAAAATTCTACTATTGACCAGCTTAATTCCTTCTCTGGACCTAATTTTTTTATCTATATAAAGTAGACATCAACATTTAACTCACAGAATTGTGTGAGAATTCAATTATATACGTTAATGTAATTAAAAGATTAGAAGAGCATCTGAGACATAAGAATGTGCTTGATAATGATAGCTATGATTATTTTAATTGTGACTTGAGTTACAAATCTCTTCCCAAGTCCCAGAAAACTCCCCTGAAAATGATCATTTTTTTAGCCAGCATTTTATTTATGAAATATTCACCAAGAAAAAGTGCTAGAAATACTGATATTAGTGTATTCGTTACCTATTGCTGCTGCAGTAAATCCCCACAAGCTTGGTTACCACACAAGACAAATTTATTCTCTTGTAGCTCTGGAGGTCAGAAGTCAGCCCAGATGTCAGCAGGGTTGCATTCCTTTGGAGGCTCCATTTCCTTACCTTTTCAACTCTCAGAGACCACCTGAATCTCAACCCCTTCCTGCATCACTCAAACATCTTGCTTTCATCCTCCCATCTTCTACTACCAAGTCTAGTTCTTCTGCTTCCCATTATAAAGATCCTTGTGATTGGATCAGCCCAATTCAGATAATGCAAGATAACTTCCCTATTTCAAGATCCTCACTTAAATTACATTTGTGAAGTCACTTACCTTGTAAAGTACATATTCACAGGTTCTGAGGATTGAGACATGGACAAGCTAATGTCCACATGGAGCATTTGGAGGAAGGTGGCATCATTAGACCCACCACAAATTCTATTACTTATAGTCTGTAATTCTATAGAAGCTCTACAGTAGTTCCAATAAAATTTATTTGCTATCATTCCCATCACTTCCCATCCTTATCAAAGGCTAAGACACCTTTATCTTCCATGATCTTAACTTGTTTTAATTTTAATAAAAAATTAGATGTTCAAGTTTTAAATATTATTCATTGTATTTTTGTTTTAAAAAGTTAACTCTTTCTGATATTTTGTTCCTAAAATAAATTATTAGTGCCACATAAAAGCTGTTTTTGTTACAAAAAGAGGAAAAATTTGTCTTATTCTTATATAATATAAAATCTACTTTAGAATGTATCTTTTCAATAGAAACACCAACATTTATTTTTAAAATTGCAATTCTATTTGTTCACTGGATTTCCCACCTGCTTCCTACTCTACCTAGACCCTGGTATTTTTATGCAGTAAAGGAAGGACTTAACGAATTATCAAAGGAAATGTATTCGCCAGTCAACTTAAGTGGTTTTTAACATTTACATAGCTTTTCCAAATTCAAATAGAAAGGTAACTTTAATGCTGTGATTACCAATTCCTCTAGATTTTTTTTTTTTTTGTAATTGTGGCTCTACTTTTTAATAGACACTTTTCTATTTATCTTTTTATTCCACGTTTCAGTCTCAGTATTATTTTACTTCATACTCTTTGAATGCTTTAAACCAGGAAGCTAAGGTGATAAAATAAACCACTGAAAGAGGGAGGTGAAATTTTATAAAGTGAGTATATTCTAAGAACAGGAAATTCGCCAAATAGTTGAAGGTTTAAGAAATGTATGCTCATACCTGTCCTACTCTGTCACTTTCCAAGTGATGGGTCTGTTAGTAAAAATTCAAGAAATGAAAAAAATTTCCAGCTCTCACCAACATTCTTCAACTTTTTTTTTTTAATGATTAGAAGTAGATATATTTAGAACAACATGGAGTGATGAAATCCCATATTTTCTACAGCAGACTCTAGCTGATCAGAATGGACTGTCACAGCACAGTGTAGACAAACCAGAATGTGACTTTATGCAGTCCTTTAACCAAATACTTGCAGTATTTATTGTTGGTGTCCACAGAGGAATCTTTTTGCTTAACATCTTAAAAATAACATATTACTAATTTTAAGCTCAGAATTTGATTCTATATTTAACAATCCAAAGGATCCAATATTTTTTATGGTCAAGATGGTTTTGGATAACACATAGATCTTTTATTTTGTTGACATATTGTGATGGAGGTTCTACAAAATGATAAAAATTGTCTTCTACGTGCTAGTGTCAAAAAAATCACTGTGCATTTAAATAGGCCACCTTCATCTTTCTTTACTATATCAAAATAATTGTAGCAGAAACTTAACAGTATTTGAAATATAACTTATTTTTCGGGTAAGAAAATCAGGTCTCAAAAAGGTTGTGAAATTTGCCCAAGTCCTCATATCTGGAAGGTAGCCTAGACAGGCTTGGATCTTGGTTGTCTGTACTCTAGGCAGACTCCTTTAGTGCCACGTCATGTCCCTTCTCTTTTACTCTCCTCATCCCTTTCTTTCTTATTTTTTAGTTATTTTATAGCATTATTAATAGTTGATGTTAAACATTTCTATGGCATGCTATATGCAAATTAGGGCCCTATGCTTTAATTCATTAATTTTTATCCAAAGATTATCAAGGACATAGACTCGCTTATACACAATATCTGAGAGAGAGTCCCTGATCCATGCTCTGTCACCAAGACTGTCTTTCCTTGTGCTGTTTCCAAAAACTTCTTTCTCTCTTGATTTTCCATGTGCTTCCAAATTCAGCATATGCAAACCATTTCCCATCCACATACCAGAGTTTCTGTGTGCTGGAAACTTTTAAAGAAGCAGAAATTAGGAGGACAAAACAGTCCTCTTGATGTCAAACTTTAGAGATAAGCTTATTGACTACTTAAGAGATTTCCACCTTCACAGAAGCATGTGCTGACAGAATAAACTTTAGGCTAAAAAAATAATCGTTAAGAGTGTGGATTTTGATGGACAACATTCCACACTGCCCTGACTTATGCTCCTGTCAGGTGGGGAGGCAAGGCACCCCTTCTCTCTACAGACTTCAGGGTTTCCGTTTGGGTCTAGTAGAGAACCTTCCCTAAAGCAGGGCCATGCCGCCAGCATTCGCCTTCAGACTTTTTTTTTTTTTAAACTCTCTTTAGAGTCTACAGAAATGTCTTAAAGGATCAGGTATGCTCTTAGTTGTGTTTCATTTCGGTTTCTTTTACTCCTTACAGATCCGGTCTATGAACAAAGGTAGAAGCTGTTCTGTGTGTGCTGTGCACAGTGCTGGCTCCCTGCAGGTGCCTGGGCACCCCGTGTGCACGAATGTGTCAAAGTGGAGACGGAGTAAGGGCTCCCCACTTCTGCCCCATTCCTGGTTCCCGTGTCCGAGCAGTTAGAGACTTAAAAAAACAAAACAAAACAAACAAACAAACAAACTGTTAATTGGACAAAGGTGCCCTGAAACTTTGCAAAAAAAAAAAAAAAGTACGAGAAACAAAACAAAGCAACGCCAACATAGACAAGAAATCGCCGGCCCACTAAGATTATGACGTAGATGCTCTCAAGTTTAATTGAGACACACCTAAAATTTAGTCATTTGGAAAGTAAGTAAATGTGAGCTTCCGAAAAATATGCCTTTCTATATTTTTAAAGAAAGTCGTGACATTAACAAATTTACAGAATAGTTGGAAAGTAAAGAGATTGGAGGAGCTAACTAGTACAGATTAATTTTATGTAAAGCAAAGGAAGAGGTAAGGTATGCAAAAGCATTTCGTAAGCTGTAAAATGCGTTACACGAGCACACACATGATCATTGAATATCTGTGACTCGAAAACTTGAATTATTTAGCCCTCACTTTAGCATATAATCTATAATTAGATAGAGTAGTTACTCTCTATCTGAGATCCCTAATAGTTTGTTCACGAAAAAGTCTTTCTGTGAAAGTATTGTATAAGAATAGGTCATTTATTGAAATTTAATGCCTGTGTAGTTTATCCATCGTGGGGAGTTTTTGTTTTTGTTTTTGTCTTTTTTTTTTTTTTTTAAGTACAAGCAGAAATTACTATGGGAGTCTACTTCAGTTTTTCACATTTTCCATCTAAGAAAAGAAATGTGATCACACTTGAATTTTTGAATTCTCTGATTATTTCCTTCCACACTCTGATATTTACCCAAATCTCATCAGGAGTCATTGTATAATCGAGACTGTGAAAAGCAAGCTAATACATAGTTACATAAATTAATTATTTCATTTATAAATAGAATGCATTTTTCTGTTTCTACTCACATTTACCATTTATTTATTTCATCATTAAAAGCTTATTTGTTAAAGGTCAATTTTATGGTATGATAATTTAGAAAATAAAGTTAAATGCCTATTTATTGTGGTGAGCAGAACTTTAAAGATAGTGTCCCCTCCTCCCCCCAATATTCCTATCCCCTGCTTATTCAATCAAACAGCAAATTCTGTGAAGGGATTTTTCTACACATATAATGAAAGTCTCCAATAAGTTAATCTTAAGATACAGGGGTGAACCTGGTGGGCCTGCCCCAGTCAGGTGAGCTCTTTACAAATAGAACACTTTCTCTGGCTGATGGAAGAGGAAGTCAGAGATTCAGAACATGATGGGATTCAAAGTGTAGCAAGTAGCTTTGAAGAGGGAGAACACATAACAAGGTATGCAGGTAGCTTTTAAGAGCTGTGAATGGCCTTCAGCTGTCAGCAAGTAAATGAGGACCTCAGTCTTATAAATGCAAAAAAATGAATGGAGTTTAGACAACAACCTAAATAAGATTCTTCCTTGAAGCCTCCCAGTAAAATCCAAGCCTGGCTGACACCTTAACTTTGTCCTCTGTCAGATGCTAAGCAGAAAGCTCAACTGCACCCACCCCCAAATTCTAACCTACAGGACTGTGAGCTAATAAGTAAGTATTGTTTTATGCCATTAACTTTGTGGTAATTTGTTATGCAGCAATGAAGCTAACTTCATTAAGTGCCAGCTACATGATGACATACATGGCAATATATCTTATCATTTTCAGAGTTTGGGTGATTTGGTAAGGTAGAAAGTGTTCTGTCCAATTTCCTAATAAGCCACAGAGAGAAGTGACTTGCCCAAAGATTTGAGAGTAGAGCCAAAACTACAGTTTAGATTCCTAACTTTTATTTGAGACCCTTTTTCACATTTTACTCTATGTCGTATAAAGTATACACATGATATTTTATTACTTTTGTTTCTCATTACTTTGTGCTTTATTGAATCTTTCCTATCACAGAATGAGATCTAGAGCAGATGTCAAGTCATTACTTTCCAGTAGTTTCCAGTAATTAAAACTAATCTTTTTTAGTGTAAAACTTAAATATCATATTCAATTCAGAGCTAGGTCCTTCACCCAACCCAGGCTGGACTTACAGCCTGGGAAGCACTAAGCTAAAAGTGAGTATGAAGCTAATCTTTCTTCTTTCTCTCTGTTTGGTTTCATATCTTTTACTGGTGGGAACTGTTTAAAGAGATGGGTATAAAAACATGGAGATCCTTTTGAACTATTGTGATCCCCTTTGTATTGATTTTGGTGATTCTCTAGTTAACAGCAACTTTCCATTAATACTCTTCAGCAGAAGATGTCAAAAAAAACAGTGCTGTAGAGAGGATTCTGGAAGGCTTTGCCAGGATGGCCCATTGCAGAGTCCCCTGGTTGGACCTTAAAGCTCTTCTCTATTACCCTCTTCAGAACTCCCCATTCAATATTGCTGCTGGGGGCCCACATTTGTAGTCTATTCTCTTGAACATAGTATTGCCAAGTCTTCTCAAGGTAGGTACTTTCTGCAGTGTCCACAAGAACCTAACACAATCTTGCCATACCCAGAATTGGGTCTGCAGACAGTCACTGCTACACCATGTTTTCCTCTACCATCTGTTTCCAAGTATCTCTCTGGTGAGATAGGCATAGAGAATGCTGAGAAGCCTGTTGCTTAAGGTGACATCTCAGAAGGGAAGGCATGGCTAGCCACTGCTTTGTATAGTCATCCATCCATGGATGATGCTCTCATTAATCGCTCATTTGTTCCTCAACATAAACACTGCATTCCCCACACAGCCTAGGGCACTGACGACGCTTAGGATTCCTTACCCTTCTACCCTCCCCACTTTTTAAAATATACATTGAGGGTAATGGCTAACGATAGTAAAAGCTGTTTTGCTACTTCTTGATAAGGTGGTATCTGGCACCAATTATTAATTGCTTGCCTTAGATATGGATTATGCAGTGTTACTTATTTTTAACTGAGTGCCACAACCCTCAAGTCTGGGACAAAATGAAAAGTCCCACTAGGTATATTATATTTTTCTGAAACATTCTGTTGTAACTATAGAAGAGGAAAAAGAGGACAGGTGACTTACTTAAATGTCACATCAGAACTTGGACTTAAACAGTTACTCTTTGTTTTTAATTCCATTTGTTTAAAGCTTAATGATAATAGAACAGTATCCAAGATAAATTAACATAATAGGGTCTGTATTTCAGTTGTTGTCTGTGAGCTCTCTATTATCTGAGCTCTTTGGACAATTATTTTGATTTAAGTATTTAAAAAAATACTTTTTTTTTTTTTTATATCAGAGTAGAGTAGCCTTTAAGGGCTATTAGAAAAGCAACTGTGTTTAGTATGGTTAGTTTTGAAGTTATTCTGGCTTATTGAAAAAATACGAACTGGTAGTGTCATTAGAAATTTGATTGGAGGAAAAACACATGAAATGATTCATTATAGAACGCTAACTCTAAAATTATGTATAAATCCAGATATAGTTGCACTCAAGTATTCACCATGTCTCTATTCAAGTGACAAATTTGTAGGAAACTGGCAAAGAAGGGAGATGAGAAAGCAAACGTGGCTCATGATAGGGTTATCCTAGGTTGATTGTGAGGCAAGAGACCTAGCACAAAATAAGAGAGTCTGCTAGAATTGACAGCCAAGTGGAAGTTAAGATGAAGTTTCTAGTCTGTTAGATTAGAAGAGAAAGGTCAAGAGTACTGATAAAATCTGAGTACCCTGGAGGAAAGAGTTATGAGTCCAAGTTGGCACATAAATTATAGTCCCTTTCTGGTTGAGAGATAGTGAAAATGCACGGGAAATCTATCATTGTTATATTTTATTTTTTGAGCAATGGGCTGGCATTGGATTCTGAATTACGTTAAGCAGGATGGATAAAACACTACTGTAATCCGGTGCGCTAATGTACTTTGTTATGGAGACTGGCAAAGGGAAAAAAAGATGCAATGGCAAATAGCAAATGAGACAATGCTTTTTTTTTTTATTTTTATATTACTCGTTTTTTTCTCAAATAAATCGTCAAGTGAGAATGCCTTGTTTATTTACTCAACAAAAAATCTGTTGATTTTTCTATCACATGCCTAACATTACACTAGGCACTGGAAAAACAGATACTATAAGCCTTATATTGTATCCTTAGAGAAATAAAGGTTTAAAGAAGGAAAGGTATGTAAAAAACAATAATTAAAACACTACGCAATAATAGTCAGCAATGGACAATCATTCTTCTGTTGTCCATCATACTTTCTTATGAGACAGTATTTTTTTCTGACAAAAGAACATTGCCTCTGACCTTCCTCTAAGCATAGTTTCTATATTTCAATGACATTTACCTGGCTCAGGATCCAAGCCTGACCATTCAGAGTCAAAACTTTTTTTGCTTCAAGTATGAAAGGACAACATTCAGTACACTTCCATCTATCTTGTAATGTTGCTATGAGCAATTTGGGAGTTTGGTATAGCAGCTAAGCAAAAATCTTTCAGACCCAATGAAATGCGACAATGAGAACTGATATATGAAGAAGAGAAGAAACAGATGCCCCTCATATGATTAAAAGGGAACAGAAAAGACAAAGAAATAGAAGAAAAAGAAGAGGTAATAAATGGATGTCTCTGAGTGGTAGAATTAACATTTAAAATATATACAAAACAAAAGGAAATAACAAGAAATTGGAATAAGTCATAGAAGGTGAAGTCAAAGTAAAAGTGAGATGGAAAGTATAACCTTATTAAAGGATAGACCTCTAGTCTCCCCTGTTATGAGCCAAATACTAGCCATAGTAGAAATTAAAAAAAAAAAAAATGTTTCAGACTTGAGATGAAAAATTCAGAGTTTAAAATATAAAGTGAAGGGATATAAGATATTTTATAGATAGTTTGGGTATTATAGAAGTCTCAGCTCACAGAAGCTGAGAAACTATTTTACTCAAAGATTTCATTCGCTAGCTTTTGAGATTCAGCATATTTAGAATGTTCTTCATTTCTAGATTTCTATTTCTTGGTTTTAAACTGGTACTTGAAATCATCAGTTATAGTTTTGTATAAAATGCAGAATTTGAAATGAAAAAGAACACTATAAGTAGACTTCCCTTTAAAATATCACCTTGTCCTGGACACTAACGGTTAATACTTTTTTTCAATAAGAAGAGACATTGGCCTACGGTGTGGTCAAACCCATGATACAAAGATACAAAAAAATTGACAACAAAATGGTATCTTGTTTATAAATTCAAGCAAAACACTCTTTAGAAAAACAAAAACTGAGAAAGCAAGATTTTTACATTGTTTACATAACATTCTTAAACTATTTGTTTAACCAAAATGATTAACAATAATAGTTTTAAAAGTATAAATATAAACGTTATTGTTGATAACAATATAAAATTGATTTTATATTAATTACTCTTAGTGCCTTTATGCAAATATTTAGTAGAGCTTTTTGTTATTAACCTAGGACAATAAAATATTATTAACTCACCATTATGTAAAATGTGCGTTTTGGTCAAATTCTGACATCAGTGGTGAGCAAACTTGAAAAAAAAATCTAGACAGTAAATATTTATTGGCCAAATGGTCTCTCCCACAACTGCCACTGTATGCCAAAGCAATCATGGACAATGCATAAACCAATGAGCATGACTGTGTTCCAACAAAATTTTATAATAAAAACAGGTGGCGGGCTGGATTTGACTACAGCTTACTGACTCCTGCTTTCAAATAAGCAAAGAGAAACATGGCCTTTATAATTAAACTTTTCTCTATTTTTTTCAACTGATAGTATTTAATAGCAATACAAGACAGGTACCACAGTGAGGCAATAAGGAAAGGGATTACTGAATAAAAGAGAACTAAATAACTTTGTCAAATGTCCCAAACAGTAAGGAAGTGAGTGACATTCTAAACAACACTCAGTTATTATATTAAGTGCTGGCATGCTGCTGAATACAGATGTGTCTGGCATTGCGGCCAACCTCAATTCATTATTAGATGAGCAGACCTGCCTTGATCATCCAAATCAGGAGGCAGCCACTACAAACGCTGCTCCGTACTTCTCTATGTCAATTAAGATTTTTTCCAGCTTTCTACTGCATTCTAAAGTCTGCACATGGTGCAATAACTCCACCAAACTTAATATCTATTTTCTAATTTTTTGTATTTGGGCTTCAGGTCTTCTACAATTTGGAGAATACCAAATGTATGAATTTAAATAGTATTCTGTTGGCTTGTAATTTGTATGGAAGTGAGATGAGTTTAAAAGTAAACAAGAAATAAGGAAATTGTAAACAAAAAAACTTTTTATGAACTACTAGTCCTGATTACATTTTTAAGATCTTGAAATAAATACTCTCTTTATAACCGAAACTTGACTATGCCTTACTCACTAATTTAAAGATTAGCTCAATAAAAATAAAAAAGGTAAGACAACTTCGTTTTTTCAATGCTAACTAAAGTGATTTGTACTTTTTAATCAGAGCAGCTGGACTCTTTGTGCAGTTACTCTTTTGGCAGGAGAATAGATAATCCATTGAAAAATTATTTATTGTATATTTAAATATGAAAACTGCTATAGTTAGACCAACTCAGAAAATGTAGATTGGAAGAAGTTTCTAAAAAATCTGCTAAGGAAAAACAATATATGCACAAGAATTGACTATAGTTAACAATAACTCTCAAGAACTATAAATTAGTTTTATAAAAATAGCATGTATATGTCCTGATGGATTAAAGTTTGAAAGAGTGAAGTAGTAAAAATGGAGGAGGACCAGACAGAGAATTAAGAGTAAGACTTTTTGTAAAGTCAGTAATAAGTGTGAATGTTGGGAGTAGGGCCTTTGCCCTGGAGAAGTCAGCACAGAGATGAGTTTAAACAAAACATTGTGAGAGAACTGCCAGAATCAGCTCTGGTTAAAAAATTACAGTGGGTTAAAATTGTGAGTGACTCAAATCCACTTTGTGACATCTCTTTTTCATAAATTTTCAGAATGTCCATTCATTAATTTATCAATTCGTCTTATAAACATTTATAAAGTTCTTTCTTAGTGATAGTTGTCATAGCTATTGTGACTTGGAGATTATTGACCAAGATGCAACAACAGTACCAAGGCACTAGTTCAGGCAAGCACATCGGGAAACTTTGCTGGAAAATCAGCTGTGTGCATCACAGGATACCAGGATGTCTGGCCTTGACTGGAAAGGGCTTTAGGTATTGGATCACATAAGAAAAAAACTCATCATATAGGAGGAGAAAGTTGGTGTACATTAAGAAAAACCTCAGAACAAGGGCCTGGAAACAAAAAGGAT
Organism: Pteropus medius; assembly: GCF_902729225.1. Lineage (NCBI taxonomy): Eukaryota > Metazoa > Chordata > Mammalia > Chiroptera > Pteropodidae > Pteropus > Pteropus medius. Next base: position 1,949,666 of record NW_024350921.1, on the reverse strand, counting down.
AGAATATGTATCCCTAAGGCCTTCTTTTTTATTACAGCAAGTTGTGCCACTGTTCTCACAACTGGAGACTGAAATGAAGGTAAGGAAAATATGTTTAAAATTTTATAAAAATCACTGAGGGAAGATATTGAAGAACTAAATGAAAGGCGAGGTATTCCATGCTCATTAATTGGAGTTGTCAATATTGTTCACATGTCAAATCTTCCTAACTTGATCTATAGATTTAACAAAATCCCAATAAAAATCCAGAAAAGTATTTGTAAATAATGACAAGATGATTTTAAAGTTTAAGTGGAAAAGCCAAAGAACTAAAAGAGCTGACAAAATACAGGAGGAGGAGGAGTGAGGGGAGGGAAGGGGTTAGGGGGACGAGAGGGAGAAGAGAGAAGGAGAGGAGAAGAAGAAGAAGGGGAGGGGCGGGGGAGTAGAAAAGGGAAAAGAGGTCAGAGGGGAGGGGGACAGAGAGAAGGAGAAGGCAGAGGTAGAGGTAGGAAGAGATGGTTGGAAGACTGATGCTACCCAATGTTAGGACTTGCTGTAAAGTTATAGTCATAAAAATAGCGTAGTATTGGTGAAAAAAAAGAAATATGCAACAAAATGGAATGTAATGGGAACCCCAAAATAGATCCACACAAATGTAGTAAAATGAATTTGACAAAAGTGTAAAGGCAATTAAATGGAGTGAAAATGGTATTTTCAATATATGCTGCTGGAACAACTGAATGTTCATATTTTTAAAAAAAGCTTAAAATGAACATAGTCATCATACACCTTATCCTTAAAAAATTAACTCAAAATAGAACGTAGATAAATTTAAAATGCAAAACTTAAAATTTCTAGAAAAGCAGAGGAGAAAGTATATGTGATCTTGGGTTTGATGATGAGTTTTTAGGTACATTAAAGTCACAATATATGAGAAATAAATTTTATAATTTAGACTTCATTAAAATTTTAAATTTTAATCTTTGGAAGATATGTAAAAGATTGAAAAGACATGTCACTGACTGAGAGAAAATATGTGCAGAATGCATATCTGATAAAGGATTTATATCCAAATTATACAAAGAATTTTTAAAGTCAAAATAAGAAGGCAAACAGTCCAATTAAAAAATAAGCAAAAGATCTAAATAAGCACTCTGCCAAAGAAGATACAAAATATGGTAAAACGAGAAAAGATGCTCAACATTTTTATTGTGGAATTGCAGATGAAACTACCAGTAAGATTGTATCTCTACACATTCATTAAAATGACTACAATTCAAAAAAACTTACAATATCAAATGCTGACCAGGATGCGGAAGAACAGAAACTCTCATCTATTGCTGGTGGAACTACAAAATGGGATAGTGACTTTGAATGACAATTTGGCAGTACTGGAAAGCTAAATAAATATAGTCTTACTATCCAATCCCACGAAAGCATTCTTAGCTACCCAACTGACTTAAAAAGTTATGTTTACATAAAAACTTGCTTGAGAAATTTTATAGCGATTCCATTCATAATATCCAAAAATAACTTTAAGTGAGTAGGATCTTTTTCCACAGGTGAACAGATAAATAAACTGTGGTACATCCAGTGAAAATGAATACAGGAAGACCTTATTCAAAATGAAAGTAATGAACGGAGGGAGGGATCTCACTGCAGCTTACTTTACATACCCAGCAGGAAGAAAAAAAAGATTTTCTCCTTACCCAGCAATAACGACTCAGCCAATGAGAAGACATACAACCCCAAACTCAGCTCACTTTTAATAAACTTTTGTTCAAAACTGAGCCTCCCAACTTCCTCCTATCTTCTATAAAAGCCTCCTTCCCTCCTTTGTTCTCTGGATCTTTGTTATCTATGATCCACCATAATTTGCATGTCCCAAATTGCAATTCCTCTGCTGTTTCTGAATAAACTATATTTTCCTGGCTAAACTACTTTTTTTTTAATTTGTTTGTTTTAAAGATTGGCAATACAGACAATGGAATACCATTCAGTAACAAAAATAAATGAGCTATCAAGTCATGCAAAGATATGGATAAATGTTAAATGCTAAGTGGAAGCAGCCAGTCTATAAAGGTTAATATAATAGGTGACTGTTATTATATGACCTTCTGGAAATGATTAAACCATGGAGACAGTAAAATGATCACTGGTTGCTAGTGGTTTTGGAGATAGGAAATATAAGTTTTGTTGTTGTTGTTTATTTGTTTTTAGTGTATAATGGTGGATAATAGTGTAAAACTGTAATGGTGGATACATGACACTTTGTATTTTCTTAACTCATATAATTTTACAGCATAAAAAGTAAAACAATGTATAAAAAGTGCCATCTAAGGATAAGGGGATCATCTAAGGATAAGGGGATCCCAGAATGTTACAGAACGCAGAATGTTACAGCAAACAAAATTTTCCTTTAACTTCTGAGGAGTTAAAGGAAGAAAGTGCTGACTTGAAGTACTTATTGAAATGAGTAGAGTTTATAAGAATTAAGGCAAAAGGAAGTGTACGTAGGAACCATATTTTAGTTGATAAAGTTGTTTCTCATCAGGGATATGAATTAACAATTTTGAAACCTCTGTACATGCTTTGAATTGAACGATTATGTAAATGTATGGTGAAAGTTTACAGTCAATTTTCTTACTGTTATGTGGAAATATAAAGATAAGAAGAAGAAGAGCCTGGAATGATCCAAGAAGTAAAGAATCAGTGTAAGAGGGATTTGTATGAACTCATGTTTACTTGACATTGACACAGACGGTTGCACATAGAAATATTTATACTGTACATACAGTTGGCCTTCCCTATCCGCAAGTTTTCTATCTATGGATTCAACTGATCACAGATCAGAACAGCATTTTCAGTTTGAGGTTGGGAATCAGCAACGCGGAGACTGACTGTATGCATTGTTCTATGCCATTTTGTAGAAGGGACTTCAGCATCTACAGATGTTGGTGTTCATGGGGGTTCCTAGAATCAATCCCCCCAAGATACTAAAGTATACACATAGATGACCTTACTCTGTCAGCTGAGGTGGCCTAGCGCCAATAACACCAAAGTAGCAATGAATCGATCTAGCGCACAAATCTTGATTTTTAATGCCATTCTTCAACACAAAGAAACAAGTTTCCTTTGACAAATGGCCGATAGGAGATGATTCTAGAACATCTTATAGTGCCAGAAACAACAATGAAACAACAACAGAACACTCAGAATGATGGGGTAATATCAAAGGGACACAGGAACCACTTGAAAGATCTCCTATTGGCCATGGATTGAACATTTGGTGCAAAAAACAATAAACTAGCTTTGTAGCATTTATTTACAGCCCAAAGTATAAAATAAATATTCAGGAGTTAATATTGATAAAATAAAGTGATTAAATATGTAAATAAATGGGGGAAGAAGGAACAATCTCCAATATCGAAGCATTCATTTTAATTCTCCACTCTCAAAGAACGGAGGGAGGGACATCTCAAAGATGTGTAAGAACGGAGGGAGGGACATCTCAAAGATGTGTATGTGTGATTAGTGCATAGTGTCTTCCTTCCAAAGAGTAAAGTATGGATGGGGGGCAGTGAAGACACCTGATAAATATTACTTCGGCCAGGTGTTTGAGATTAACATTAATAGAGAAGTCATGTTGATAGTCTGTACTCCTAATAAGATGTGATGACAAAGGAAATTTACCTGTGTTTTTTCTCTTAAAATTCCATAACCTCAGTTTACTTATGAAAAAAAAAAAAAATCTCAAAAATCCCAATGGAGGGTCATTCTACAGTATCCTCAAAACTCCTGTCTCTTTAAAAATGAGAAAAGTCTAACAAACTCACAGCCATAAGAACTTTAAAGAGACATGGTGACTAAATGTAATGCGCTACTCTGGATAGAATCTGGAAATGAAAAAGGAAATTAAGAAGAAAAAAAAAAACTAAGAAAATTTGAATAAATTATGGACAGTTAATAATGTGTCAATATTAGTTCATCAATTCCAATAACTACATGATACTATTTTATAAGATGCTAATAATGTAGGAAAGTAGTGTGAGTATGAGATATACGTGAACCACTATATTTACAGTATTTCTCTAAATCTAAGCTATTCAAAAATGACTATTGAAAGCATACTTTATGAGACTCTGATAACACAAACTGAACTGCTTTGGAACTCCTGAGGCTGAATTCACACAAAAATAGGTGACAGTGGCTCCTTCACAGAGGAGGCTTTGGGCTCTCCCCACCAAGCACCAGTGCCTCAAGAGTAATAATAACCAAGCACCATTACATTGGGCAAGGTGAGGAACACCATTAAATAGCAGCACATTCCTGCAGGGCATTAGGACAGAGATAAAGAAACTAGCAAGCTCCAAAAAGCTGAGAGGACAGTATCCATGACTATATGTGAAGTAGCACCAAATGACCCCAAATATCTGGCATATTTTGTGGAATGTTTTGAAATCTGCCCATCAAAGAGCATGAAGACCAAGAGAGCCATAGAACTTCCAGGTGTGACTGTCTGCAGCTCTATTTTTATGCCTAGCTGGGCGTGGATGTATAAGCACGGCTCCCCAAATATAAGGAGGAAAATACAATAGTACAACAAGAAGATAGGCTTGGAGTTAGACTTTATAGATTTGAAACCCAGTTTTACTGTTTACTAATTATGCAACATTGTGCAAATAATTTAAACTTTATGTGCCTTAGTTTCCTCATCTACCAAGTGGGGATAATAAGAATATATACCTCAGAGGATATTTTCAAGATTAAATATGTTAATCTACTTGTAAGAATGCCAGCAGATAGTAGGCACTCAATAAATAAATCTTAGCTAAGGTTATTATTACTATGTGTTTCTGCTTTATATGTAGGTTCATCAAAGATTTCAATAAACACTAGTATTTATCTCGATGCCACCTTCAGAACAGACACTTCTATTTTTCTACCTCTTTCCTGAGGTTGCCCTCTTGTTTGAAAAATATGAGACTATGGAGAATTGGGTAAGATTATTCAGGGTAGTTTTTGAATAATTTAGACAACAAAGGATATAGTAATACTCCACCATTTTTGAGACAGTTCAAGAAATCCTTCACAATATTTGGAAATTTATTTGTTGGGAGTTATTTTCAATTTGTGGTAATGTTATTTGAACTCAGATTATGAAAACAGAAATAAGAGAATCTCTCGTAATTTCCTAGGGTTTTATTTTTATTTTTCCTTTTTAAACTTTTATATAAATCTAGATGTCATAAAGTAGGTAATTTTAACAGTTAAGGTATATAATTACCTTCCTTTTTTATATAAAGGAGCATAGAACTGACAAGATATTATTTTCCACACCATATAATGCATTTTATGCTAGGTCTAGAATAATTTGACCTAAGGGCTGACTATAAAATTATATTTCAGGACATACAAAATATCTCTATAACTATTAAAATTGAATATAACTAGACTGTCAATCAGATATTAACTTTTTGCCTGGAAGACACATCATAACTAAATTAATAAGTAATCTTTCAGTTCTGAACATATTGAGAGTCGAGTCGGAAGATAAATTGGATGAGAATAAAGTATAACTCATTACTATAAGGACTACTTTGGAGGATGTGGCTTACATATATGAAAAACAATGAGCTTCCTAATAACCCAGGAAAACACAGACTTCATGCTTTCAGTCACAAATAGTGCAAGGCAACTCCTGTGTGGAGCAAAACTTGCATCTATAAAATGTATGGTTTGAGCAGCTCATCACAATCAGGTAGCTCATTTGGAGAAAAGAAGCTGACTACACCACATACGCTTACTTCATTTCCCAAAGTCATCAAATAGGTCACCTACTACAAGAGGTGGATTAGGTATCTGCATGTGACCGGAGACAGTTAGGGAAAACCTCTCTCATCTTGGAAACTAGAAGAAGAGACAAAGTATCCTAACCCCAGAGGGTTGCTCATACCCGTGGCCACATTTTGAACCCCAAAACACATGCGATCATTCAACTTTGGAAATCTTAAATTTGAATACCTTCCTCTCTGATCATTAATGTTTATTCTTTCAGATATATTGCTGCATGCATATCAGTCTCGTGGTCCCTCCAGTTCTCCCTGAGTTACCAGCCCCTGTTGATCTCTTTCACTGCCCTACCAAGTCCATACCCAGAACGCTCCTCAAACCTTCATTTCCTTTGTAATTTTAGGGAATAAATTGGGAAGTATAGCGGTGGTCAGATCGTGAAGGGCCAAAACTGGCTCAGGGAATTAAATTTTATTGTGCAGGCTTTGCTGAAAACTTTGTGAGTTTGCGTTGTGCAGCAACATGTTCTCACTCAAGTAATTGAAAGAATAGAAGTTCACACAAAAGAGTGAAAAGGCAGAATGTTGAAAGCCGTGGAAATAGATGAGAGATAAATGCACAAATTAAGTTGGAAATGAAGAAGTTTTGAACAGAATTAATGGCTAGAGCAGTGGACATGAAGGACATGACCATGAGAAACCACAGAAGAGTAGGAAGAATAAAAGCTGATTCCTGGTGTTTAAGAAAGTACTTGGCATAGGAACAGTGACATTAATATATGCTGAATGTAATATAGTGTTTGTAATTTATATTTTAATAGGATTAACTTAATAGTAGGTAACTGAAGATTATGGAGAACTGAACATTTTTAGAATTGCACATAGTTTATGTTGCAATAAAATGAAATGTATCTTATATATTTCTCTCTCTTACTTCCTACTTTAATATTTTCCTCATTGCTTCAATGTCAAAAATCACTTCATTTTTATGCACCACAGACATTTAACTTATTTCTATTAAATCAACAAGAATTGGATGGTGGCGTCTTCTAAGAAACTGCTTTAGATTATGTATAATTATGAAATTATAAATTCATACTGACAACTTACAATGTACCAAGGACTTTGCTAAGCATCATCCTATTAATTGTCAGAACAACTCTCTGAAATATCTATTTATTATGCCCAATTTATGGATGTGCAAACTGAGACTCTTAGGGATAATTATATTTGCTCAAATCCACACAGCTGGTGAGCATGGGGCATGATGCCAATTTAGGTTGTTCTGATTGCACTACCTATATTTCTTTAGATACTGAACTTTTTTCCCCATGTGGTAGACTATAAAGTACAAAATTTGCCTCACCCCCTTTTACAATCATTGTTGTTAATTCCTGGATTCTGTTGAAAATTATTGCTTTGGAGAATTGTTTCCAAGTGTTTTATACAAACAAAACAAAAACAAAGATACAAAAAGGAGATTGTGTTGTATAAAACATGAAACTATGCCCTAAGCTATAATTTGAAATCTGACAAAACATGACTATATGTGAATCTTTTTTAAATAAATATAACAGTTTAATCAAAGATGCAAGGCTGATTCTTCTTCTACTCTGCCTCACTTAACAGCATTAAGAAGAATTGGTAAAGTCTGTACTCCTCAGTAATAACCCCAAGGCCATTGTTCTGTTTCCTTTACATACTAATCTCCTGTTCTTTTAAATTCATATTTTTTAAATTATTTGGTTTCCTCTTATTACTTAATGACTTTTAAATCTAGCTCACAGACTTCTTCATTGTCAATGACTTCCACATACCACCTCCAAATATGTAATACAAGTACATTTGAATTTTCAATTCAATCACCAAAAAATATAAATAAGTAAGATAAAACATTTCCAGAATATAAACTAAAAATTTCTCTCCTGGATTATAATAAATAGTTTTATTCTCTTTGCACACAATATTGTTCTCCTCAAAAGTGACCTTATTTTTTCTAGAATTTTCTTCCCAGAGCAGAAATGAAGTCTTATTATTGATTTCAACAGCCATTACTTCCTGGAATCCACCATATCTTTGCCTTCTACCAACCCTACTTTGTCAGTTCTTTACCACCTACCATTAATACTTTCTATTTCTTTTCTCATACTACTGAATTGAGTTGGAAAATATTCTAGAATCACACTGGCTTAGTCTAACATAAAATGAACGAATGGGTGATCCTCATAGCATTAACTTATAGAAATGCATGTAAAATTAGAGAAATGTAATACATAGCTGATCTCAGAAGAAAGATAAATTTCCATAAAAAAATAAAATCTAAAGGTGTAAAAATTAGCTAAAAAAACTGACTAATAATGTTTTTGGATTCTAATAGAGCTGAGTACTCATGTTTTAATGTCTCTATGGGTGTAGCTCCTAGAATTGCTTTAAACTTGCAGATTTACAAAAATAAACATGCAAGACTCTGTCGAAGTGAAAAGCTTCTGCACAGCAGAGGAATCAACCAAAAAAAAAACCCAAAAAGACAACCTTCTGAATGGGAGAAAATATTTGCAAATCACATCCCTGGTAAGAGGTGGATATTAAAAATCTATTAAAAATTCATGCAACTCAATAGCAAAGAAAATCTGATTGAAAAATAGGCAGAGGATCTAAACAGATATTTTTCCAAAGAAGATATACAGATGGCTAACAGGTACATGAAAAGATGCTCAACATCACTAATTATAAGGGAAATGCAAGTCAAAGCCATAATAAATCAACTCACACCTGGTAGAATTGCTATTATCAAAAAGACAAGAGATGACAAACGCTGGAGAGGATGTGGAGAAAAGGAAAGCCTGTACACTGCTAGTGACAATATAAATTTGTGCAGCCACTATGAAAAACAGTATGGACCTTCCTCAAAAAAATTATAACTAGAACTACCATATGATCCATCAAGGCCACTTCTGGATATTTATCTGAAAAAAAAAAAACCACTTAAAAAAATATATATATACATCATCTTTGTTGCAGTATTATCATCAATAGCCAAAATATGGGAATAACTTAAATGTCCATCAATGGATAAACAAGCAAAAAAACTGTGCTATAAAATATATATATATGTGTGTGTGTGTGTGTGTGTGTGTGTGTGTGTGTATATATATATATATTTATATATTTTAATTTAGCTGTAAATATATATATAATATTTAGTTATAAAAAATAAAATCTTCCCATTTATTACAACATGGGTATATTTGAGGGCATAGGTGTATCTTGGTAGATGAGGGCATTGTGCTAATTGAAATAAGTCAGACAGAGAAAGAGAAATACCACATTATTTCACTTATTGTGGAATTAAAAAAAAATATAAATAGAAAACAAATTCCTAGATACAGAGGATAGGCTGATATATGCCAAAAGCAGGGAGTGGGAAGGTACAAACTTCCAATTATAAAATAAATAAGTCATAGAGATATAATATACAGCGTGGTGACTATAGTTAATAATAATGTTTTGCTTATTTGAATGTTGCTAAGAATATATATCTGAAAAGTTCATATCATAAGAAAAAAGAATTTTGTAACTATGTAGAGAGATATTAACTAGACTTATTGTTGGTGATATTTTTGCAATATATACAAATACTGAATTACCGTGTTCTATACCTGAAACTAATATAATGTTGTCCATGGATTATACCTCAATAAAAACAAACAAACTAACAAATAAATGAATCTCTGCAGATTTAAAAGATTCTCTAGTCTGTGAAGAGAAGATTAGACAATCTTTTCCCACTGGCCTAGGACAGAGACAATGTGAAAAAGACTTGACGTGCTCTTTCTTAATTTGAAGACAAAGAAAGTGGTCTATAAGCCAAGGACTGCAGTCAGCCTCCATAAAAAAATGCAGACCTATTGACATGTCAATCTGTGCTCATTCACACCCATGCCAGACTTCTAACCTACAGAATTTTAAAATAATAAATTTGTATTGTTTTAGTCCACTAAATGTGTGACAATTTTATGCAACAGCAATACAACACATACACAATGAGATAACAAGAAATTAGACACAGCTGAAAAGAGAATTCATAAATTGGAAGATAGAGGCAAACATTCTGAGAAGAATGCATAAAACAAATCAAAATCTTGATACATAATGGTAAACTTGAAGAACAACAAAGACTGAATAAATATATCACTCATCAACATTGAGCTCACAAAAATTGAACACAGAAGTATGGCATAGAACATCCATAGAAAGAACTTGCAAAGAAATTGAAAACTTGTAGATGATTTAAAATAAATAACAACAATAATTTTAAAATAAAGATATCTCAAGATTGCAAAGTAATTACTACTTTAAAATATTTTTGTAGTTCAAGATCTGAAAATAGATAATCAAAAGTCTATATCTTGTAAAGTATGTATATGTTAATTTGCACTTATTTATTTCCTCTTTCCCCATACTAAAATAAAAGGAGGGAAGAAATTTTTACCTGACTTATTTACTGTTGCATTTCCAGAAGCTAAGCAGTGAATGGAATATTATAAGTGATGAATAATAAATGTGCAAACAGATAAATTGGGCATATATCTTCCAGACAAGTAAGGAAGATATGATTTTCTTATATGTACAATTTAAAACAAAACAAAACAACAGAAACAGACTCACAGATACAAAGAACAAACCGATGTTTGCCAAAGGCGGGGGTGTGTGGGATGAGTGAAAAAAGAGAAGAGAAATGGGTACAAAATTCCACTTATAAAATAAATAAGTCATGGAGAATGTAATGTACAGCATAGTGAATATAGTCACTAAGATCATAATAACCTTGTATGGTGACAGGTGATTACTATTCTTAAGGTGATTACATCATGAGGCATATAAATGTCAAATTACTATGTTGTACAGTTGAAATTAATATAATATTGTATGTCAAGTATACTTTGAAAAAAAGAAAGAGAGAGAGTTAAACTGGATTCTAATAGGAGACAGGAAAATAAGAAAGAAGAAAAAGCATTGGAGAAACACAAAATAAGGTGGTAGATCAACACTTAAGTCAAAAGAATTTCCAATAAGCAGTTTAGAAGCGAACCCGAGAGAGATGATATTCGGTTGGTATGCAGCAGTAGGCTGCATCATTTTAATGTTTATATTTATTTTGATTGGCTATACATTTACTGCATTTTGCCAGGAGATGTGCCATATTGGTTCTTTTTTTTTTTTCTTTAACTTTTTTGCAAGGCAAGTTTTGGTTGACCTCACAGATTTCAATGACCTTGCCAGCTTACAATCTCTTATTTATTTTTATTTATTTATTTCTTTTTTACTCCTATGGCACCTGGTCTTCCTAGGTGGTCTCCCATCCAAGTACTAACCAGGTCCGACCCTGCTTAGCTTCCGAGATCAGACTGGATCGGGCTTGTTCAGGGTAGTTTGGCCATAGACTTAGAAGGGAATTTCTTATTGTTAAGGAAGAAAGGAAGGAAGGAAGGAAGGAAGGAAGGAAGGAAGGAAAAAGAAAAGGTAGGAAGGAAGAGAGAGAGGGAGGAAGAGAAGAAGAGAAAGAATGAGAAATTAATGTATTTTATTATCTTTATTTGACTGAAGTCAAGTGAACCTGCCAATGCATTCTGGCTTTTGGTAAAGGATACAATAGTTGACTTCTTCCCACAGAGCCGTGTATTTTTTCTGCATCATCACATTTTCACTGTATTTAGAATAATGTATTGTGATGGTTCCTTACTAGTTTCAGGGAATGTCTGTCCTCTAGGCAGCAACCAAACCGAAGACCTCTCCCTCTCTCTCCTATTTCTCCTTTGAAAGTCAGGGTTGATCGACCTACATTCTAGACAAGAGATCAAGTTCTAAAATGCTCTTTTGAAAGTGGTAAGTTTTTGCCAAACAAAATAATTGAAAGTGAAGCCAAAGGCTATAGGACAAAGTTGAATTCTAAACACTAAGAGTAGCACTAACTATGCCAAGAATAAAGTGTAGTTCTATGAAATCTTCCTCAACCTCTACCATCACTCCCCACCACCAGATTTCACTTTCTTTTTCTTATCCTTCTTTATCTCAAAGTGTTCTTTTTTTCCCTTACTATCTCACTGATATGCTGTCTTCTCTTTCATTTCGGTTAGCTGTAAACTTGTCTCATATTCCCTACCAGACAGAAATATTAGTGAAAAATCATCAGTTTTTAAATAGTTTTGGTTTTCCATTGTTGTACTTCAAAGCACCACAAATCTCAATGGCTTAAAATAATAATTTATTTTTATCACTCACAGTTCTGTAAGTCCACTAAGCTCAACTGGGTATTCTCGTGATGTTTTCGATGTTGTTATAAGCAATGTAGGCTGGAACTAAAGATCAACTGTCTGGATATCCAAGAGAGCTTGCTTAGATGGCTGACAAATAGTCGTAAACTGGGATCAAACTATAGCTATTGACCAGAAAAGCTACATGTGGTGTCTGGATTCCTAGCGAGAGCATCCAAGAGCAAATGTTCCGATTAAGGGAGATACTCAACTGGCAAGACACCACTTCCAATGTATTTATTTCTTTAATTAAAGCAATCACATGCTTTACCCAGGTACAGTTAGATAAATTCACTTCATCTCTAGTTGAAAAGAGTGGCCATCTTTAATATGTCATGGGCATCATATTTACAAGCTTCCAATTCAGGCTTTGTCTTCTAAAATCTGTGTGATTCATTCTCTTCGAACCAGTTTCTTCATCTGCTTACCAGAGTCTTTCTAACAAGAAAAAGTAATATTTGGAAAGTGTGGCTCATATAGTAGACAATCAAGAAATGATAACTACTAAACACTGATAATCTTATGAACTACAATAATTTATTATATGGATTTTGTGGGGAGCAAAATCATGTGAATGTGGAAAATTAACATTTGAGTAAAAGCATGAATAAATAAGCAAATCTCCAGCACAGTCATCTTGTCTTATTTACTTTTGTGGCATTCCAACAAATTTTTTTCCTTCTTTATTGATTCTGTAAATATTTTTAACTAGAAACTGTTTTTGTGTGTGTGTGTGTTGTGCAGTTAGCACTGATATTGGCCAAAATGCATAGCATTAAATGTATTAACTTTGAAAAATCTGTATATTTTAAAAAATTCTCTACTTAGATAACTTCTACTTTGCATTAGTGCTGAGAGTAGAACAATTTAGTTGAAGGAAAAGGAGATAAGGTTATCTGTAACCTGCGATAAGGTTACAGATATATGGTTAAAGGCTTGTCTCACTTAGTCAACCAGTAGATCAAGATGCATCTGGGATTTTCAAGAAAAGAAATAATGTAGTTTACACAGAAGTAATACCTTCTATTCTAGTTCTTTTCATAAAAAGGCTAAGAATAGTGGCAGTATAAGTGAAATGCAGTAAATTCTTGAGACAGTTTTACTTTCTAACATTTAATATCTAACAGCTCTAAAATTCACTGTAAATGCGTCTGTCAATTTCATAGCAAGTAAAACTAAGTTTTGTGTATATCAATAACTAATAGATTATTTTAAAAATAATTTTCTTGGTAACATTGTATACATCAGAGGTTTCAATGACTTTGTTCTTTGTTTTGAAGATAACATTATTAAAAATATACCATGGAAAAGAAAATTCCCTTCTCTTCTATACTATTTATATAATTTTCATAGTGTCTTATAGTATAATAAATTTCTTTCAATTATTCATAATGCAAGTAATAATACAATGATAAATCTATTTATTGTCTTTTCATTGACACTTTTGTTGTCAATGTAATAGATAGTAGGGTTTAAGTCAGGAAATTTTCCAGGATTGCATGTGATAAAATCTGGTAGCTTTTCACAAAGATCTGTTCCTCAGCTAATAGAGGCTGAGGAACACATGCGTAAAAGTTAATTAAACCAAGTCTTTCTATTTTATAACAATTGGAATAAAAAACTCAAACAAAAATATAAGTAGCATAATGACGAATCATATCTATTTTTTAATGTATTCATATATCTTATTGTCAATATTTTTCAGGTATTAGATACTGTACACAGATACACATAAGAATTACATGTCTTCATGGTATAGGATGAAAGATCATCTATTAATTTAGTTATATTGATAAGGATCAAGATAGCTGCATCAAGAAAAGAACCTTACTCTTTCAATAATTTATTAACCGTGTGTATATCAACATGTATATTTTTAATTAATTACAATTGGCATTTGATACTATTTTATATTAGTTCCAGGTGTACAGTATAGTGATTAGACATTTATATAACTTACAAAGTGGTCCCTTGATAAGTTTAGTACCCAGCTGGCATTATACATTTATTATAATATTATTGACTGTATTCCCTATGCTGTACTTTCCATCCATGAATATTTTTTAACTACCAGTTTGTACTTTTTAATCCCTTCATTTTTTTCATCCAGCCCTCCAACACACCTCCCGTCTGGCAACCGTCAGTTTGTTCTCTGTATTGATGAGTCTGTTTCTGCTCTGTTTGTTCATTGATTTTGTTCTTTCGATTCCACATTTAAGTGAGATCATATGGTATTTCCCTTTTCTATCTTACTTATTTTACTTAGCATTATACTCTCTAGGATCATTCATGTTGTGACAAATGTGAAAATTTTATTCTTTTTTATGGCTGAATAATATTTCATTTTGTATATACCATATCTTTATTCAATTGTCTACTGATGGGCACTTAAGTTGCTCCATATCTTGGCTATTGTAAATAATGCTGCAGTGAACATACAGGTGCATATATCTTTTTGAAATTGCTGGGTCAACGAAACAAAAAGACTATTTACTGAATGAGAGGAGATATTTACCAATGATAACCCATACGATTATTCAAAATTTATAAATAACTCATACAACTCAATGCCAAGAAAACAAGCAATACAATTAAAAAATGGGCAGAGGACCTTAACAGACATTTCTCCAAAAAGAACATACAGATGGCCAACAGACATATAAAAAAAATGCTCAATGTCACTAACCATCAGAGAAATGCAAATTAAAACCATAATGAGATATCACCTCACACCTGTCAGAATGGCTATCATCAGTAATCAACAAACAGCAAGTGTTAGTGAGAATCTGGAGAAAAGGGAACCTTTGTGTACTGTTGGTGGAATTGCAAATTGGTGCAGCCACTATAGAAAACAATATTGAGGTTCCTCAAAAAATCAAAAATAGATCAAGAAAATATTTTTGAGCAAGGTAACAATTGAAGGAGCGTATACAACAAATTCTTACTATCGATTTAATTGTTTAGGCGAGGAATGTACGAGAAAGATGGGATAATTATTAATGTTGCTTTAATACATACTTATAGTGTATTATTTAACTTGTTATTACTTTCCAGATATTCTGTAATCTGGACTACATGGTATTTATCAAGTATAGTCTTCAATAGTTGTTAAAAATGTATATCTGTGTGACAACATCTGGTTTCCACTGCGTAGAACTGGGAGATAGAAAGATAGAAATTATTTCTCTGAATTTGGCAACAAAACAGCAGTCATGTCTTTTCAACTTATTTAATTTTTATCCATGTATGATATGAGAATGCTAATAACAAATAAGTGTGGGGGAAAACTAGAACTGTGGTTTGCGAAGAGTAGACATCATATGCCATGTCACAGAGCCCTTATGATCCCAGATTTATCATGACAGCATTCATTCCGTACCTTGTGCTGAGACAACAAGCAAGTCAGCAACTTAGTGTGCTGACATTGTGGCAAAACGTGACTTTAATTAGCTCACACAGGGGACACATTGAGGAAAAAGTGATATTTCACTGAGGAAGGTACTATTAAAGACAACCCTCCTTGACCTGTCATTTATCAGGTTAAGAGCTGAAAACCATATGACTGGTTAAGACTTTCTCATTGTCCTTTAACCCAAGGGCATATGTCTCATTTGCAGAAACATTTATTTTGAAACTTTCTCAATTCTTTGACCCATGACTACTACACGTCTTCATGTCACCATCTTGAGAAAAAAAATTAAATTTTAATGAAATTTAAGGTATATTGCACAGATTTTGAAGAAAAGGTAGGTAGGCATTGAGAAGAAAAGCAGATGCAATTTGATTAGTAATAGGTCATACAAAACAATTTTTAGTTTTGGTTTTAAATTATTTGGGGAGAATGATTAACTTTAGACTTCCCTTACCAAATTTCCTCAGTTTGAAAACTTAATAAAAGTAATACATTATTATTTTTAAACTTGCTGAAAAACTTGCTTCCTGTTTTTTAGAGCTTTTGCTCTCATTGGGCTTTAATAAACCCTGTAAATCCCCTTGACCACTTCCTCCCGCTCGTCTCTCAAACTAAGTCCATCAAATATATCCCATTTCTAATATGCCCACTGCTACTTGCTCTCTTCAGATATTTGTCATTTGCTTTACATGGACTTTTATAATGGCCTCAAAACTGGTTTTCTCCTCTCCCCTCTTTCGTTCTTTACATCTTTTCCCTTATGGTCCTAAGAGTCAGACTTTGAAAACACGAAAATAAAGAAATGTCTGTTTGTTTGTCATGTTTGTTCGTTACTGTTAGTTTTATATCTCAGATACGAGTGATATCATATGATTCTTGACTTTTCTGTCTGACTTATTTTGCTTAGCATGATAATCTCAAGATTTACAAAGACTCAAAGACACGGACGGTGGATTAGTGGTTACCAGAGGAAAGGTGGGTGAGGGGGAAAGTAGATAAGGGTAAGGGATGTCAAATATTTGGTAGCGGAAGGAAATTTAACTTTGGGTGGTGAACACAATGCAATATATGCATGATGTATTATTGAATTGTACACTTGAAACATTCAATTTTATTAACCGATGTCTCACCAATAATATTAATAAATAAAAAAAGAAATATACATTTGCTTAAAAATATTTAATGACTGTCCAGTTTTTAGGAATCAACCTTGAAGTACAACTTTTTTAAAGATGATATTTATTGTTAAATTTATTTTCAATTGCTGCATAACAGTTTACCACCCACTTAGTGGCTTAAAATAACACCAACAGTTCAGTAGACCAAAAGTGTGAGATGTCCTGGCTGGCTTCTCTCCTTGGGGTATCACAAAGATGAAATCAAGGTGTTCGAGCAGATTAAGTTATCATTTTGAGGTTCTAGGGAAAAAGAAATATGCTTCCAGGCTTATTCTTGTTTTTAGTAAAAAAGCATAGAGCTACATTCAGCTTCTAGAGGATGCTGGAATTCCTTGACACAGTCCCCTCCATGACATGTTAAATTTTTATCTATTTTAAATCCCTGACTTACCCCATCTTTGACGTTTAGACCTAGATTGATGGTGATCAAGTGATTTGTTCAGGCTTTCCTGGATTTCCTTATTTCAAATTCAATGGATTGGGATCTTAACTACATCTGCAAAATCCCTCCAAAGAAGTAGTACATATAATAAAATCAGTTTGATTAACAGGAAGACGATATATGTACACCAAGAGTCAGTACTCTTGTGGGCCATTTTAGAATTTCGCCTGTTGTAATAATGGCCCCAACTTAAGTTGGAAAATTCATTTTCAGTTACTCACACCCTTAAATCAGTGGTTTTCAAACTGTGGTTGCTGGACCCGCAGCATTGACACAATCCATGAACTTGTTTGAAATGCAGTTCTGAAGCCTACCTCAGACTTATGGCATCAGAAACTCAGGGGTGGGGACCAAAAATTAGCATTCTTAACAAGCCTTAAGGATGGCTTTGACACACTGTACCACTGAGAACCACTCTCCTATACTAGACTCCTATGCATAAGAATCACCTGGAGAAATATTAACCATAGATTTCTCTGTCCCAACACCAAAGAGTGTTTCAACAGGACTGAAATTGGTCCTGAAAATTTACATTTGAACAATCTTTCCCACGATGCTAAAGTTCCTGGTCCACTCACTGAGCTCTGTATGCTGCTGGACTAGAAAGTCAAAGCGAACTCTTCTCAGAAATAACAAGTACTTCCCAGTGTCTTTGATTTCATTCATGTCATCTTTTCTGTCTCAGATGACCCACACACCTTGTCTGCCTATGAGATCATACTTAGTCTTCAACATCCATTTCCAAAAACCATTTCTCTTTTGCAGACTTCTCCAGAAAAACATATACACACCCCCTTTTCCTCTATTTTACCAAAATTTTATACTCAGATCAATGATAATATTCATGGTATTGTAATTATTTAAATATCTCTCTTGTCCACTAAACCTATACATTTTCTATGCTTGCTCTCATAAGTTTAAACACATTTGGCCCTCAAAATATTTGTTGACTTATATATGTATGAATTAATTCATGTCAGGCAAAAGAAAATTAATTTTATATGTTTTCAGAAAAACGTTTTTCTCCTATGTTGTTTATATCATCACAATATTTGAGAATTTAAATGTATGACAATGTACTCAGATTTGTGCAACTTCATTAATAATAAACATAGCCACATTCGTGGATGGCTGAATGCTTGACTGGTTAGATAACCTGAAAATTGTCATTAGTAATCTTATGGCATGTGACAACAAGGGCTCGGAATGCAATTGTAATTGCATTAAAATAAGAGAGGCTAATGTTTGAATAACTAAAGTAGAAGATATACTATGTTGAAAGGCAACTTCTTAAGACTCATTACAAGTTAATTTGCAAAGAGAACTATTGGGAAACCCCTCGATGTCTTCTAATTTCCATAAAATAAACTGGTATCAGAATTGAGGGTAGACTGGCTCTGTCACTCACATTCATGCAAATTCAAGTCAATTCATGCCTTAGTTGAAAATGTTTTACTATTTTACAAGTGGTAACATTACCTTGGATTTCATAATTTCATTGTCTGTAATGTCATTATAGTTATCTTATTGAGCATCAGAATAAGCACAGGATGCAGATAATACATCTTTGGACCTTATAAGAATTAACAATCAGGACATTCCATAATTTTTTAGTCTTATTTTTATGACAACTTGTGTTTATGATGATATTATCATTCATACTTTGTAGTAACACCTCTATCATTTCTAAATCTTTAAAAAGGGATAAAATACATGTGATAAAACCTGATAAAAGTATAGGAAAGAGGAAGAGTGGGTATTAGTAAACACATTCTATTTCACTTACGTACTGATTCGTCATACAGTTTTTGAGCTACTACCTTCTGCTAAGTACTGGACTCGTAAAGATGATTGACACAGTTTCTGAGAGATCCAAGTCTATGCAAAAGTTAGTCATTGCTGTGTAACAAACTATAGTAGAACTTAGTGGCTTAGAACAGCAAGTCATTGGGTCAACTGGCCATCTCAATGACCCACCCTGCTCCTGCCTCCCTCGTGCTCTCTCATGCTCGCGAGTTTGCCTATATGTCACATGGCTGATCCCAGGGCCAATGCGTGGGACAGAACTTCCCACATGATAGGGGAAGTGGAGAACTGGGGCCACCAACACAGTCAGTCTACCATGTTAATAATGCATTTGAAGTAGGTAGTGATGATGGGAAGAGTGCTGAGTGGTTTACTAGGTAAAATCATGTGTACAAAGCCATGAAGACAAGATGGGGCACATAAGTTTTCAATAATTTGATGTGGCTAAAATGTAGGAAGTATGTTGAAGGGTATACGGTGGGATAGCAGAGGGAGAGAGACTAAAAAGTTAGTTTATGAGAAGTTGAGGAGTGTGTTCTCTGCCATGTAATAAGCAATGAGGAGTGACATGAGGACGTGTGTGATTTAGGATGCTCAATAGGGCAGGTATGGGGTTTGTGGTGTTGAATTTACGAGCATGAAGGCACTTACAATGCATTCAATATTCTGACAGGAGATGATAAGCATCTGAATGAAGCCAGTGGCTCTAAGTAAGAGCAATGAGAATGCTGAGGATGCATTTAAAAACTCATCATGGCTCCTACATCAGTTTCAAAGTCTTTATAGGACCCTAAATCAGATTTATTGAGCTCAGTAATGAACAAAAAGTAGAAATGCCAGGTGAAATATACAAGAACGTCCATCTTAAAGGAAACTAGAATTTTGGCATGATCACTTGAGGTACTTACATTACTAGCTTCTGTGAGCTTAATTCTTCAACATCTGTCCTACATGCATATGCTTGACCTGCTTTGTTTTGGATGACCTGAAACTCTGAGTCACCTTGCCTTGGCCTCTGACTCCTTCGTGGCCCTCCCTTGGAGGAGTCCTTCTTCTGGGATGCACTTTTCATTTACAAATCAGCTAATCCAGAACCCCCACCTCAATCATATCCCTTATCTGGCTTTCACACTCTGAGCCTTTATACACCTGCTTTATTACCCCAGGGCCAGGTCCAAAACAACTGGGACAGCCTCTAAAGCACAGAGTCCTCTAAAATCTTCAAACTATCCAATCCTAAACCTGCTTATTTTGCCTCACCATTTTTTTCCTTGTGTGGAAACCACAATAAAAACTGTTGCCCTCAATTACTCCCTCTTCTCTTTTCCTGGTGCCTGACCCCAGTGTTTCCTGTATGGTTCTTCATGGCATAGTGTGACACCCTCCTTTGGAGAACTGTAATAGACTATCTTTTGACTGGCACCAATCTTCTGATCCATTGGCCTTACTATACATAAGATTTCCTAATACATTTTCTATTAATACATTGTATTTTAAAACACTTGAATTAAAGACAATTTTGAGAAAATATTCTTTTTTTCACACTTTCTTATATTTAAATCGAGGTTAATGTGAGATTAGGGAGAGACAGTAGTAAAAGCAAGTGGAGAGCTGGAAAAAAAAGTAAAATAGTTAACATGTAAAACAAGATTTTAAAGGAAGTCAGAAAAAAATGAGCAGAACAAATTAACTTTGAGCAAGGGAAGAGAATTCTCATAAAAAATAACAATAATTTTGAAGTAGAGCGGGCGAGTATATTTAGTAAATTCGAGACTGCTGACCTCCATTTATTTTTGTGAAGCAGGAAGAAAAGATTTCCCATGAGTGTGTGGGAGGTGCCTGAAGAAACCTGGAAGCATTGCAGTAGTGAAGAGGGATAGGCCGGTGCTGCCAAATGCATGGAGGGCTGAGGGGGTTAAGGCCCAGGGGAGGGGTCTTGTATGGGTAATCACACCACAGCATAGTAGTACACAGGACGTCCGTCACACACTGTATGTGGCTGGCTTATTTTATAATATATTTTATAATAACCATATTACAGCACATTCATATTTCATCCTGGTGTTATCATTACAGTCACATGGCTTACTTCAGTTTCTTCTATGAGAGAGGTTTAGACTCAAGTTCTTAAATTTTCATTTCATAAATTTTATTAAAGTACAATTTATATTTCTCCAAAGAAGATATACAGATGGCCAATAAACATATGAAAAGATGCTCAAGTTCACTAATTATCAGAGAAATGCAAATTAAAACCACAATGAGATAGTACCTCACACCTGTCAGAATGGCTATCACCAAATAAATCAAAGAACAAGTGCTGGCGGGGATGTGAAGAAAAGAGAACCTTCATATACTATTGGTGGGATTGCAAATTGGTACAGCCACTATGGAAAACAGCCTGGATGTTTTTCAAAAAATTAAAAATGGATCTACCTTTAGACTCAGCAATTGCATTTCTGAGTATTTATCCAAAGAAAACTAAAACAATAATTCGCAAAGATCTATGCACCCCTATATTCATGACAGCGCAATTTACAATAACCAAGATATAGAAGCAACCTAAATGTCCATCAATAGGCGATTGGATAAAGAAGTTATGATTCATATATACAATGGAATATTATTCAGCCATTAAAAAATAAAATCCTATCATTTACAATGACATGGATGGACCTAGAGGTTATTATGCTGAGTGAAGTAAGTCAGACAGAAAAAGATAAATACCATATGATTTCACTTATATGCAGAATCTAAAGAACAAAAAGAACAAACTAATCAATAACAGACTCACGAATATAGAAGACAGTCTGATGACATCCAGAGGGGAGGGGGTTTGGGAGCTAGGAGAAAAGGGTGAAGGGTTAAAGAAGCACAAATTAGTAGTTGATAGATAGTCACAGGGACGGGGAGCATGGCATAGGGAATGTAGTCAGCAGTAATGTAATGGTTAGGTGGAGAGTCAGAGGAGAGAGAGAAAGAGCAATCAGGGGGATCATTTCATAAACTATATAAATGTCTAATCAATGTAGTATATACTTGAAACTAATAATAAAATAAAAAATTTTTAAAAGTAAAATTTATATAGTGTGTATATATATATATATATATATATATATATATGTTCATATATTGCATCATTTAAAGCATACAATTTAAAGACTTTTACCACAAATATACAGATGTGTAAACATAGCCACTATCAAGATACAGTATCCATCACTTCTAAAACTTTTGTTACTCCTTAGAAATGCATGATTCCATCCATCCCAAGTTCAGGGAACCACCGATCTGCTCAATGTCACTTGAAATCAGTTTGAATTTTCTAGAATGTGATATAACTTATATTGCAGGTAGTCTTTGGTTTTGCTTCCTTTACTCACATAATGATCTTGAAATTGATCTTTATTACTATGTATAACAGTTTTCTATTCCTTTTTATTTCTAGATTATATCCTAATCTACAGGTATACCTCAGCTTATTCATTCACCTGTTGGTAAACCTTTAGATTATTCTAGTTTTTGGCTATGGTGAATAATGTTGCTTTGAACTTTGATATACAAGTATTTATGTGGACATATGTTTTTATATCTCTTGGACAAATATATAGGAGTAGAATGACTCGATTGTATAGTAGGTATATATTTAAATTTTTCAAATGCTTGTCAATAGTTCTCCAATATTTGATATTTTGGGTCTTTTTAAATTTCAGCCATTCTAGTGGATATTAGAGATACCTCGTTGTAGTTTTAATTTTCATTGCACTGATTTCTACAGGTGTCTTCTATGTGTTCAATGGACATTTGTATACATATTTTCTTTTAGAAAGTTTTTCTCTCATTTTATTATTAGTTGTTTTTATACTTATAATATTGCGTTATATGAGTTATTTATATATTCTGGATATGAGTTTTTTGTCTGATATGTGAGTTGCAAATATTTTCTCTCATTTCATAGCTTGATCTTTTCTTTTTTTGATGATGTTTATTGAAGAGCAAAGATTATTAATTGTGATAAAATCAATGTAATCTTTTTAATCTATGCTTTTCATATTCTATTTAAGAAATCTTTTAATCTCCAAGTTAGTGAAGATTTCTCATTTCTCTTCTAATAGAAGTTTTATAGATTTAGATCTATGGTGTATTTTTAGTTAATATCTGTGTGTTCGGTGAGATAAGAGCCAAGATTCTTTTTTTTTTCTACATGAATATCCAGTTGTTTCAACACCATTTATAGAAAAATCTTTCCCTGTTGAATCACCTTGTCATCTTTGTCAAAAATTAATTGACCATATACAAGTATATCTATTTCTGGAATCTCAATTCTGTTTCATTAATCTATATATCTCTGTTAATGTACAAATCTCACTGTCTTAATTGCAAAAACCTTATAGTAGTTCTGGAGATCAGGTAATTTATAAGTCCTTCAAATTTATTTTAATAATTTAGCTATTCTTGATCATTTGCATTACCATATACATTTTAGATTCTGCTCATTTATTTCTATAAAGTGCATAGTGATAATCTGAATGTGACAGCCTTGACTCTATAGATGAATTTGGAAATAATGGACATCTTAACAATAATGAATCTGTCAATCCATAAACATGGGTAATTACTCTACTAATTTAAGTTCTTGAATTTCTCTTAGCAATGTTTTTATACAGTTTTTAGTGATGATACAGTGTACATCTTTTCTTATTCATTCTGAGCATTTTACATTTTTTTACAGAATTATAAATGTCATTTTTTTTAAGTCTAATTTTTCCAAATGTTAATTGTTACTATGTGAAAATACACTGATATTTTTATGTTAAGAATACATTTTTATGTATTCTTATTCCACATTTTTTCTAAATTTTACTTGTTAGGTCTAGAATTGAAATAAAGCTTTCTATATAAACCATCTTGTCATCTACAAATAGGAATAGTTTTGTTTCTTCCATTTTCATCTTTACATCTCTTATTTCTTTTCTCATTTTACTGCACCAGCTAAGACTGATAAAAATATTGAATAAAAGTGGTGAGCATGCAAATTTTAATTCTCACACTTGGGGGAGGGGGATGTCAACTGTAGATTTTTCTTAGATGCTCTTTATGTGTAGAGAATGTTTTCTTCTATTCCACATTTGATGAGTTTTTTTTAAAACATGAATTGGTGTTGCACTTGTCAAATGTTTTTTCTACGTCAATTTAGATTATAATATAGTTGTTCTCTATTTTTTTAATTTATTGAATTCTTTGATTATCTTAAAGTTAAACCATAACAGATTCTCCCCAAAATTAACACATTGAAACAACGAATATTTATTACCTCACAATATTTGTGGATCAGGAACCCAGGTACTACTTAGGTAAGTGTCTCTGGCTCAAGATTTCTCATGAACATTCAGTTGAGCTATTGTTTGGGGCTATGATCTCATATGAAGTTACAGCTGGAAAATTTTCTTCCAAGCTCACTCATGTGGGCCTCTATTCCTGGTGAACTACAGGCTGAAGGATTCAATTAATTTCTCACTGGCTGTTTTAGCATAGAACTGCCTTATGACGTGGAAGCTGGCTTCTCCAAGTATGAGTAGTCCAAGAGAGAGGGAAGGAGAACAGAAAGACAAAAACTGTAGTTTTTTTAGTAACCTGATATTAGAAGTTAGAAGTGACTCATTAAATCCTGCCCACAGTCAAGAGGAGCTAATTATAAAAACATAAACACCAGCATTCAAGGATTATTAGGAGCCATTTCAAAATCTGCCTACAACACAGATTCCTGTGCTAAACCCCAATTTAGTCACAAAATATTTTATAAATCATTGGGTTTAATCTACTAACAATATGCTAAGATATTTTACATTCCTGATTATGAGGAATATTGGTCTCTACCTTTTTGTTTGTTTTATAAAATTTTTGTGAGGTTTCAGTGTACAATTTATACCCTCCTCATGAAATGAGTTGGGAATTATATACTCTTTCTCTATTTTCTGAAAAAGTTTGTATAAAATTGGTGTCACTTACATCCTCAGTATTTTATAGAATTTATCAGAAAACCATAATTTACAGAAAACCTAGAGTTTTCATGATGGATAGTCTTTTAATTTTAAAAAATGAATAATATAGTGCTATTCATATTTTGTTTCATCTTGTGTCAATTTTAACAATTTATGTCATTGAAAGAATTTAACTCTATTCAGTTTACCTAAATTGTCAAATGTGTTGTTGTAAAATTAGTATCCTTTTAATCTGTAAGATATATAACAATGTCACATCTTTCATTTTGGAGAATGGCAGTTGTGACTTTTGTCTTCAAGCTAAAGCTTTATCAGTTTAATTAATCTTTACAAATAACTAGCTTTGGTTTCTTTGCTGATTTCTATTGCTACCGATTTTATACTTTATTATTTGTTGCTCTGGTCTTTATTTTTTTCCTTTCTTCTACTTATTTTGTATTTATATACTCCTTTTGTCTCAGATTCTTAAAGTGAAAATTTAATTATTGATTTTAAATCTTTTTTATTTCCTAATATATCCTTCAAGATCTATAAATTTCCCCATTAAATTATTTTACCTTAATCTCATTAATTTTAAAATGTTGAGTTTTAATTTTAGTTCACTTCACGATATTTTATAAATTCCCCTGTGATTTCTTCTTTAAAAGATATATTATTTTGACGCATGCTGTTTAACTTTCAAATATTTGGACTTTTTCCAAATATCTGATTTTTATCAATTACTATTTTAATTTCACTGTAGTCAGACAACATACTCGATATGATCTCAATCATTTAAATTTATTGAACCTTGTTTTATGATCTAATATATTGTCTGTCAGTGCATATTCTGTAGTTATCATGTATAGTTTTCTAGATTTATTAATTAGGTCAAGGTTTTTTATATATATATATGTGTATATATATATATATATACATATATATATATATATATATATATATATATATATGTTATTATATATATAGTGTCCAGATCCCCTATGTCTTTGCTGATATTTTTGTTCTTTTCAATCAATTGGAGTGTTAGTATGATATAAAATTCTGACAATTTTTGCCTCATGTTTTGGGGCTCTGTTATGATCGCTATGTCTTACTCATAAATTGACAATTTTATGATATATCTTTGTTATCTCTGGCAATGCACTTTGTCTCCAACAGCATTTTATCTGACACTAATATATACATTCTAGCCTTTTCGTACTTATTGTTTACATATTATATCTTTTTCCATCCATTGATTTCCAACATATCTATCTCTTCATATTTAAAGTGCATATTTTATAGATAGCAGACTCTGAGGTGGGCCTTGCTTTTTAAAGTTGTTCTGAAAATATCTGCATTTTAATTGGAATATTTAATTCATTAATAGAGAATGTAGTTATTAATGTGGTTCTATTTAGATCTTATGTTTTCCTTTTGTCTACTATGTCTATTTTCCTCTTTCTCCCTTTGATGTTGTATTTTGTATTAGATAAAATATTTATTTTAGATTTTTATTTTAATTCAACCTTTTTCAGCTTTATCTTTTTGCTTTATTTATTTATTTAGATGCTCTAAGTAGTACCATAAACTATCTCCATTTTTCATATTTTACTTAGACTTTATCTTGTATCACTTCTTTAAATGTAGAATCATTGACAACATATTTTTTTATTTACCCCTAGCCTATCATCCTTTATGCTAAAATGTTGTGTTACACATAATAAACTTCATAAGAAAATGTTATAGTTTTGTTTTAAACAAGTTATGTGTATTTTTAAAAGAATTAATAGGACAATAATATAACTTTTTTATAATATTTGCCATTTCATTCATTCCTGAAGATTCATATTTTCTACTAGTCTTTTATTCTTTCATTCTGAAGAATTTCCTTTAGCATGTCTTGTAAAAGTGATGGGCTGGCCATGAATTCTCTTAGTTTTCTTGAATTTGAAAATGTTTTAATTTCTCCTTTATTCTTGAAGAATAGTTTTACTGGCTATCGTGGGCATTGTCTGTGTTGATGAATTTTTTTCTTCTTTCAACACTTTAAAAATATCTTTACATTATCTTTGGTCTTCATAGTTTTGATGAAAAGTCTGCCACCTTTGGAATTAGTTTTGCTTTTAAGTAGTGCCATTTTTGTTTGGAATCTTTCAAAATTTTCCCTTTATGTTTTATTTTCACTAGCTTGACTATAATGTGAGGTTTGCTGAGCCTCTTCAATATGTATATGGTGTTAACCCTATAGAGTTCTAAAGAACTGATAAGATTGAGACTAGAGTACAATAAAAAATTCAGCTACGAATTTGAGAAAAGTCACAACCTGTGTAAATTTTTTTGCCCACAGCTGTGATTACTTGACCTCTGTTGGCTTTCCCCTGACACACTACTCCACATGCCCCCCGCATGCCAGAACACACATGTAGACTCAGCTGCAAGGACATATACCTGTTCTACTGGTCAGGTACAATACAATCTTTAGCCTGGAGGGTTTTTAATAGTTCTGAGCTAGTATTGCTGGTCTCAGTAACCAGTGATTCTTGCTTCTGCTTATTACTAACTATGCCGGCTTCAGTACATTTGGGCCCATCAATAACAAATGCTACTTAAATTTAAAAAGTGAATAAAACCTATTGGCAGACTATCATGAAAAATAAATTAACTTTTAAGACTGTGAACTTTATTAAGCATTTATGTAAGAAGTTTAGAGTAAATACTTTTAAGACGTGATATTGTGTTCATAGGAAGGCAGTTACAAGCTATGAGGTACTGAGAATTCATCAAAAGAGGGTAGTGACACTTCAAAATCAATACACATAACGGGGTCCTCCTTCCAACTGTAATGAAATGCAGGAATGGTTTGTATGTTTAGTGAGATTATACAGTCTTGGCTTTTTGAGGTGACAGCAGATGGTCCGATAAGAAGTGGCAGGACTAAGTGCAGGCAACCAGCATCTCATCTCAAGCTCTCTTAACCATGAAATCTATGAATTTATGCTTATCTAAGTGATGAAAAAAGAAAATCGTGTACAGTCTTAGGGCAAGTCAGGGTGACCGAGTGTGTCCCGTACTTCTCAAAAGTAATTAAATCTTAAACATTTTATCTATCTCACATTTTAAAAGAGAGTGTGCATTTCTACTTTTTAAAAAATGTCACTCATCAAAAAATGTCACTTACACATGCTTGTACTGTTTCATTTAGTTTTAGATACTTTGTGACTTGGCTTGGATCATTTTTATTTCTTATTTCCAAGCTTCAGATCCTTAGCCAAGTAAGCATCAGTGCTGACTCGATTTTTTAAATTCTATCATTCTTTAAATATCATTTAGGGCGAGTTCCAGTATTTCATTGATTTTCATGTTTTTCTCCTTTGTTTTTCACTCAGAATAGTAGTAGCGTATGCCCACATAGTTTTTAGTTTCAAATATATAATGGATTATTTAAACATAAAATATATCAGACAATTGTATGTCTAGAGAAAGAGAAGAACATAAAAGAATATTTACACAGTACACTCTTTTTGAAGAGATAAAAGACCATTTTTAAGGAAAAAAATCAAGTAGCACCTACTAGATTAATAAATGTCATAAGTTCTTAATGGCTTTGGAAAAATAAAATATTTTAAACTCATGCTTACCTTTCTCAATGAAATCAAATTACGTTTTTTAAAAATAACAGTGGATGTTCTTTCCTCAAAAGAAATTGTTTCTGCCTCTTTAAAATCATTAAATTTATGCCAACCCATCAGAAAAACAAATGTTCAATCCATTGTATTTCATGATTTAATTTCTGTATTATATTATTTGCATAATTTAAACTGCTCATTGTTATTTCTATTTTAGTGTAAGACCAAATATTGGAGAGATATTTTGCTGCACTTGCAAGTTATATACATAAGGTTTTATGGCAGACTGTTGAGAATAAAGCTTTTAGACCATGATATTAAAGATGAATGATCAGTTTTTAAGGTGAATGATCAGATTTTACAAGGGAGAGAGAGTCAAAGCTAAAGACAACAAATTGATAGATTAAAGAATTCTTTATTACTAGATATGGCAACCAAAATGAAACGTCTCTTTTTTTTTAATGTGATAAAATTACATGTAGGGAAGAACTAGAAATTTAAAAAAAGCCATTTGAATAAATGCATTTCCTTTTATAAGACACATTTAAAATAAATTAAGATGCTTTTAGCCTTTGGATATGTCTGATAGCAAACGCAGTCCTAACTTCAAAACTGTCTAAAATGACCTTACATTACTTACATTTAAGTCTCTGGGAGTGACGGTGACTTTGAGGGAAAAGTCAAGAGCATGATTAATTGTATCTTGATTTTAGTCAACAACAAGCAGCAGCGTCTTCTGGAAGACTCAAACCATCTCCTTGATCTAAATGCTGCTCTCTTCAGAAACTCATTAGCAACTGAATAACTGGAAACTGACCGATAAAACGTTTTAACTTAAGTAGCTTTCCAGATCCAAAAAGTATTCTGATACTAACCCTCATATATCCAATTTTTACCACAGGTAGTTAAATTTATAAAATACATTGCAATAATCATAAGATTTTTGCCATTATTTTTAGCAAATTATACATAATGAGGAATTGTTAATTTAGATGGATAGAAAGATAATGAGTGAAAAAAAAGGGATAATGAATTACAGTGAAAACTTAATTAATACTCTATCCAATCTACTCCATTCTCTCTATTCCCACTGCCATTGTACTATAGGCCCTCCAACACCACTTCTGAAATAAAGCCAGAACTCGTAACTAATGACCTGCTGTCATTGTTTCTTCTCTGGTCCATCCTGTACTTCTAGACTAATCTTTATTAAGTCAAGTTAAAAATAATAAAAACAACAACAATTCCTTTCCATTTTCTATGGGAAAAATATCTTAAAGTCATTGACCTGACAGTTATAGCTCTGGCTCCATTTCTTTCCTGCATTATTTCTCATTCCTACCTCCCATGCTTATGACTCAATCAAAGTAATAAATATAGTATTTCCCAAACATACTTCTGTGTCTCTTTTCAAAGGAATCCCTGATGACTTGCAAGGCTTTCCCTTTAATCTTTGTAGGTCAAATCTTAAATTCATCCAGAAAACAAAACAAAACAAAAGAAGTATCTCTCCTCTGAAATCCTTTAGAACTTTACCTGTATATCTTTTTATTCAGAAGTGAACACTTTATACCTCTTGTTATGTTAATTTAAGTGTTTGTGACCCAGGCATATTATATCACGTTCTCTATGGCACTTCTTGTGGGGGCTTTGTAGATAATAAACTTTAAAACAATGAATTGGTGAATGAATAAATGAACCAATAGCCTAATTTGAGGACATTTTCCCCTAGCTGTCCTTGCTGTTAGTGGAAGTTATTAGAGCTTGAAGGGCAGTAAGAAAATTGGAATTGAAAGCTGGAAAAATATAACCCCTGTTATGTAGTAGAGGAAAGTTTAGCAACAATGAGATAATGAGGTAATAACAATGAGATAGATAGAAAATGTACCTAGTAACCTTGAGTATTTGGCTAAGAGATTTTCAGGTAGAACATTCGGTCTCAAATTACTTCTTTTAGCTGCATATAATAAATATGGTTAAGTAAATTTTTAGTTTTCAAGTAGAATTTTTTAAAAAATGTAAAAGAGAAAAGACTTGTCAGGTTTAAAAATATAAGTTTCATCTTCACTTATTTTTCTATTGGCAAAATTCTCTAGGCTCA
The DNA here is from genome assembly GCF_902729225.1 of Pteropus medius. NCBI lineage: Eukaryota > Metazoa > Chordata > Mammalia > Chiroptera > Pteropodidae > Pteropus > Pteropus medius. Next base: position 1,919,029 of record NW_024350921.1, on the reverse strand, counting down.
GGGAAAATATCCAGTCCAGGGTCTACTAGTAAAGCATGTTATGGAACTAAAGCTCTCAAAGATAGGGCTTTACAGCCCTTTCATGAGACTTTAAAAATGTATGTGTGCTTTGCCAATGTAAATTGCAAGATCATTAAGGGTGTGCCTCTTAGACCCTCTCTGCTAGACCAAAAGACCTCTCTGAACTTTAATGGTGTGTATTGTAGATTCTTGGAATCAGACAAAATCCTTCTAAGTATTTTAAGTACAACACTAGGACATTCAGCCCAAGGTATAGAAAAGCCTGTCTTGAAAAGAAACATTGGTATAACTGACTTGTGACTAGTAGAGATGATTATAATTCGGTACACAGAAAGGTGGCAAAGTTTTCAAAGGGATTCTATCAGCCTGAATTAAAAAGGGCAGAGTCAGTTCAAAGTGAAGAGACTTTTGGACTGCCAAACTTCTACAAGTAGGAATCAGGATGGAAAAAGCTACATAGTTGCAAACATAGTCCATTTCTTAAAGAAAAGGAGAAATGATTCAAAGAGTGAATCCAAGAGCCCAGAGGATAGATCTCAAGAGCCATGGGAACCATTCTCAGAGACTCAGCTTGAGCCCTAAGCAAGGTCATGTCCATATATTTTTGACTAACTTTCAGAGCTTTTATGGATCAGTGAGTTATTGGTAACTCCTGTCCCCACTTTTTAATTATTATGAGTGTTTATTGCAGTTGTCCTATCTCTGTTTCAGCATTGTAAGTTGGGAAGGGACAAGCAACTTGTGTCTCCTTAATTCAGGAATTCAGAATTCAGGGAAGAACCATAATTGAGGAAATGGTGTCAAAGACCCTAATCCATACCTAGACGGCATTCAGTTGATAAGAACCTACACCTCAAGCTTGAGGTAGTTGTCCCAATGGATCTATCTTGCACATGTAAGGAAGCTAAATAATTTGTAGGCTGATGATTTGTAGACTGTGATAGCCTGAACATGGCCATAAATATTTTGCTACTTCTCCCATTGAGAGGTGGAATCTCCATCCTCTTCCTCTTGAATCTAGGACAACCTTAATAGCTTGGTTGACAAATAGGGTGACCGATCATCCAAGTTTACCTATCATAAGGGTTCTCAGAACCTGAAAACCTCCATGCTAAAACTGGGAATGTCCAAGACAAATGGATGAGTTGGTCACAATGCCAGAATGGCATATAGAAATTATATTATGAGGCGTTTGAACCTGGGTCTTAAGAATGCTTTTGACTTCTGTCTAGGTCTCTTGAAACATTCCACTGGGAGAATCCAGCTGCTGTGTAGGGAATCGAACTCCTCTAACACCATCACGCTGTGGGAAACTCAGGTAGAGATAGGCCCTGTACGATGAGACACCATGTAGAGAAAAAGAGTACAAGCAGCACCAAGATGCTAACCATACTATTGAACAAGCTTCTGGAGAGTAAATATTTCAGTTGTATCACCCGAGCTAATTTTAAAATGCCCAATTGAGCCCATATTCCTGATTCATAATATCTTTAACATAATATAGTTGTTGTTTTAAGTGTGTTAGTTTGCTATGTACCAATAGACAAAGTAGAACTTTATTTGTGAAAGCTTAACAATTCGTATACTTCCCCAGAGTACATACAACAGTGATATGTACAGTTATACACTCTCAAAATCTAATTTGAGATGAATAAATGAACCAATTGGCTGGTGAGAAGACTTTTTTTTCCAATAATTATTGCCGAAAATCTATTTCAAATGTATTCTTATTACACTTTCCTACTTTAAGTACCAAATGCAAACTGTAACTTTATTTTCGATGATGCTAACTTTTAGTATAGACTTTAAGATTTAGTTTGAGGTTATTTTTAATATATCTCTCACTTTTAATGTATTTGTAAACTTATTTTATATGTTTCTTTTGATTTAAAAGTCAAATATTTACAAAGTATCAATTAATTTGGGTACATTGGATACAATTTGAGGTTTTGGCATATTTTGAGCATTTTGAATTATCTGCAAGGATTGATATTCATGATTTGTGTTATTTTTTAGACATGCTTCAATAAACAAAGATAAAAATTAACTTAAACATTAGAATAAAGCCCATTCTGTTTTACAATTGCCATACTAGTTCACTGAATACTTGTATAAATCTTTGATAAATATGTCATCAGTCATTTTATTTTGCCTAAATCTCAAAATATTTTGGTGTTGTATTATGCTAAAATACATGTAATCCTCACTCGTTATTACTTATCAATTACAAGGAATTATACCATAAAAGACAAAAAGAAAATGTAAGAAGTTGAAATCTCCAGGAAGGATGATACAATATTGAATAATCATCACTTTCTGTTTTATTATGATGTAGCCTAAACTATTATATCATCTTTTTAAAAATAATTTTTTTATTGTTTAGTTATAGTTGATGTAATATTATATTAGTTTCAGGTGTACAACATAGTGATTAGACATTTATATAACTTATGAAGTCATCACTCCAAGAAATCCAGTATCCATCTGACATCATACATAGTTATTACAATATTATTGATTATATTTCCTATACTATACTTTACATTCCCATGACTATTTTGTAACTACCAAATTGTACTTCTTCATCTCTTCCACTTTTTCACTTATCCCCCCAAAACCCCTCCCCTATGGCAACCATCAAATTGTTCTCCATATTTATGAGTTTGCTTCTGTTTTATTTGTTCAATTATTTTGTTTTTTTAGATTCTGCATATAAGTGAAATCTTATGGAATTTTTCTTTCTCTATCTACTTACTCCACTCAGTACAATACTGTCTAGGTCATTCCATATTGTTGCAGATGACAAGATTTCATTTCTTTTCATTTATATATATAAATACCACCATTTCTTTATCCATTGATGGACATCCAGGTTACCTTCATTTCTTAGCTATTGTAAATAATGCCAAAACACTACTTCAAAGGGACATGTGTATCCATATGTTTATTAAATCATCTGTTAAGAAGATATAAAAGGAATTTAGATACACTGTAAATGTGTAATTCATTCTTAGCTTTCATTAAACACTACATAGAATTTACAATTGTTTTATTTTTTACAATGATATGAAAAATAATTAGATGAAGATGTTTCATAATTGACAAATTAAAATATGAATGCGGGGAATGCAGTTCTCTAGATTCTTCTCACAAGTGAAACCTTAGATTACGATTTCTCAGATGCCCATATCCTGCATAAATTTTCTTAAACTTCAGAGTAGATTAAGTATTAAATAATGCTTGTTCATGCCAATTTAACACCAATAGGAAGAAGGAAATTGTATTCAGTGCAAACTGTTTAACTGTGATATAGCATAGTTGTGAGAACAGCACAGTTATGGAACAGCTAGATAGTGTTACAACTCAATTATGAAACAGCAGTGCTGTGGAACAGCAGGACATCCGGTGGCCCTTGGGCAAGGCCTCTCTCTGGCTAGATAGCTCTGCTCTGTTCCTATCTGGTTCCCTCCACTCTCCTCTTTTCCAGTCTCTTCTAACAAACTGTCTTCACAGTTGGTGTTTTAGCTCCAGCTCGGAAATGCAGTCTTCAGTCTTCTATGGGAAGGGAAAGTGTGCTCTCAGAGCTAGAAGGGAGTTGACTTATACAGAGAAAAATCCCTGCCCTTGGTCCCTGATTAGTATGCCATCATGCAAATGAGAACTCCAAATCTTCTTAGTTTAATTGGTCCAAAATGTACTGACCTGATTGGTTAGAATGAAGCCACTCTGATTGGTCAGAGAATATGCTAATGGAGATATAGCTGTGCAGCTCCAATTGGGAAAATCTCAGTCTCATTGGTTGAAATACAGTTCCAGGAACTCCTTTATTTGGGCAGGGATATAGTGTGGCAGGCAGTTCAGTCCAGGTAGCAGACAGCTTAGTGCAGGCTTCTCCCTGAAATGTTTGCCTAAGAGACGCCTGTTTAGAAACAACCACTAGACTTTGTTTTTAAATTTGAGCCCAGTTAGCCACCAGATCTTCTTGATAGGTATCTTCTTTCTTTGGGTCGTCATAAGGAAACTATATAGTTCTAAAGCTAAAAATAAATTATGATATTCTCATTCAGTTAGCTATTCAATAAGAAAAATTTTAGCATACAATATTTTGCAACAAGAACCTGAATAATTTTGTTTTGCTAAAAGGATATGTGACAGTATTTACTTTGATATATGTGATGCACCAAAATTTACATAATGCAAGAGGATCTGCTAGGTTTAATTTTTTAAAATATGTTATTTAAAAGTTGCTAAAATAAAACTGTTCTTTTTTGTTATCACTTCATTCTTCTGTAAATTCTTGTAAATAAGATGATTTAAAATACTATTTAAAAAGAGTCAGATTCAGGTGGCAAATGGTAGTGTCAATTTTTTTTATGGTAGCCTGTTACAAAAAATGTAAAAAAAAAATAAAGAATGTAAATAAAATTATTGAAGAAAACTTACAATATTTTTTCCTCAATAACTTTCTTAATTAAGAAATGTCTCTTAGTCTATCCTTCAGGGGAAGTTGGATACCCACAGTGAAGGAGAACAAACTGCCTCTTAAAATAGCCCATTATCTGTGTTGGAAAGGTCAAACTTTTTCTATATTATCAAATATAGTTGTGCATAAGCATCCCTCTAGTTGCCAAGAAGGAAATTCTGCATTCTCTTATTTTCATGACTATTGTTCAAGTAAATATTGCTTTAAAATTAAAGTAGTATAAATAATGAAAAAGTCTCCAGATTTATCTTGAACATTTAAGAATAAAATCTGGTTATAGATTTTTGTAAACTAAAACTATACTTTATTAATAACTCTATAATTATAGCATTCAATACACTTATCACAGTGTTGGCTCATATTAAACTTTTAATCAACTTAAACACTGATGTATTTTATATGTGTATGCTGCCAAAGCTGATTTCTCCCTTCTTGTACATGTGATTTTTTTTTTATATAAAAGGAATTTAAAATTACTCTATTAAATTTAAATACATCAATTAGCACAATTTCCAGCTGGTATCTTCTTTATAATTTGTCAGTCAGTATCTTCTTTATAATTTGATGCCCAAGTCCTAGTATTTACTCCTTTTCCTTTCAAAGACTTCCTACTAGAATAGCATATATAACTTGATAAATGACAAAACAGAAAAAAATTGATTAACCATCAAGTAAACATTGGATACCCAAATGAAAACATGTAATAAAGCTATTTTGGAGAATATAACCTGGGCTTACATCATAAGTATAGCATCCTAAATTCCAACTTGAAGCTAAATCTTTGTACATGTATAATTGAGCTGAGAGAATGATCACCTTGTCAGCGCTACACAACTTAGACAAAGATTTCTTTTCTTTATTTAAAAAGCTTCTGAAGGCAAAAGAGAGAATAAGAAATAGCCCTTCGCATGAATATTGGAGATGAGGGAGATCTATAGAAATTCTTTACTTTCCAATCAAATTTTTCTTAAACTAAAACTTATCTTAAAAATAAAGCTAATTATTTAAAATAATAATTTTAATAATAATTATTATATTGTCCATTAACAAAAATCACCATTCAGAAAAAGGGTATGCGAGCCACAGATGGAAAATAAATACAAACAGAAATTTGACAAAGATGTATTTTTAGAACATACAAAGCATCTCTACATATCTTCAAGACAATAAACACAATAAAAATAAGCAAAATTTCAAACATAAGACAGAAAATATATCCGATAACAAGCACATGGCTAATAGCAAAAAAAAAAAAAAAGTGCTCAACATAATTAGTCATCAGAGAAATGCAAATTTAAAACCACAGTCAGATGCCATTAGAATAGCTGGAATAAGACAGACTAAACGCTGGCAAGGATTTAGAGTGACTAGATTACTGATGGGAGTATGAAAGATGACAAAAAAGTAGGAGAACTATTTGGAAAATTTGTGTCTATTTATACTATAACTATTGTTCAGAAATAATAAAGAAAAAACAAACTAAACCTACTGAATATATAACATGAATGAATCTCATAAAACATTGTTTTGCAAAAGCATTCAGACATATGCGCAGCAATTACATATTGTGTGATTCTATTTATATGATGTCCAAGAAGATGGAAAATCTCTTGCTGATTGTGGAAGCCAGAAACACTTCCATTAGATGTGTTGGGAGATGGCAAGAACTGAATGGAAGGAATCATGAGGAAAGTTTCTAAGTAATGGAAATATTCACTCTCTTGTTTGGGTGGTGAATGTATTCAAGTATTAAGTCTCCAAATTTACAACTTTACATTCTTAAAGTCATCAACTTTATCAACTTTAACCAATCACTGAAGTGAAAAAAATCTGTATATTTTATTTTATGTGAAATATACTTCCTTACAAATGATTTAAAAAGTCTGTATATTTTATTTTATGTGAAGTATGCTTCATTACAAATATTTTTTAAAAAATACATGCTGAAATAATTTTGCAACTCACATATAAAAAATTTCCAAGAAGTATTTCTGTGAAAGGGCTTTTATACTGGGATGTTTTAATTATTTATGGGCTGATGTCCACACAAAGGGATACAGAATATCCCTATAGATAATAAAATCCATCATTATATGATTAAGCTGTGAGTCATGTTATTTGTCTATAGACTGTCATCACACTAGCAGTAAGGATGCTGGAGTTAGTATGCAGTGATCTGCCACTTGATTATTGTATGATCCCATCAAACCCTGTGATGTGTCTGTGAAACTACTTGTGTTTGTGACTTCGGCACGAAATACAGAGTTAACACAAGCTGGATAATTCTTATAAAATTCCTTGCCAGCATTATGAATTTAAAGTGTAAACTATTGAGAAATACTGTAAATCCATGAGCTCAGGCAAAAGAAAATGTAGATGCTTCATGTGAGGCTTAAAAATCCCCTCTTTGGTGATGTCTATGGCAATTCTTACTAAAATAAATGTGTCATACATATAATATGAATATGCTAATAATAGTAGAAATAATATGCTGAATCTTAAGTACGTATTTGTAGAGTTACCCATGAGTCTTGAAAATTTGGTATAAGTTATGAGGAACTAATTTAAGCAGATTGGTAATTGGTAATATCGAGATTAATTTTATTTCTTTGTATTGTTTTACAAGTAACAAATGTGGTAGGAATGAGCAAAGGAGTGAGATGCTGCTGTGATAAATTTTGGTAACATGTAGTCATTCTCTCTAGTTCTAGGTATATTCTATTTTAGAAAAATCTTTAAAATCATTGTCTTATGAAAACCTTAAAGTCTCATTAATTGCTTTTTTATATGTCCTCTACAAGAAATCCAGCCCTTTGAAATCAACTTTGTTTTTTTCTTATTTTTTACATGTATAGTTTAAAGCTTAAATACACTGAAAAATTGGAAGCTGTCTTGCAGAATGCTAAATGGATTTTTAGTATTTATTGGATAATGATTTGCATCCTAAAATTTAGATCTTTTTTCCTAAGGACCAGTTTTAATACATAATTTGTATGTATGTTGAAATTACTCTTCTCTTTGATGTTCTTGTATCTACATTTTTTTTTTTTCAGTGTTTGCAAACTCTTATTCTTTATCCTTCTCTCACCTGAAATGGTGGTCAGGTTGTTCTTAGAATACTCACTTAAAGCTTTCTTATCTCTTTGTAACAGTGCCTGATCACATTTCATATGTCTCTTTTATCTTTTCACCTTAATTAGCCCCTTACAAATAATGTAGGAGGCCAAATCACTATAAAATGAACAAATTAGTATCATTCTCCAGAAAACTTAGAGAAACAAGCAGATTAGAGAAACAATGTGAAAGATGAGTGCACTAACCAATATTTGCAATGTATATATCAGTGTAATTTTATTTTTAATGAAAGAGTTACCATAAATGCTCTAATGGTTAACAATTACTTTTTTTAATTTCTGAATCGTCAGATTGGTTTATTTCACAGAGAAGACATCTTAATTTTTGGACAGGTTGTAATTGTGAAGTATTCTTATTTTCTATTTTAGCAAAGTCAGTTTCCCTTATATTATTAGGTGAAAAATAAATGCAAGAGAGCAATAGAAAAAAGAAAAAGGTAGGTGACATTACTTGAACAGATGATAGGAGATGATAGAAGTCAAACATACGATTCAACTCACTTTACTCTCATAACGGCCCAGTGTAATAGTTATAGTTATCTACATTTCAAATGTGCAGAAATTGAAATTTAGAGATAAGTCCACAATCATACAAGGGGGGCAAAGCTGAAAATTGATGACTAGACACTCTGATAACAAAAGTTATGTTCTTGTCATTATGGACCTGTCCTTTCAAAGCAATTATTTTAATACCTAAAGAGAACAATAAGTATTGTGTTTCTGTTCAGTATTTAGTAAAACCTCACTACTCTAGAGCTCTTTAGTAAACATATTAATTTAAAACCCTAATTTTTAGTTAGTGAATGGTGGGCCATAGAACATTTTTCATTAACTGAACTGGAAGTATATAACTACCTTCACAATAATATCAACAGGAGATACTTAAGTGTTTGTTTCATGTTTCCTAACTAAATCCAATAATTTCAAATGATATTTTACTGCAAAATAGTTATTCTATCAGGTAATAGTATTGGGTATAAAAGTATTTGCTACTAATGGCTCCATTTATACTAAATGACCCAATATATTTGGCTTTTGGAATTGTTTTTTGCCTAATGTAGTTTTCCTGGTGCAGTGTCAGTTGTCACTTCTTCCTGACCATGTGCTTACTGATATATCCCACCTTCTCTTTCTTAAATTAAACCTCATATGATTTAATATTGAGAATAAAGCAATCAAACCTATTAAATTTTTACTTCAAACAAGATTAAATCTTGGTAAAGGATCTAAAGGACTCCTTTGTAAGTGACCTTTGTGAACTATAGTGAATTTTGTGACATCATTACTCAGTTCTCAGATGTAATTTTATTACAACTTGACTCTTAGTTGAGCTTCATGGAGATGAAGATGCTGGAGAGTGGAGAACCAAGATCAGTTGTTATCACATATAATTTGTAACTACCATTTTGGTTTATATGCCATCTTTTAAAATGTTTCACTTATATACACTTATTTAAAAAATAACAAATCTTATTTATTTTATAATTTAAGATAAAGGTCAATTTCTATATGAGTTGGTAAATTAAGCACATTTATACAACCCACAATTTTTATTTACATTTTTGTTTATATTAAGAAATATGTTTAAAATTCTTAATAGTCAAAATGTTTTTAAAAGATTTCTATTTTAACAAAAATCATTTTTAATAACAACTTTCCCCAAACTTGATGATTTTTGTGGGCTACTTTTTATAATCATTCTGCCATCATATCTCAGTTTATCTTCTAATTTGGTTATGAAATTATTATTACTATAATGTTTCTTATTTTCTGCTCTATCCGTAACTTCAAAACAAATAGATTTGCTAAGTCTTAGAAAAAAACCTTTTATAAATTCATTGCTATAATATTTTTTAACTGAAAAGCATATTTGTCCTACTTCTTGTTTTCAAAAGCACAAGTGCTCAGTTGAAATTTTTATATAGAGGTATCTCCCCTCTTTGAAAGTTTGCATTATGCCATTTCATTTTTATGAAAATCTATATTAGTCCTTGTTTTTTCTAACAGAAAGGAATCTGAGGAATATTTTTGCTTTTGCCAAAAAAAAAAAAAGGTAAGAAACAAAAGTAGCTTTCACCATTCTTTTTGCAGCAAGCTGTTACAGAGGCAGCATGCAGTCCCAGCAGTGAGAATGGCATCGCCAAGCTCCTTCCCTGGAAACTACCTTCGGCATGTCAGCATCAAGACACGACAGCTCTGGACTGCATCTGTGAGCATCTGTGTTTCATCTCTGTCTGATAGTGGGGTAAACATGTCATGGACACCGTAAGAAGAAGGTATCTTAATATCAAAGAATAATGCAGGTGACTACAGAGAATATAACAGAATTTAACATAGGGTAATTTACTTAACAGAAAGATTGGGTCAGATGGAAGACAATCCAGCAATCTGCAGATATTCTCTACTCACAGATTTCTGTTATAGTATTTTTTTTAAAATAGTGCAATTCATGTACTAATGATTGGCAAGACAAAGGGACAAAGAGCAGTATGCCCCATGGGCTATACCTCCTGGTGGTCTTGTGATGGATGATTATTTATGATTGATACTATCACCAGTTTGATATTTATCTCAGTTGTCATGCCATTCAGGCTGTTACTAACAAAAATATTTATGACTACATTGTATAAGTTTAAGGAACACAGATAACCATCAACTGGAAGGCTTTGACATGCTTGCTAAGAATGGTAAGGTGGGTTAAAGGTCATATTCAGGACACAAAGGTGGAGTTGTTTTTTCTTTACAGTCACCTCAATACAATCTCGGTGTATTTTGTGCATTTTCTAAGATATCAGAAAAGCCAAAGAGGACTCAAAGAGAGGGTTACATTTAGTGTAAATCTGAAAGTAATTAAGCATTTTGATCATGTACAAAATCAAGACATTGAACATGAATTAAATCTTGGGTCTGAGAATGCTCAAAACTGTTTCTATATAAATTAATAGTAAGCACTTTTTTGCTTTATGCCATTTGGCTTATGAAAGAATTCATAGGATTACTCCACTTTTGGACAGTAGGAGAAATCCATATTACAAAATGAAACTTTAAGTAAAACCTGCCTGATATGACATATTACAAAAATTACACTCTCTAGAACTTTAATGAAAAGAAACAAATGACCAATAAATACCAGAGTTGTAAAGTCAATTCATAAGTTTTTGCCACCTTCTTAATTAGAGCCTAGGTAAATTTCAACTGTATCATTTCTAAAAGTCTCATAAAAACATACACAAAAGTACTTATTATAAATACTTGGTATTGAAAATTTATCAATTATAAAAATTAGCAGATAATGAGTAGCTTATTACAAAATGGTTGATATAATATCATGTGTTATTATCAAAATAGTCTATATATCTTAGAAGCTTTACATATACATTATGAGTATGATTTGTAAACATACTATATAAAATACCTTTTTAGGAGGTGTACTGTTAAAAGTTCATTTTCATTGGCATACAATGGATATAATATTTCTTTAGATTATCACTATTTGATAAAGGTGCTTAGCCAAAATAAACAAGTCATTAATAGATATTAACAAGGATTTAGGGTTCTCTGAAACTTCCTACAGGAAACACAATATTTATTTTCAATTGGACACTAAAAGCAAAGGCAACAAAAGCTAAAATGAATGGGACTACATCAAACAGAAGAGGTTCTACACAGCAAAGGAAATCAACAAAATGGAAAGGCAATCTACGGAATGGGTTAAAATACTTTCAATTTATATATCTGATAAAGGACACGAATATACAAAATATATAAAGACCGAATACACCTCCACAGCAATAAAATAAACAAATAAACAATCTGATTAAAAGGTGAACAGAGGCTCTCATAAGATATTTTTTTCAAAGAAGACATACAAATTGCCAGAAGGTACATGAATAGGTGCTCAACATCATTAATGATCAGGGAAATGCAAATAAAAACCACAATAAGTTATTACCTCATACTGTTTGGCTGTCATCAAAAAAAAAAAGATATAATAAATGTGGGCAAAGACGTGGAGAAAAGAATGGAAAAAATGTTGTGCAAATTTAGCAGGGATGTAAATTCATACAACCATTAAGAACAACAGTTATGCAGTTTCCTCAGAAAATTAAGGACGTAACTACTATATGATCCAGGAAACACTTCTGAGTGTTTACTCAAAAGAAACAAAATCACAGTTTCAAAGTGATATTGGCACCCTCATGTTTACTGCAGCATTATTTACAAGAACCAAGACATTGAAACAACCTAAGTGTTCATTGATGGGTGAATGAATAAAAAAAATGAGATGATTATAAATATATACACACACACATTCACACATATCACGGTGTTTGTGACCACATAGATGGACTTTGAAGGAATTATCTAAGTGAAATAAGTCAGGCAGAGAGACAAATACTGTATGATCTCATTTATATGTAGAATCTGAAAAAACCAACTCGTAGATACAGAAAATAGATTGGTGGTTTTCAGAGGCAGAGGCTGGGGGTTGGGAGAAATGGTTAAAAGGAGCTTAAAGGTACAAACTTCCAGGTAATAAGATAAATAATATACAGCATGGACTATAGTTAACAATATCGTACTATATATTTGAAAGTTGCAGAGAGTAAATCTTAAAAGTTCTTATCACAAGGAAAAAAATTGTAACTATGTGTGGTGATGGATGTTAATTAAGCTTATCGTGGTAATAATTTCACAATATATACATATATCAAATCATTATGCTGTATATCTTAAATTAATACAGTATTGCATATCAATTATATTTCATGAAATTAGGGAAAAAATAAAATGTAGGGGATTAATGAATGAATTAAAGAAGGAAAGAAGATAGTAAAATTAGAGTATATTCGTGACATTACAGTAATTAAATTAAAGCAATTAAAGTAATAGCCAAAATACAACGCCAAAGATTCTTATATACCTGAACAAAACATTAAATTTACTTATTAATTAATAAATTTAGAGAAAAATACTACTTATGAAGGTGTCAGAGGTAGATATTAATGTGACCTTTCATTTACTACAGTAGAAACATAAAAATAATTCGACTATTTTTTAGACAAAACTAATGACACACGTTGACCTGTAACACAAAAATAAATTTTTCACTTAGACTAAACAAAGATGAAGTAAAATTTAAGAAAGAATATAGTAAAGCTAAGAGAAATCACTGATGGCAGAGAAACAAATAATGATTGTGTATCTGGACTGGTAGACAAAACTATATGGCTCTTAAAAAGCCAATATTTAAAGTTATAAAAAGTTCTGTTATTCGGGAACCAAAAATAAACCAAGAAGCTCAGGCAAAAATTAAGATCATTGTGAAGAACAGGTCATTTCACACAATTTCTGAGAGTAAGTAATGGAAGAAACGCAAACTTCAGAAAAGCATTCTGAATCCTATGTAGGCCTCTAGGGACATAAGTACCTCTCTCACAAAGTTCAGCATTTGTTTTGATTCGAATGACCACTTAGGAAGCTTTTGCTTAAGATCTGAACTTAAACTTGCAGAGTTACTGAGTAAAGTAGTATGTCTTGGTGGAAAATAGAGGGTAAAACCAACCAACCAGAGGGTAAAACAAACCAACTAATGACTATAAACATAAAGCAGAAATGTAATATGGTATGAATAAATAGTGAAAGAGGACAAATAGTAACTATTCGAGACACACGCTTTAAAAAAAATCATTTTATATGCTTTCATAACAATACTGAAAGAGAATGTCCTTGATCTTCAATAGCATTATATATAAATTTATATTATATATAAAATATATAAAACTATTTTTCTCCATGATTTATTTATAGATGCATAAATTTATAGCCATATATACATAAAATTATATCTATATAATATATTAATTATATTTTGTATTATATTTTATATTACATATATTTATATAATATAAATAAAAAATTTAAAATGTCTTTCTTTTCTCCATGGTACATGTAAACATATATGTGATATATATCACATTTTATAGACAATTATTCCTTCCTTTCTTCTCCTCCACCTCCTCCCTCTTCCTTTTTCCTCCTATTCTCTCTCCTTCTTTTCTTCTCTTACCTTTTTCTTCTTTTTCATGCTCATCAATTTGTCATTCTATTCTTGTGCTCTCTTTATTCCATTAGCTTCTGAAATTGTTTGTGTATTTTAATATATGATAGAATATTAGAGCTTCATGTTACCTTTCTATACATTTTTTGGGGAGAGGATTTTGTATTTTTGATATTTTTTAACAAAATGTTCAATGTGTTACAAGATACATTTGCAATATGCTAGCTATTGTAGGATAAATGCTAAAATTAAAAAAAATTCAAAACCATGTAATAAAATATCTGATATAAGTCAACATTAAAATATTTCCATCAGACTATTTCCTAGGATATGATATCTGACTATGACTTGCATAGGTATTAATGTATAAATATTAAATTTGTATGGCAAAATTAGCACTTAAGGAGGTGAGTAATAAAGCACAGAGACAAAGTTTTGGTATATCATTGAAATTAATTTGTTATTAGTCCAAACTTGATTATTACAAATTAAGATATTAATTATAATCCTTAGAGCAATCACTAAAAATAATTTTATACAATACAGTAAAAGAAACAAAAAAATTAAAGTAGTAAAATATAACTATGTATTTAACACAAAAAAGTCAGTAATTGAGAACTACAAGAACAAAAACTATGAAGACCTAAAACAAATAATGAAATAGTATACATAAATCCTATTCTATCACAGTAATTCTATTAAATAAAAATGGATTAAAAAGTCCAAGCAAAAGACAGATTAACAGAATGGATTTTTTAAAAATGATCCAATTAATACACTGCCTAAAGGAGACACTTTAGATTTAACGACACAAAGGAGTTGAAAATAAAAGATAGAAAAAGGTAAATTACTCAGACATTAACCAAAAAAGAGCTAGACTGGATATACTAATAAAAGTCAAACTTTAATTTAAGAAAAAAATTGTTACTAGAGACCAAGAAAAGGTCAATCCTTCAGAAAATGTAACAATGATAAGCATATGTGAACCTAACAATAGGTTCCCAAAATAATTGAATCAAAAACTGAACGAAAAATAGATAATTTAACAATTATAGCTGAAAACGTCAATGTCTCACTTATTTATCAATGTGATAGGTCACCAATATCTCAATTATTTGTGTATTTAGTAACAGTACAACTAGATAGAAAATTAACAAAAAATAAAAGACTTAACCATATTATTAACCAACTAGACATAACAGACATCTCTATAATACTCAACCCAACATAAACATTATTTGCAACTGCACATATGATAATATGGTAAATCATAAAACAAGTCATCATAAATTTAAAATGATTGAAATCGTACAAAGTATGTTCTCTAACCACAATGGAATAAAATGATAGTACATTAGCAGAAAAATCTGAGAAATTTGCAAATATGTGAAATTAAATAGCTCATTCTTAATCAATATATCAAAGAGAAAAAATCACAAAATAAATTAGAAAATACTCAAGATGAATAAAAATTAAATTAAAACACAACAAACCTTAGGAAATAAAACCTAAAACAATGCTTAGTGAAAAATTATAGCTGTAAAAAGCTATATTAAAAAAGAAACATCTCAAATAAATAATCTAACTTTCTACCTTAAAACGCTAGGGGGAAAAAAAAACTCCAATTAGCAGAAAGAGAATAATAAAGATTAAAGTAAAAATAAATATTTTATAGAAAAGCAATAAAGAAAATCAACAAAACTAAGTTTGTTCTCTGAAAATATCGGCAAAATTGACATATTTGCTAGATTGCCTCCAAAATGTGTAAGACTTAAATTACCAATATCAATAATAAAAGAAGGAATTTTACCATCTCTTACAAAAATTAAAAAAAGAAATGTATAAGGGGATAATGCAAATAATTACATGCCAACAAATTAGATACTTAGATTGCCAAATTTCTAGAAAAGTCAAACTATTAAAATGGACTCAAGAAGAAATATCTAATGTGAATAGACAAAACGAGTAGATTTAAAAAGTAAAAAGACAACTTAAAGAATGGCAGAAAATATTTGCAAATTCTGAATCTGTTAAAGGAATGGCATTGAGAATAATATGAAGAACTCTTCAACTCAACAATAAAAAGACAAATAAACCAATAAAAAATCAGCAAAGTATTCACATAAGCATTTCTTCAAAAAAAAATGATAAATGTCCATGAAAAAAAAAAGTACATGAAAAGATGCTCAATATTAGTCATTAGGGAAATGAAAATCAAACTACAATGGGATATTTTATATTTACTAGGATGGCTATCATTAAAAAGAAATACAATAACAAATGTGGGCTTGGTGGGGAAAAGCTGGAAGTCTCAGCATTGCAGGTGACAATGCAAAATGAAGCTGCTCATTTGGAAAACAGTTTCACATTTCCTCAAATAATAAATGTATTGTTACCATATAGCCCAACAATTTCACTCCTGAATATATATCTCAAAGGAATAGCAAACATATATCTACGCAAAAACATGAACATGAATATGTATAGCTGCATTATTCATAATAGCCCCAAATTAGAAACAACTCAAATGTTCATCACCTATGAATGGATAAATGACATGTGGTACATTTATAGAATGGAATATTACTTGGCCTTAAAAAGTACTGCAATCCTGGTGGATATTACAACATGGATGATCCTTAAAAACATTATACCAAGTAAAAGAAGCCAAACACAAAAGGCCATGTATTGTATTATTCCATTATATGAAGTATCAGAATAGCCAAGGCTGTAGAGATTAGTGGTTTCCAAGAGCTAGAGGAATATGGGATTGAGATTGTGACTGCTAATGATCATAGAATTACAGAATTTCTTTTGGGAGTGATGAAAATGTGTAGGTGTGGGTGAATAGGAATGGTCACGTAACTTTGTTAATGTACTAAAAAACCAATGAATTGTACACTTTAAAATGATCACTTTTAAATTATTTAAATTATATTTCAATAAAAACAAAACTCATACACAAAAGTTTAACATAAAATACAATAAATAACGATATGCAATATTGATATGGTATAAGATAAGAACAGCTAAGATACAACTAAGATAAAAATGTGACATTTGCACATGTATATATATTTAAATGGAAGTTCTGTTCAGCAAATTTTAAATTTATAGGGAAAAATAATAACATTTGAGAGTTTAAAACTTATTTAAAAGTCAATTAGAATTCCTCTTGGCCTAAAAAACTTTGTGAACTATAGATAGTAAAGAAGGAATACAATGACTTAAAGAAGGCATAAGACAAAAATATGGAAATATGGGTGGTGTTGTTAGGGGCAGTAGTAAATAATTGATTCTGCAGTGGTGGTGGATATTCTTTAGGAAAAGAGCAGAAATGATAATTACGGAAGCAAGATATGTTGAGTTACCACTAGGTGCCTGGTGTTGTTCTAAGTGCTTAACATATTAGAGTCAATTTAACTTTCCAAATACTATGGCATATTTATAATTGTCCCACAATTCCTTGTTCTCAATCCTGAATACCAAAAGTCCCTTCATAACATCAATGAGCAAACAATTCTGAACTGACACACTGCTACTTGTAGTCTTAGTGCATCTGACTTAGCACATATATGCATTTGTTTTACTGAAACATTATTAATGTTTTTGATTAGAAGCAAAGCTCTAAGTTCTGAGAATCATACATAATATTGGTTGTTTGCACCATATTACCTTTCAAATAAATTTTAGAATTGTTAACTCCAAAAAAATCTGAACCCAAGAGTTTTGTAAGAAATTGAAGACCTGTATAACTATCCCCATTTTATAGATAATGGCATTAAATCACAATGGTACAAAGTAACTTGCCTAGAGTCACATAGATAATAAATGCCAATGTCTTGATTTGGAATAAGACAGGCTGTTTCCAGAAACTGTGCTTTTAATCACTACACCACAGTTTAGAATACCTAAAAAAAAAAATAGATTGAGGCGAGGTTGTGTTGTTTCATTAGTTGTAAACTAAGGAAGTCAGGCTTAATTTTCCTGAAAAAAAAAATTATTACATATATATTCAGAAGATGAGTCAGGTAGAATTATATACCTGATATGTTGAGGGAAGTAAAATTTTGTGCCAAGCTAATTAATATTAAAAGTATAGCAATCTGCATTTTGAAATTTACCAGAAGACAAATAGTTTTCAAAGAGAGTTAGTTCAAAGAAGGTAGATGGTATAGGTAGATTCATATTGCCATGATATATAATGGATAAAATACATTTCCCAGTGGTTTCCCTCCATGCACAAAAATGACTTATGCTGTCAGTGGAACAGTGATTATACCCATCAGTGAAATGTAAAAATTCAGCTCAATTAAATTACTTATGCTATTTTTTTCCCTTTCCTATGAATATATTTTGACATTCAAGTACAGCTTCATGAGCTAACAGAATTTGAAGCAGCTACAATTTATTCTGTTTCTAATTGTGGTTAAATGATTATGTGATTCATCAATAAACAGATAGCTAAGTTTCACAGTATATCTTAGTTTATAGAAAGATTATGACACCATGACATGTAGTAATGCAGTGGAAAGAGGAAGTTGAATGTAGATTTGTTATTTCACAAATGCCTTTGTAACTTAAAGTTTAATTTAATGTTTTAGATGAAAGCTGTTATCCTAGAAGAGTACTGAAAAATAAATTTGAAAACATAAATTTCATCTCACTCAAGAGGTAGTAGTTATTAACAGCCACTTAGCAAGGGAAGACATGGATAGCAAATGCGAACGATTTTTAAATTATTTCACACCCCCTTAGTTACACTGTAATAATTGAATCAGGAGAGTTAATTATAATACAGGTACTAAATCCTTATTAGTTTGTAAAATCTATTTTAGTGTATTTTTCTTAGTGTATAGCTTAGATTAATATTTATTGATTTGCATGAATATTCTGTACACGGCTTTGTACACATGCCCGAGAAGTTCAAACAACCATGTTACTTCTCTTTGATATTATTGAGAACACACACACACACACACACACACATACACACACACACACCTGCTAATGAAAATTCTACAATCACACTGGTAATTTTTTATATAATCCAAATGTCTCTACCAAAACAATTTGAGAAATAAATAAATATTCAAAATTTATTGTTTCAATCTGTTACCAAATCCAAGATGATAGAGAGGTAGAAGTATAATGTATTATTTTAACACCACTCCTGTCTTTGTTTTTATATGCACAAAATATTTGATTAATAAACTTTAATTTTTGAATAATTCTAGATTTATAAAAAAGTTGAGGATAACATAGAGGTCTCAAATACTATACACCATTCCCTATTAAAATTATACAAAAATGTGATTCATTTTCACAATAGTAAACAATATTAATACAGCATTATTAACTAAAGTTCATGTTTTATTCAGATTTTCTTAGTTTTCACCTATTATTTCTTCTGTTCAAAGATTTCACCCAAGATGTATTATGTTTAGTTACCATGTCTTCTTAAGCTCCTGTTGACTATGACATTTTCTCAGATTTTCCTCATTTTTGAAGGCCTTGAGAGTTTTGAGGAGTATTGGACTTTATTTTATACAATGTTCTTCAACTGAGATTTGACTCATTTGATTTTGCCTCAGAAGTAGACCGTGGCAATGGACTTTCAGAATGATCACTGAAGTAAAGTGCCATCTTATCCAGGGTACATGCTACCAACATGATTTATCACTGTTGACACTAATCTTGATTATACAGTTTAGATAGTATTTATCGGACTTCTCCAGTTTAAGGTTACTCTTTTCCCCCTTTCCATTCTGAAACTTTCAAAGGCAGAGATATGAGCAGCTTAAATAGTGAGAAGTTAGGTTCCACTAACTTAAGGGTAGAGCATTGAAAAATTATTTAGAATTCTCTGTAAGGGAGATTTGCTTCTTCCTTTCAATTTATGTATTCAATATCTTTATATATATTCATGAATATATATTTTATACCTTGCATTATATTCCAATACAGTGTTTTTTATTTAGTTCCTCAAATTGTTCAAATGTTGGCCATTGGAAGCTATTTCACTTGGCTGCAGTGCACAATCTATGTATGTGTGTGTGTGTGTGTGTGTATACATAAACACACACACACACACATACACACACACACACACATATATATATATATTACTTTCTTACTTTATAATCTATAAGGTGTTTCAGCTCATCGTGTATATTCTTACCCTAGTCCTAGAATCAGCCATATTTTCAAGAAGGCTTCCAATAGTAATAATAGTAATAATAATAATAATAATAATAATAATAATAATGTATTGAGGTGAAATTCACATAATCTAATAATGACAATTTTAAAGTGAAAATTTCAGTGTCATTTTGTACATTTTGTAATGTGATGCAACTACTACTTATATTTAATTCGAAAGCATTTTATCACTCCAGAGTAAAACCCTTATCCATTAACAGTTTCTCCTCATTCTCTCTACCCTACAGACCCTGGAAACCACAAATCTGCCATCTGTCTCCATGGTTTTATCAAATTCTAGATATTCTATGTAAAATTTGATTATTCAATATGTGATATTTTGTGTCTACTTTCACTTTACATAATCATCTCAATTGCATCGATGTTGTACTATGTATCAGTACTTAATTTTCTTTCCTTTTGACAGCTAAATATTATGTCATTGTATGTATCTCCCACAATTTGTTAATATAGTCATCCACTAATGAATGTGTGGACATTTGGGCTATTTCTATGTTTTGGCCATTATGAATAATGCTGTTATGAACATTCATGTACATGTATTTGCTTTTTATTTTTTTTTTTGGATACATACCCAGGAATGAAATCACAGGTCATATGGTAATTCTGTGTTTAACTTATTGAGAAACTGCCAAACTGTTTTCCACAGCTGTTGAATTATTTTGCATTCCCACCAGCAATGTATGAGGTTTCCAATTTCTTCACATTTTCACTAATATTTGTTATTTTCTGTTGTTTTTCTTTTAACAGTCATCCCAGTGCATATAAAGTAGTATCTCATTGTGGTTTTAATTTATATGTCACTTATTTTAGTGAATTGTATTGTGTCTTTCCGAAAGGTGTTGAAATCTTAACCCCAGCACCTGTGCATGTGATATTCATTGGATTATAAATAAGATGTGATCTTATTTGGATTTTGGTGGATGATCAAGGTAAAATGAAGTCATCAGGGTAGGATCTAATCCAATATGACTGATGATTTTATAGAAAGGGGGAATTTGGGCAAAGTAGTTGAAATGTACAGAGGAAGATGTGAAGATAGAGAAGAAACACCATATACAACCCAAAGAATACTTGAGTTTTCAGACTTTGAGAGACAGGCATGTAACAGCTTCTTCCTCATAGCCTTGAGAAGAAATCAATCCTGATGAAAAATTAATCTTGGACTTTTTATCTCCAGAAGTGTGAGACAATAAATTTCTGTTGTCTAAGCCACCTAGTTTGTGGTACTTTGTTATGGCAGAACTAGAGAACTACTACAACTAGTGGATAATGATGCTCATCACCTTTTCATGTGCTTATAGGCCATTCGTATAATTTCTTTGCAGAAATGTTTATTTCTGTCATTTTCACATTTTAAAAATTGGGTTGTTTTTATTGCGGTTGAATTAAGAGTTAATTATCTAGTTATACATGGATATTATTACTTTATGAGATATATAATTTTCAAATACATTATCCACTTTTGTAGGTTGTCTTTTCACTTTCTTGATAGTGTCATTTGATACCCAGGAGTTTTTAATTTTACAAAGTCTAATTTACCTATTTAAAAATAAATTTACTCATGTTTTTCTTATCTTTTTACTCATCCTTTACTCATGTGTCATATGTAAGGATTATTTGCCAAATTCAAAGTCATCAAGATTTACTTTGTTTTATTCCAAGAGTTTGAAGGTTTTACTCTTATATTTAGGACATTGATTCATTTTGAGTTGTTTTATATATGGTGTGAGGAAGGAGTCTCACTTTATTCTTTTGTTAGTTTCTGTGCAGTTGTTAAACACCATCTGTTGAAGATACTATTTTTCCCCATTGAATGAATGGGCTTGGCACTCTTTTCAAAAATCTTTTGGCCATAAATGCATGGCTTTATTTCTGGGTTCTCAAGTTTGTTTCATTGGTTTATGTGTTTATCCTTATGTTTTGATTACTGCTGCTTTCTAGAAATTTTTGAAAATAGAAAGAGTAAAACCGTCCATATTATTTTTCTTCTAGATCGTTCTGGCTATTTAGGGCCACTTGGAAATACATATAAATTTCAGAATAGGTTTTTCCATTTCTTCATAAAAGGCCATGTGAATTTTGATAAGATTGTATCTTACCTGTAGAATACATTGAGTAGTATTGATATATTAAAAATACTGTCTCCTAATCTATGAATATAGGATGTCTTTCCATTAATTTCAGTTAATAACTTTATTTCACCAATGTTTTATAGTTTTCAAAGTACACCTCTGTCATATATCTGGTTACATTTATTCTTAGGTATATTATTTTTGAATGGCATTTTAAATAGAATTGTTTTCTTGATCATTATTAAGATGATTCATTGCTGGCATATAGAAACACAATTTATTTTGTACCCTAAAACTGATTTTATATCCTGCAACTCTGCTGAATTTGTTTATTAGCTGTAGTAGCCTTCTTATGGATTCTTTGGTATTTTCTACATAGTCATTTACGAATAGATATAATTTTATTTCTTCCTTTCCAATTAGAGTGCATTTAATTTCTTTCTCCTGCATAATTGTCTGGCTATAAATTCTAGTACACTGTTGAATAACATTAGTGAAAGCAGACACCCTTGTCTTTTTTCTTGATTTTATGGGGAGAGCTTTCAGATCACTTAGCAACATTGAATATAGTTATCTGCAGGCTTTTCATAAATTTCCTTTATCAGCTTAAATAAATGTTCTGTTATTTCTAGTTTTCAGACACTTATATCATGAAAGGGTATTAAATATTGCCACATGAATATTCAGTATTAATTGAGAGATCTAAAAATTTGTGGGTGTTTTTTTTTCCTTAATTTTATAATGTGGTGATGATTTCTTTGTCATTCTCTATTTTTTTAATTTTGATTTTTCAATTACAGTTGACATTCAATATTATTTTATATTAGTTTCAGGTGTACAGCATTGTGGTACATTTATATAATTTATAAAGTGATCCCTCAAATTCGTCTAGTACCCACCTGGAACAATACATAGTTATTACAGTATTATTGACTATATTTCTTATGGTATATGTTAGATCTCTGTGACTATTTTGTAACTACCAATTTGTACTTCTTAATCCTTTCACTTTTTGCACCCAGCCCCCTAAATCTCCTCCTACCTGACAATCACCAGTTTGTTGTCTATATTATGAGTCCATTTTCATTTGGTTTGTTCATTTATTTTGTTCCTTAGATTACACACATAAGTGAAATTATATGGTATTTGTCTTTCTGTCTGACTTATTTTACTTAGGTCCATCATGTTGTTACAAATGGTAAGATTTCATTTTTGTGTGTGTCCGAGTAATATTCCAGTGTCTCTGAAGGTATGCCGGCCAAAGCCTATTGATTGCTAATGAAGAAACTTCTTGCTGAAAGTGAAAGGGTAGGGCTGGTTGCCCAGTAGCCACCGGAAATTGTGAAAGGCAGTTTCCAAGTTGGGTGGGGTGGGGTCTCAGGGAGTCACGGGGTGCAGCAGAGCCACTCTCACTGGCCAATGCAGATTCAGTTTGGGCCATGTGGAGAGGACTCAACACAGGCAAGACAGTGCCCATCTGCATGCTGCACTGGAGGAGGGCTCAACAGGACAATGGTGGCTGTCCCTCTAGCCTTCCCCATGAAGCCACACAACTTAGTCTTTCCCTGTATGTCTCTGGCACCTCCCAAGCTCCCATTGGTCTGCCAGATCGCAGAAAGATTGTCTGCAAATGAGTCTATGTAAGAGCGGACCTTTCAAAGAGAGATCTGGGTTCTAACTGCTTTCTAATTCAGACCGTCAGAATTTCCACTGGTTTTCACAGCCAGATTTTGTGTGGACTCCTCTTCTTGACACTAGAACCCTGAGCTGGGGAGCCTGGTGTGGCCCTTCACAGCCGAGATATCACTTTTGATGCATTGTGAGTGTGAGACCAGCCTGTTTCACCTCTCTGCCTCTCCTACCGATCCCAATGTGACCTCTTCTTTATATTCTCAGTTATAGGAATTCTGTTCAGCTGGTCTTTAGATTACCCTCCAGGATGACTATTTTATAATTCAGTTCCAATTTTAATGCAGTCATGGGAAGAGGAATGCATAACATTTACCTACCCTGCTATCTTGACCGGAACTTACATCTGTGATGATTTTCTTAAATGTTAAACCACTCTTGCATTACTAGGATAAATTTCACTTTGTCATGGTGTAAAATTATTTTATGTGTTGTTGAATTTGGTTTGCTAGTATTTTATAGAAGAGTTTTGCCTCTGTGTTCTTAAAGGATATAAGCTCATAGGTTCTTATTTTTATTTTTTCTAGTGATACCTTTACATAGCTCTGGTATCAGGGTAATGTTCATCTCATAAAATGTGTTAAGAAACTTTTCCTCTTCTATTTTTTGAAAGATTAAAGAATGGGTGCCATTTCTTTATTAAATGTTTGGTGGAATTAAGTGTAAACATATGGTCCTGTGCTTTATTAGAAGAGATTTTGTTCTAAATCAATCTCTTTACCTTTTATAGATCTGTTCAGATTTTCCATTTTTTTCTTAAGACAATTTTAGTAATTTGTTTGTAGCAACTTGTCCATTTCATCTAAGTTCTCTAATTTTTGGTGTATAATTATACATAGTATTATCTTTTATTCCTTTTTATTTTTTATACATAGTACCAATGATTTCACTTTCATTTCTGATTTTATTTGTGTCCTCTGATTCTTTGTCAGTTCAACTAGAAATCTGTCAATTTTGTTGATTTTAGTACTCAATTATTGGTTTCATCATTTTTCTCTATTCTTTTTCCATTCTCTATTTTATTTATCTCCAGCCAAGTTTTTGTTATTTCTTTCCCTGAGCTAGCTGTGTGTTTAGTTTGCTTCTCTTTTTCTAGTTCCTTAAGGTATAAAATTAGATTTTTTATTTGAGTTGATTCTTTTCTATGTAGAAGTTTACTTCTATAAATTTACCTCAAGAGCGCCTTCACTGCATCTCATAAGTTTTGGTATGCTGTGCTTTTGTTTTAATTTATCTCAAAACATTTTCTGTGATTTCTTCTTTGATACATTTGTTTTAAGAATGTGTTGTTAATTTCAAAATATTTGTGAATTTTCCTGTTTTGCTTTTGTTATTTATTTCCATATGCTTTATTTGATGTCAATCTTTTAATTTTATTATCACCTCATATGGTCTAACCTGGAGAACATTCCATGTTCACTTGAATACTCAGTGTATTTGGCTGTGAGTATTCTATGTGTCTCTTAGATTGTGTGATATTTAGTGTTTTTCAAGTACTCTCTGTTCTTATTGATCTTCTTTCTATATGTTCTACCATTATTGAAAGTAGTGTTTTGAGGTCTCCAAATATTATTGTAGAACTCTTAATTTCTCCTTTCAAATTTGTCATTGTTCACTTCATATATTTTGGGGCCTGTTGCTTTGTGTGTACAGTTGATCTTTACGCAACACAGGTTTGAACTGCATGGATCCACAATATATGCAGATTTTTTTTCAGTAAATATACAGTCAACCCTCTGTATCCCCAGGTTTCACATCTATGAATTCAACTAAATACAATGTCTGGAATTCCTCAGACAATGTATTTTGTTCTTTTGATAGGCCATACTTTCCTGATTCTTTGTATGCCTTGTGATTTCTTTTCTTGAAAATTAGACATTTGGATATTATAATCTAACTAAATAGCAGATAACCCCTTTCTCAGAGTTTGATATTTAAGAATATTTCTTTATATTTTTGAAGGCTGAAAACGTTTAAGTGAATTTCCCAAACTCCTCTCCTTGTCATGTGTCATCACTGAAGTCTCTGTTCATTTAGTGTTTTTACAGATTTCTTTGAATATCAGGTGCAAACAAAACAAAACAAAACAAAACGAACAAACAAAAAACCACCACACACACATACACATAAACAAAACCAGAAACAAGTAATAACAATAAACACTTTTCTTAGTCTTTGCTGATTGTCCCTGTGCTAGGGGAGTCCTTCAACACTTAGCCAGCCTTCCAATGAGCCGATTGTAAGAAACTGATATTTATATGCCTTGATGGGTACATGTATGTGTGTGCATGTGATGTCTCTATGCATGTGGAAACACACCCAATCATGCCTGTATATGTATTTATCATGTTTTGAGTTTATTGAATGTCTCGTGTATGTTGATTTTAATTTTTATTCATTTTCGACTACTTTTGGCTATTTCTTCAGATATTTTTGGCTATTATTTTTTTCAAATAATTTTCTGCCTCCACCCTCTGTGGGTATGCACTTATACTTATATTAAACATGTTAATTTTATCTTACAGGTCATTGAGGCTCAATTTATCATTTTTTTCCCCATTTTTTTTTATCTCTCTGCTTCCTTCTCCCTAGTGTCTATGTTTTTGTATTTATTTTCACTGGTATATCTAATTTGCTCTTAGCACTACTCAGTGAAGTTTTAATTTTAGGCATTCTGTTCTTCGTCTCTGTAAGTTTAATGTTTTTAAAATGTCTCCGTTTAATCTCCACCTTATATTCATATTTTCTTCTAATGTTTTATATAGTTATAGTAACTGTTTTAAATAAGTTTGGTTATCTCTTAACTTTTTTCCTTGGGCACTAAATATTTAAAATAATAATTCATATTTTTGATGTCCAAGTCACCCGTATTTTTAATGTATCATATACCGTATTTAAAATTTATTCCCTTTTCTCTTGTTTTTCATAATGTGGAAGTAGAAATTCATAAAAAAGACTTGTTTATAGGGAACTAGCACAGGATGCTCTCCTTACAAAATTACCTTTTTTATTTTTGTTTTAATAGCAACAAAGAGTAAATTATATATATATATATATATATATATATATATATTTCAAAAGCCATTCACAGTTTCAAATAGTTTTTACTGAATATAGGTCAGCATCAGAATTACCTGGAGAAAAACAATAAGATAAAGTTTCCCAGGTCTTCCACATGTAATCCTGATTTTGTAACTCTGAAATGATGTCTGGGACTCTATACAGCAGCCCTTCAAGAGAGATTATTGATCACCTTTATATATTTACTGCATTTATACTTTGTGGTTTTGCTTTAAAAATTTATCTTTTCTTAACACTTTGTAGAATATATGAAGGATAGAATATGAGAGTAATTTTATTCAAGCAAGACCTCTAGGATGCAGTCATAATTTCAACAAACCAATAGCTGTATTTTTATCTAACTTATGATAGTTTAGGGATAGAAAATCATATGATTCAACATCTATACAAATTAATGTATCAAGTAAAAATTGTTCATAGACTCAGTTGTTATCAGATATTTTGAAAACTATTTGTCTTGGAAACAATTACTGAAAATTGGCCAGGAAGTAGTCTTGGGACGAGAAGTTTAGACATGGTAATGAGCATGCATGCAAAGGACACAATAAGATCTTTATTATTTAAAGGCGTAGTTAAAATGTGTGTACCTTTCTCATATGATAAAGATATTAGAAGAGTTTGGCTCATAGGGTTAGCTTGTAAAGTGTATTTCTCTAAACACATCTGAACACCCTACATTTCTCTTAAGTGTCCGCAGGAAAATTATTTGCATTAGTTCAAAAACTAAAAGGGAGGAGTGATGAACCAGTTTTGCACTTGCCAACAACTTGCAGAGACTAGGAGGCTGTGGGAAAGATATCAGTGGATGTTTAGGGATGGTGCATGGGGTATTTCAAATTAAGAGCTAATGGATATTTTTAATAGCTTTTTCTTGGTGGAATGAGGCTGAATGAAAATTAACAACCCAACAACTGCATTTTTCATACCAGATCTTTCACGTTTCTACACAAATAATACTTTGATGAGATGCCAGAACTCTTAGTTTCATATTTACACAGTAAAATTCTAATGCATATAAAGAGATTAATAAATACATATGCATATTGCCGGAGGTCTTACTGTTTATAATTTGTCAATCTAAGCAGGAATATCTTTGTTCCTGTTTTAAATGTGCATGTAAAAACAAGATCATTATTATGATATTTCCACTATGATGTACTTAATGTTTTTTTTAAACTGACCATGAGTTAATTTTCTATCATCTATAGATATATCAGAATCAACTAGTATAATTTCTAAATATATAATTTATTATTGTTCTAGAAGTTTGGAGGAACAATTGTGATCTTTGATCATCAGATAACCACTCTCCTTCCCACCCCCTTATTCATGTCATTCAATAGAGGGTAACAAGGATAGAAGCATTTTTGTAGCTGGTACCCATGAACTATTTCAGCTGAAGACACTGAGAGTGTTATCTACACAAAGGTTAAATTGGATGGAGAGCAGGTAAGAAAACTATCTTCTTTGGATCTTTTAAAAAAATCTTTTATTAAAATATAGCAAATATACAATATTATATTAGTTTCAGGTGTACATCATAGTGATTCAACGTTTATATACCTAAAGAAGTAATCACCATGACAATCCCATCTGACACTTTACGACTGTCACAGTGTTATCAACTGAATTCCCTATGCTGTACACCATATCCCCATGACTTATTTATTTTATACTTAGAAATTTGAACCTTTTATCCCCCTTCACCTTTTCCTCCTTTTTTAAATTTTTCAATTAAAGTCAACATTCAATATTATTTTATATTATTTTCAGGTATACAGCATAGTGATTAGACATTTAATAATTTACAAATTTCCTGATAAATCTCATACGCACCTGGCATTATACATAGTTATTACAATATTACTGACTGTATTCCCTACATTGTACTTTACATTTGAGTATTTTTAACTACCAACTTGTACTTTTTAAATCCCTTTAACTTTTTCACCCAGCCTCCCAAGCCCCCTCCCATTTGGCATCCACCAACTTGTTCCCTGCATCTATCAGTCTGTTTCTATTTTGTTTGTTCATTCATTTTGTTCTTTAGATTCTGCATAAAAGTGAGATCAAATATTTGTCCTTTTCTTATTTCATTTAACATAATACATTCCAGGTATATCTATGTTGCTGCAAAAGCTATAATTTTATTCTTTTTTGTGACCAAGTAATATTCCATTGTAATATGTACCACTTATTTATCCGGTTGTCTATTGATGGGCATTTAGGTTGCTTCCATATCTCGACTACTGTAGATAGTGCTGCAGTGAACATAGGGGTACATTTATCTTTTCAAATAAGTATTCTTAGAATCTATGTATGTTCCTGAATTAGAATCTGTGTATGTTCCTGAAAAAGAACCATCAAGATATAAATATTAAAGAAACCTATCTTTAGTGATAAGTTTATATTGTAGGTTAAAATTAATCTATATTATAGGTTAAATTACATATGTATACATATGTGTGTGTGTGTGTGTGTATCCAACATGCTTAGTGAAAACATGAAGTCTCATGTAGGCATATTTAAATATACCAGCTTCAGAAGTGTGGCCTATGCTTATAGGGTTCATAGGTTCTTGACTCCTGAAAGTCACTTTATAGAAGGAAACTTGTCTAAACAAAATTTTCATTTTAGTTCTTTACAAAACAATACTTTATGGCCTTGATAACATTTTAAAATAATATAAACTTAATAATTCATGTCAAAGCCTATATTATTTTACTTAATACTAAAAATGTGTTTGTGTATTCCTGAGATTTTTCTTGAAATTGAAACAATTACTGTCTCTTGTCCAAAGTATATTAATTTTAAAGATGAACTTGACAAGAAAACACAATCATTGTTGAATTTTTTAGAACTTTGAGTAAATTGTTTTGTTACTACTTTTAATCAGCAATTTTGGCATAAAGAGTGGGAAAACAGCAGCAAAGATAAGCTTCCTCTGTGATATTCGGTACATCTTCACATGAGTTCACTTTTGGGTAAAGAAAAATTCACTTTTTTTAGTGTATGGTGCTCTGAACATTATATTAGCAAAATAGTTTTCAGAGGAGGCAGTTCATAAAATAAGATATTGCTTTAGTTACTTAAAATGATACTTTTATTTCATTAATTTTTTGAAACTTATTACTATTTTCTTTAATATGCATCTGAGATATATCATATCATAGACTATTACCTGACTACACCATGTAAGTTATATTTCTAGTATTCCCAGATTTTTCTAATAAATAAAATGTGAGATTAGTCAGCCTGTAAAGAAAAATGCCAGAATATCCTAATTTCACCAACATATTAAAAGATATATGAAGTTTCTACTAGATTTTAACATACAATTAAAAGCAATAACTAAAAACAAGTTATAATAATCTTTTAATATGATATAGTTGATTGTTTTCTCCTTTTACTTGATAATTTTCCTTAAATAGAATGTTAACCATTTGAGAATTAGTAATCAAGCTGTAGGATTTTTTTTTTTCAGATTACTTGAACACAGACATGATTTGACCATTCTCATTCTTTTCTGAGATCTTCTGAAACCAAATAATTAACATGTGGTTCTTCTACTTTTTACAAATTACTAGAAAAATTGATATTGCAATAAGTCACAAGCCCCTCAAGACTGGAACAATGTCCATCCCTTCTTGTTTCTCCCCACAACCTGGTAATGATGATAAACATATTGATGCCAAATAAGTGATTATAGACTGTTTCCCAATGTCTTTTAAAAACGACTTTGTGATTGTTTTCATTTTACTTATTTAATTTTGTTGTCATTTATGGAAGGAGCCATATGCTAGACAAAAAGTGGGTTAGATTTAATAAAAATTTTATACTCGTCTCTTTGAGATAACTCAGATTGTTTTCCCAGGACTTGTCTCAATATTGGCTTCAAAAATCTAAAAATTGTTGAAAAAAATATTTAAAATATATATTAGTCTAATTTTCAGGTTACAAGAAAAGTTGTGCTTTATTTCAAATTTAGAATTTGATAACTCTGTATTAAACATGTCTCATAATTATGCTACATTCTTTACTTTCATGTTGTTGTTCAATTTATCTTTTATTTTTAATTTTTATTAAATTCATTTGTGGGTATTAGTTAATAGAATTATATAGATTTCAAGTGTCCAAGTCTATAATACACCACCGATATATTGCATTGTGTGTTCACCACCCATAGTTAAATCTCCTTACTTTTAAATTGAGGATAATATAGTATTCATGTAGGCATATCTTCATGTATGTGTGAGGTAGAATATAATACTATACTTTCCAGTGAAGTTGTGGAACTAATTGATTATTTATTCAAAAGTAAATCATAGTCATGGGGATGTGAAATACAGTATAGGAAATATGGTGGATAATATTGTAATAACTATGGTGTGAGATGGCTACTAGATTTATTGGGGTGATCACTTTGTAAGTTATATAAATGTCTAATCATTATGTTACACATGTGAAACTAATATTGTATGCAACTGAAAAAGTTTTTTAAAAAATTTTAAGTAAATCATATGGTATTATTAAAAAACTGGAGGACTTATAGCACTATACCTTTCTAAGACAAAGAAAAAAATTGAACTAAAATTCATATTATAAAATGAAAGTATACATACTCTTTTAAAATTTGTTTGATTTTATTTTATTACCCAGAAGGTTTTGTGATATTTTTGTCAATATTACTCTAAGAAAGATATAGTACAACATATCCTTGAGTTAAAGGTATGAAAAAGCAGAAGTCAAGAAATAATAACTAGAAATCATAATGGAATTCTAAATGGGTGAGAAAAGACAAAGTTAACTTCTTTATTGTCTGTATAACACAAATATTTTGCTAATAAATAATCTTACGCAATTGTAAACAGTAAATATAAAGCATGTGGCTATAGAGATTTGCATATAATACAAAATGTTTTATACATTATTAATTGGTTTCCTAGTAATGGACGGAAGAGAATTATTAAGAAATAATTTTCTTCTCCTCAAAAAATAGGAAAGAATAATATAAATTCTTAGAAACAGTATAATTCCTCAGACACTACTTTCAAATAAGAAAAAATAAAGGAGAGCCAGCTACATGAAAATGCACAGATTAAAAAAAAAATGCAAAATTTAGCCCACAGTGTCACTGATGATTGTGAAGATAGGTTTTTGTTGTTTTTAATTTTCTCATTATATTTTTTAATTTTATTTATTTATTTATTTATTTATTTTATTATATTCTTTTTAAAGGAATATGTTTAACATCAGCATCCTAAGTTATATTGTTGCACCTAGCAAGTCACCTAGAAAATGTATTGATTTAGATGTTTCTTTTGCTTAAATTATGCAGATAAACAGTCTTCCATTTAGTTTAAAATTTTGGCTTTATATAAGTGAACAGAGAATTACATTTTCTATGTATTATTTCAAAAGTATAATGCTTTCAAATAAATTATTTATAAAAGTATAGTGGACAAAAATTTTATATTTGATAAGAATGACGATACAAATGCTTTGTAAATGATAATCAATCAAGATGCTTTAACAAGAGATATTAAAAATTTATTTTAAGAATCTTTTATCTCCTTAACTTGTGATGTAGTTGAAAAGATAAAAGACTCAGATCCAGAGCATTAATTTATTTTTAAGAATTGTGTTATTTACTTAATAGTAGTCCATATGGCAGCATATAGATGTCTAAAAGAAATAGTCTTAGTGTCAAAGATTTAGGTTTTACTTTTCACCTCTTAGGTTTAATGTATTGTCATGTTGACCTGAGATGAGCCCTTTAATAACCTGGAGCTTATCAGTTACACAGTGGGAATAACTGCACCTACATCACAAGGTTCTTATGAGATTTCAAGAAAATAATCCAGCACCTAATGCACAATAAGTCTTCAAAAACAGTATCTTCTTTTTCTTTCTTTCTCTTTCCTTCCTTTTTATTCTCTTCTATTTCTTTCTCTTCCTTTATTTTTCCATAGGTATGAGCTATTAGGAAGCGTTCCTCTGTGCTCATTGATATAGACCTATGCAAAATATGATTTTGTTTTTAGACAAGGAAATTAAAACAAAGAAAGCTGTTTTTTTGTTTTTTTTGTTTTGTTTTGTTTTTTAATTTAAACACACACATGCATACACATGAGATTCTCATTTTTTTGATAAATTATCTTCTAAATCAGGGCTATTCAACAGAAATTTATAAATTAGTCTTCATCAAAATTTAAAATATTATCTCTTCGAAAGACTTTTCATTCAATATATATGAAGCCACAAACTGAAAGAAAATATTTGCACATCATATATCTGATGAAGACTCATATCCTAAATATCTTAAGAACTTTCTAAACACATAAAAAAGGGAACATACCATTTAATAAAAAAGGTAACGTATTTGAACAGGTATTTTACAAAAATGTTTTGCAGATGCCAAACAAACACATAAAAAGGTGCTCAACATTAAGTCCACATTGACACCAATAGAAAATACCATGGAACACATATTTGAACAGCTAAAGTTAAAATATCTGGTCATACGAAGTGTGGATAAGGATGTGGAAGAAATTCTCATATATGACTGATGATGATACGAAATGGTATGACCACTTGGGAAGACAAAAGCAGTCAAACCACTCCTGTGACTTCTATCACCTACACAGACTCAGAAAGTCAGGGACTCTGAGGTCTGATCAACAAAAGTGATTACCAGAAGAGGGCTGGTGGGCCAAGAGGAGCTGCGCATACGTAAAACAATAAGATGAACAATAGTTCAGAAAATTTTTTTGCCAAAAGTTATACACCTAGATGTTTGCCTCTCCTTCCTATTATCTGATACATTTTTTGAAAACTAATTAAATATACTCTTATATATATAAAAGGTTTTGCTTTGGTAGTGGTTGAAATTGTAGTCTCTTTTTATATGTAATAGATATGTAATCACCACTAGTGATAATTATAGCTATATCAAAGATATAAATCAAAAAATGAAAAAAAATGAATTCGAAATGGGAAAATTTATAAAGTTGTTAGAAGAAAAATCTATGTTGTATATTTTCCTTAGTTGACAATCCCAAATCATTATATTTTTCAAAATATCTGCAATATAACTCTTTAAAAAGTCGTAAACAATTGCATAAATGATAGAGTAATTTTGAGACACTCTAAGTCTGATTGAATATAGCATTGTAATTGGTAACTTCTTCATGATTTACATTGAGTTATCTGACATTTTAGCTGTACTTTGGATTCCTCAAAATCGTGTTATTTAAAAATTTCCTCTATATTTCTAGTGCATATATCAAAAACTGGCACATCAAGTCATGTCTCTCTTGTCTCTTGCAGCTCTTAAAAAATATATATATTTTTTGTCGTTGACTTTTGAACAATTATAATATATCTCTTATAGCCCTATTCATTTAACTTATGTGGGGTGCCTTGGGCATCACAGATCTGAATATCCATTT
Organism: Pteropus medius; assembly: GCF_902729225.1. NCBI lineage: Eukaryota > Metazoa > Chordata > Mammalia > Chiroptera > Pteropodidae > Pteropus > Pteropus medius. The sequence goes on along the minus strand of NW_024350921.1, from coordinate 1,884,812 downwards.
TTCTTCCCAGGTTCAGGAAGTTTTCAGCCATTATTGCTTTAATTATAGTTTCTGTGCCTTCCTTTTTCCTTTCTCCTTCTGGAATTCCCACAAAGCAAATATTCTTTTCATTGTGTCCCATAATTCCTATAGGATTTCTTTACTCCTTTTCATCCTTTTTAAATTTTTTGCTCCTCTAACTGGGAAATTTCTAATGTTACATTTTCCAGGCTAATTTTCTTTTCTTTTCTTTTCTTTTTTATGGTTAATTCTTTTTAAACTCTCTAGTGAGCTCTTCAGTTAAGTTATTGTATTTTTCCAGTTTGAGATTTCTGTTCTTTTTTTTATGGTTGTTTTTTTCTTGTTGAACTTATTTTGTTCATGCATCATTTTGCTAATTTTGTTTGGTTGTCTGTGTTTTCTTGTACTTCACTAAACCTTTAGAGGATTATTCTGATTTCTTTTTGTGACAGTTAATAGCTCTCCAGTTTTTAGGGTCATTTATTTGAACTTCATTAGTTTTTATTGGTAGTGTCATATTTATCTGATTTTTTAAGGATCCTGGAATTCTTACATTGCATCTGCACATTGAGAAATGGGACTCCTCTTCCAGACTTAACAAGTTTTCTCTGGCAGAGACAGTTCTTCACTAGTCAGCTCAGTTTTGGTTTCTAGATATGTCAGCTGGTATGTCCTTGATTGGGTAGGTGTTACCTGCTATAATGGTCTATTTTAGGGTAAGGCAACTGAACTCTGAGAATGGAGATGGAACAGTGTGCCTCTGGAGAACAAAGGGTAGGACTTTTGACTTGGTTCTCTACCCAGGTGAGGCTGTGTGTGAGTTCCATGCCGACTGAATTCTCTGGTCAGGCTTACTGGATACCCAGGACTGGATACTATAATCAGTAGTATATGAGGCTATGAATTGCCTTCTTTGCCCTGGCAGGGAAGCAAAACGGGACCCAGGGCCTATACATCTCATTGTTTGGGGACGCAAAGTAGGCCAGAGTGTGCATTTAATTCCTTGGTCTGGTGAGTCCACTGGTTTTGCTCTGCAGATGTGGGAAGTCCTGGGCTGGACTCTCTGTTCAAGTGTTAATATATTTAAGACTGTTAAATGAACTACACAGCTCTCATTGGTTTTCCTTGTTAGACAGACTGAAGGTTGTGTTTAACAATGAGCAGGGCTTTAAATTAGATTCCTTTTTCAGATTTAGGAGAAGAAGCAGCTTTAAAGCTGGAGAAGCTTTTTGTTGTTTTAACTCAGACCGACCTGTACACCAAGTTCCTGATCCAATCAGGGCCACTGGCTTTGCTTTGCAAACTTTCAACTGTGTCTGCCCTTTTCTCAGCTTGAATACTGCTGAGCTACACAGCTTCCATGAGTTGCCACCAGCCCCTTGTTTAAAAAAGGCCCAGAAGACGTACTTCACATGGGATAGGGTTTTGTCTCAGTCCCCTTGCAATGGAGGGAGGAAAAGGGGCCTCTCCAGCCTACTCTGTTTCCCAAAAAGTCTCTTTGGTTGGAAGGGACCAGGAGCTACCATTAGCCTTGGCTATAAATTAATCCCCCTACTCCTGCTTAGCAAGGGACCTTTCCTGTACTGGTTTTGCTCTGGGAGGTCATTATCTCTGCTTGCCCACCTCTCAACTCAAGCTCTTCTGGGCTACACAGTTTCCAATAGTTATCACCAGCCCTCCAGTTCAGACGGGCATGGAAGACACTCTTCACAGCAGGTGGGGCTGCGGTTCAGCTTCTTACCTGAACATGAGCCAACTGGGATCTATGACCAGTAAAACTCCTCATTTGAGCATTTGAATCAGGCAGATCCACGCCCTGCTGAGGTCCCTGGTCAGGGTTTGCCTCGACTTGGTTCTGCAGATGAGTAAAGCTGCTGATTAGGATCACTACTTGGGTGCTGAAGGTATGAACTAATTTGGCTAAGATCTGTGTCCTGGTTATTGTAAGTCCTCCCTTTCCTTCATCCCTTTTTCATCATAGTCAGATTCCCACTGTTCAAACCTCATGGAGTTCCCTGTATTCCCAATGTAGAAAGATTAGAGTAGGAATTTCCATAAAGCAACCCCAACGCTGGCAGAGGGGGTTGTTTCCCCTAGTTCTCTTTTCCTAATGAAGGAACCAGAGTCTCAGGGAAGACCTGTCCACATGTGCTGCTCTGACTTGAGGGGGAGGGACAATGAGTTAATTATGTAGTGACTTCTCTTACCTTTCTAATAGAGTCTATGTTGGTCTCTGAAGGCTAGGAGGTGTCTCAGCCTCACCTCCAAGTTCTAGGATTCTCTTAGTGGTGTCTTGTTCTTGAATAGTTGTTGTTTTTCTTGTGAGGGGGAGCAAAGTCAAGAATGACCTTAAAGACTTGAAAACTCATATCTGAAAAGATATTTGCACATCGATGTTCATAGCAGCATTATTTACAGTGGCCAGGATATGGAAGCAACCGAAGTGTCCTACAATAGATGATTGGCTAAAGAAGCTGTAGTACATATATACAATGGAATATTACTCAGCCATAAGAAGAGGTGAAATACTGCCATTTGAGACAACATGGATGGACCTCAAGATAATCATGCTAAATGAAATAAGCCAGACAAAATGTTGAAAATCACATGATATCACTTATATGTGGGATATAAACCTAAAAGCAACAAATGAACAAGACAAACAAACAGACTCATGGACATGGATAATAGACTAATGGTTACCAGAAGGGAGAGGAGAGGGAGGAGGGGAGACGTAGGCAGGGTAAAGGGAGTCAAATATGTGGTGACAGAAAGAAATCTAACTATGGGAGGTGAACACACAGTTTAAATATATATATATATATATATATATATATATGCCTTACCGTTAGAACGTACAGCTGAAACTTATTGGATTTTACCATAAAAATACATACATACATACATACATACATACACATATACATACATACATACATATATACATTTTTAAAAAATAAAATAAAATAAACTTTCCTTTTGACTCTAAAAAAATAGTGACTTATTTTGCCATATTGATGACTTCCTTATCCCACTTATTTTTTAATCTGGATTTTCTCTTATTTGAAATTTCTTTTGTCCACTGTTCATTATTTTCACTATTTGTCTTTTTAAAATTTATTTGCAGGTTTTTGTTATTGTTGATTTTATATATGATATTATTTAACATTAATTATGTAGATAACATACTTTCTTTCACTTGGCTTACATTTGGCATAAACATAATTCTTTAAAATGGTTGTTGATTACTAATTTTAATATAGTTAAAATAATCTTTTTTCTTAATGGATTAATATAGTATGATGATTTTTTTAAAATTTTTATTCTGATGTCAAAATAATAATCCTCTTTAAAAGTTTTGCTACTTGTTTAATTACCTAATTAATCCATAATTAATTTTGGTACAGAATGTTAGCAGACTCAATTTTTTCAAAACATATGTAGTCATTCTAACACATTTTATTTAATAGTCCTTTCTTCATTCATCAGTCATATATCAGTTTCTATACAAGCATGAGTCTGCTTCTGGGTTATTTTGGTTATATTGGTCTACAGGTTTATTTCTGTGCTAATATCACAGTGCTTTAGTTCATAAGACATCATGATTATCTTGGTATTTGTTAGAGCATGCCTCTTAACATGTTCTTTTTGATAAATATTTTTACTTCATGGAACTTTGCAATTATACATTAGCACTGAGAATCAACTAAGTTGCATAAAAAATCTTTTAAAAATCTGTCTTTTTCTTTGTGGCCTTTAAAAATATCTATTATTGATTTTCAACAGTTTAATATTCAATACATATGCATATGCAAGTATTAAAATAGTGAAGATAATTCTAAACTCAACAAGCTGCTTTCATTTATGCAATGATGGTGTATCACAGTGTGAATTAAAAAACACATCAATTTAATTTTCTTCTAGTTTCTGAAAGTAATGAAATAATTGTAATTTGTACTATATAGCAATCAGATTTCTCATTCTGCTTCAAGGGATCAGGACTATTATGGATGTTGAATATAAGTTTGTTTTTTAGTTGTTGTTAGTTTTATTTGTTAATCTACAGGTTCAACTAGACTCAGAAGGCAATGAAAACGCCTCAAATTTATTTCACCAGTACCTTTAATTCAGTATTTTCTGTTCAATGATTACTCTGCCTGACAATGAATAAATTTCTAGTTGAGTTCTTTCTCACAGAGAAGGTTAATATGGAATTTTCTGTGGAGATTTTTAAATATAGACAATAGATACTTCCTTCTCAAATAAAACACTTATATCTCAATTATATTTGCTGATGACAAAATTTTATTTTTTATTCAATTCTGAGAAATATGCTTTCTGATTAATCAATGTCTCAGAACCTTTCATCTACTTAGCCCTGTTACTAGGACTAATGGCTTTTGATAATGTAAAAACCTGTTGCTAATCTGTGAAGATATTAAAATCTATTTAAGGATACAAACAATACAAAATATGCAAATGTTATAGAGATTAATGTAGCCAGGTGGTAAATTATGTGACATACTCTAAAAATGACAAACAATTCAAAGACTAGACAAAAAATGTGGTTTTACAAGTCGAAGAAAACCTTCAATAATGTGGCAAACTATCCTAGTTTTTAAATAATAGCTAGTAATTTTTTAGTCCATGGGCTTCTTCATGAGAAATTAAATATATAATTTCAATGCTTAAGCTGATATTCTGAAATAAATTAGTAAGCAGACCTATATTACATGATAATTTTATACATAATAACTGTTGACAGATAGTCACTGATGCCAATTCAATGCCTAGTTTTGGGTGTGGTGAAGGAGACTTTATTTAGTGCAAATAGCTCAATTGTGATACAGCATGGCTATGGAACAGCTCAGCAGTATTATGGATCAATTAGAAAATAGCACTGCTGTGGAACAGCAGTGGCCCTGGGCATGAGGTGGCCCTCGGGCAAGGCAGCTCAACCTGGTGTTACAGCTCTGCTCCTCTCATGCTCATACAGCTGTGCTCTGCTCTGCTTCATTCTACTCTGGTCCATTGGGATGTTTTCAGTGTTTCATCTCCAGCTAGGGAAATTCAGTCTTCATTGGAAAGAGAAAGTGTGCTCTCAAGTGGTGCTAGAGGGGAGCTGACTTATATAGTGACAAGTTCCTACTCCTGGTCCCTAATTGGTCCATTCTCATGCAAATGAAGACTCCAAATCCTCACAGTTTGATTGGTCCAAAAAGTACTATTCTGATTGGTCAGAATGGAGTTGCTCTGATTAGTTGGTGAAGATGTTGAGGATATAGATGCACAGCTCTGACTAGAAGGGGGAAGTCTCAGTCCTATTGGTTGAAATATTGTTCCAGAAACTCTTTGATAAAGTTGTCTCAGACAGCAGGAGCACAGTACAGGCAGGTTGACAGTTTAGTGCAGGCTTCTTCCTGAAGCATGACTTGATGAGAGGTCCCTGTTCAGCAATGGCTGCTAGGCTCTGTTTTTAAATTTGAGCCCAGTTAGCCACCAGGAGACCTTCTTAACAGGTACGCTCATTCTTGGGTTCAACACAACACTGTATTTATTAAATGTTTACTGCATTCCAGGTATAAAAACTCTTTACTGTGAGTATTGCTATTAATCATACTATATAATTTAGAAAACTCAGGCTCTGATAAATTTAATAATATGATGTGTGGTGGACCTAATATTCACACCCAGCTTTAGCATATGTCATATGAATATTTGTTAATTATTTTTGTTGCCCTTATTACTAAGATAGAGTTGAGTTTTCTGTTCGCTGCGTGTGTGTGCATGTGCATATGTATGTTTTGTGACTTGCCATTGTTTCATAGTGAACCAACCAACATATGAATTAACTGAAATTGGGAACAATTTCTGAAACATTTCTAAACTATAACATAATTAATTCCTAAAGAATTATTAAAGCATAATTATTGTAACTATTCAAATAAAAATAATAAAAATCTTGTGTGATTAATTATACAATAAATAAAAACAGTAGGACTCATTAAACATATTGATATGAGTGGCCTATGATTTTAATTAATTTACAATTTTTAAACTAATAATCGAGACTAAGATCTTCCATATGATTAACGGCCATTTTGTAAAAACTGTGCTACACTTCACATGTTAGGTAATGAATCATTATTTCAGTCTAATCACTCCAGAATTAAAGTTAATTTATGCATTGAAATGTTTTCCACCTTTATTGTATGACAGTAATATAAGTACTCTTTCTTGTGAAAGACTGTGAAATCAGAGACATGGAAACTTCTTCTGCAGAGGGGAAAGTGGATAAGAAAAGAAAAGATAACTCTTTCTTCCTCTGATCTAATTTGAGGATATTCAGTGGTATGATTTCTGCCTCAAAAGCTGACCTACCTCTTTTCCATTATGGTTATCACCACAGAAATTATCATCTCAAATACAAGCGTACCTCAGAGATAGTTTGCCTTGGTTCCAGACCACTGCAGCAAAGCAAGTATCACAGTAAAGCAAGTCATAATCATTTTGCTGGTGGAGGGTCTTGCCTTTAATCTGTAAAAAGCACAACATTTGTCAAGCTCATTAAAGCAAAGCACAATAAACCGAAGTATGCTTATACTAATTGTAATAGATGCACTACCATTTAGTGAGATATTACTATGTGCTAGATGCTATGAAAATCATCTAGCTTTGTCAGGTAAACTAATCAGGGAAATATATGTATTTCTCTGATTATATATATATTTATAAATATATATATATTTATAAATGTGTGTGTGTGTATATATATATTTATAAATTTTTATATATATTTATAAATATATACACACACACACATTTATATGTATATATGTATATATATTAAGGAAACGTCTTTAAGTGCTTTCAGGTTTAGCAAAACTTTTATACATTTATTGAACAAACTAAGTACCTCATTCAGTTGTTTCGAAAAGCTAACATTGCCAGTATCTTTCTTTTAAATTTTATTTATATAGGTTCATGTCACAATATAGTTATACAGTGGAACAGTGTTGGAGGACACTCTAATTCCAAAATACCCTGCAGGTAAGGGCAGAAAATGCTATGGAAGATATAAGGTTGTCCCAAAGGCATTGGGGTGGGGTGTTATACATGCTTCATTTAAATCAGATATCCTTCATAACAAAAGACACAAAATAATGGGGCATACACAGCATAGAAATGTATGTCTTTCTTATGGTAAAATTCAGAAGTAGATAATCCAGAGTTAAGATGGTGGCTTTACTGACAAAGTCTTCAGGTCCATGAGATCCTACTAACTTTCTGTGTCATTATTCCTAAAAGTATGTCCTCATGGTCCAAGACTGCTCCTGTAATCACATCCACATTTCAATTGGCAAGGTAAAAGGAGAGAAAAAAAGAACAAAGTAAACACTACATATTGGCATTTATCCCATTGCCAGACCTGGCTAACGTGCCAATCAATCAATTTGCTATAGAAACCATTACTGCTAAGATATCTGCAGAAGACAAATAAGAGAAGAAAAGTCGATTCCAAGAAATTCACTGTTACTGAATTTCATGGTCATATCATTATTAATTTCTTGCTGTTATTTTTATCATAGAAAAATGCTTTCCTAAAAACAGATAATCTGTTCATAGAGTTAACCATATTTGAAATAAATAGAATTATTAGTTAAAAACTCAGGAATAATTGCATGTATTTATGTATGATTTAAAATATTTATTCTACCCTAAAAGTAATATACCTCATATAAATAAATATTTAATGCCTATGAAATATTTTATTTATTTTGATTAGAGTAAAAAACACATTTTTACCGATGATTTTTATTCCTATTAATTTGTCAAAAGGCAAACCATGAGTTTTAGTTTTAGCAATAAAAGAGTAACCTATGTTGGACTAGAGTTCTTTTTTTCATAATTATTATTATCATTGAAATTATCATCTCAAATGCTAATTAAATAAACAGAAAAAATATACTTGGAAAAGATGCACTACCATGTAGTCAGTTATTACTATATACCAGATGTTATAATAAACAAAGTTTTCATCTTGTGGTAGCAGGTACCAATTATAAACTTTGGACAAATGACAAAAAAAAATTACTATATGAAGAAATGGAAAAGAGAGGGAAATGAAAAATTTGGAGAGACTTAACCACTGAAAAAAGAAGGAAAGTAACATTTGTACGTTCTTTCCATCAAGGCCTCTCTCCAGTGTATATAATAAATGTTGGTTGAAACTCAAATAAAACTTAGAGGTCTTTTGGCTTAAGGTGTAAGAGTATGAACTGTTGAAAATTAATAAGAAAATTCAGGAAAGGAGGAATCCACAGCATAGCGTTTATGGGAGAAACTGGATCTTCTCAAAATCCCCTCTCCACAATTTCTTGGTTGATCTGTGATCTGTGCATGTGACAGGAGGGAATTCCAAAGAGGCTAGAAAAGAAAAACAACTGGAAGATCAAAAGAACAGAGCACTGATTTCAGATGATGTTCACCTATGTGAGTTGAAGTCCCCAACTTTAAATGGCTTGATAATTACATCAGGTTTTTGTTACACCTTCTATAATAATGAGGAGAAAGAAAAGTTCAAAGTGATATATTAATAAGCTAATAGAACAAAAATCGAGACTCTTCAAAACTATACCATCTAGATTCTCTATATCTCCACAATTATTCGGCAAAATATAATCCAAATGTCTAATATTAAAATGTATAGATATAGATATAGATATTAGATATAAAGATATAAAATAGAAAGATATAAAAAGATATAAAAACAAAAAGAGAAAAAATATTAGCCATTATCAAAAAATATGCAGCCAACAAAAACTGATACAAGATTATACACTGAAATTAGCTGACAAGAAATTAAATATATATTATATATATAAATCTGTTTAAAAATTTTAAAATATATATGATTTTAATAATGGACCAGGCAGAAGATCAGCATAGATATGGAAAATATCAAAAAGCATCAAAAGAAATTTTTAAATCTGAAATGTAAAAAATCAGGAATAAAATTTTACTTCATGGATGATTGTAGAATGTTTTGACAAAAGTAAAATTACAAGTCAGTGAACTGGAAGACAGAATAGCAGATTACCTAACATAAACTACAGAGAGAACAGTAATTGAAAAAAGTGAAGAAATTTTCAGTTACCCGAAGTGGAATCAAAATCCCAAAAGGAGAGCAGTAAGAGGCGGACAGAAAGAAAGTAGAAAAAGTACTGGTTGAGTGTTTTCCAAATTTATTGAAAGAGTTCAACTTATACAATTTAAGACTCTCTAAGAAATATAAACACAAAGACACTGGTAAATATTTAATATAATTCTTAAAAGAGTCTAAGAAAAAAGGCACATTGCTTACATAAGAACAATAAAAATAGTGCTTGAATTTTCAAGAGAAATAATGGAGGCCAGAAAACAAATAATGGAGGCCAGAAATATGCTTACAGAGGCTGGGGTAAGGGAGTAGAGTAAGATAAAGTCATCCCAGAATTCTGTACCTAGCAAAAAGCTTTCTTAAAAATGAAGATAAAATAAAAATAGTTTTCAAATAAATGGAAGTTGATACAATTTCTCTACAGCAGAACTTCAATAAAAAAAGTACTAAAGATTATTATTTTTTTTTTTTTACGCTAAATAGAAGTGATATTAGATGAAAACATGTAACCACAGGAAAGAATTGGTTAAGTCCTCATAAGAATGTATCTAAGGTAACATCGTACATATGGTCGAATATACATGTATAAAATGTTAGTATTAGCATTAATTATAATTGCCAAAATAGAAAAATATGGAATATGTCTTTATTTCATTCATTTAATTCTTTGTTCAATCAATCGATATTTATTTAGTGTCCACTATGTGCCAGAAACTAGACATTGGGGATAGATCAATAAACAAGACAATAAAAAAATAAATATACAACTGGAATGTACAATATGGTTGATGCTAATGAGAGCTGTGGAGTCAAACGAAGCACAGTAGAATAGGAATATAAGAGAGGGAAAGAGGGATACATTGTACATGAGGTGTTTGGGGAAGTTTTAGAGTCAAGATTTTAGTAGATATCTGAAAGAGATTAGGTATTATTTGTAAAACATGTGTTGATCTTCCAAAAAATCTTTGAGGTCTATTAATTGTGCAAATCAAGTAATGGGCTCAGACATATAAAGTAAGTTGCTAAGAATAACACAGTTAGAAAGTGACAGAGCTACTTCCCATGCAAGAAAGCACAAAGAATGCATAGTTTGAAAAGTTCTTCTTAAACATACAGCAACGATATATTAAAAAAAAAAAATTACTTACCTCAAATATGAAATAGCTAGCTATCTCCACAGACCAGACATAGAACAGAAATGTTGAATGTAACCTCTTGCCATGCTACAACAAAGTAAAAGTACTCCATGAGACAAGGAACTGGAGGCATGCTGGCTGCTTCAGACTGGGGCTGCATAAGCACACATCTCAGGCTCCTGCCCACAGATCTATCCTCTATCCCCATTAAAAAGATTTCAGTTCATCACTACTCTACTACTAACATTAGCAAAATGGAAAATTTTGAAAAAGAAGCATAAAAGAAAGAAAAAATAAAACAAAGAACCAGTTGTGTTGGTTTTAAATTGCTGTAGTTCAGTTAAAGTGCCCTAAAGCAATGCTAAAGGGAGCTGTACTAAGCAAGAGGACAATTGTATTCATTTACATTCATTTAAGGCTGTGAAAAGTATGACGTCTTTTATTGAATGAGCATTGAAATAAAGAAATAGACAGCAATATTATATTAGCTACAAATTACAAATGTGTTTGTTAGAGTAGAAAGGCCAATACAGCAGAACCAAATCATTCCTGTCTTTCTCATGTAAATGCTTGGAGGTGGTTGGTTATAGACCAGTGTCCAAGATCCCAAGTTCTTCCTTGTTGTTCCATCTTTTTTGGTCTTCATTTCATGTTGGTGTCACCCACATTCCAAATGTTGACAGAGAAGAAAAGTTCTAGAAAAGAGCAAAGGCACACAGAGAAATTGTTTTCAAAACAGTATTCCTAGGAGCTGCTTCATAGTATTTCTGAGAGGTTATAAACTTCTCCATACCGATTTACAAAAGTTAGGAAACAGTGTCCCTATACTGGTTAGTGTTCTACCAAGCTAAATTATATCTTCCTTCAAAAGTCAGAGGAAGGCAAAACATACAGCAGGAGGGGATAATAATGATGGACAACAATCAGCAGGGTCCCCAAAATGAATACCAAAGGATTCGAGAGAACAAAGCTGCAAATGTAACCCTCCCCTCCATCACCACCAGCAACTCAATTGCTTTGCAGATTTTCAGAAGTAGTTGCATAATGATACATCACTAATACAATTTAACCAGTTGTATACAATGACCCTCAATTGATAAACCCTTCAGCAGTAATTTGTACCTACTCTTTCCTTACAATAGCTATTCCACTACAGAACAAAGATAAAGGGAATTGACACTTTGTGAATGTCATCTATAGAGTTCGCCACTTAGGGAAGATAGCTATGTAAATGGAAGACATCTCAAGGCTTCAAAGTGAATAAATTGAAAGTCAACTTCACACCTTCACGCTATGAAAAACCTTTGCAATTGCATGGGAAATAAATCTCAATTAAAAAGTAGATTTTCAAGTTGAAGGGTAGAAAAAAGAAACACTTCAATCCAGTGCTGAATCCACAGGAAAATAATACAAGTATTTTGTAAAGAAACATTTAGATAGCTCAGAAATTGCAAAAAATTGTTAGAGTGCATCTTCAACAGCTCTGTTTCATATAATTTTGACTGTATGGGTGAAAGCTACTTAGACTAAAACAGGAGTGCAACTGGAAGTTGGAAAGAATTTTAAAATATTCTTCCATTCTGCGAAACTTTAAAACTTTTTAAATATTCTTAGCACTGAGCTTTGTGTAATTATCCTGCTCTAATCTCAGGAGGAAAAAAAAAATGAAATATACACACTAGCACATAAGATTGCCTTGATTCTATCATTCCCATAAATTCTACATTTTTAGAGCCATAAATTCCCTTTACTCAGTGATTATGAGCACAAACATAACCAATTTAAAAGCATTGTGAGAAGGAAAAAACAACAACAAACAAACCAAAACAAAACAAAAAACAACTCAGTTTCCCAAATAATTATTTATTCAATCAATGAAAAATAAGTATTTGGAGCTTGCTCTTGCTAATCATTAAGTTAAGAATGGGTCTGATGAGAAATGCATAAGAAATAATTTCTTGTAAAAGCTCATAATTTGACAAAAAGAGATTGAAAGGGAAAGATTATTTTAAAAACGATAAGTGTTATGTTTAAAGTACAAATTCAATACCAGCAAGGGAAGGTGGGAAGAAATCCCATAGTAAATCAGGAAAAACTACAAAAGATGCAACAGTTGGGAATGTTTTAAAATGACTCACAAGAATTCTTCATGTGAATCCACATGGAATGGACATTTTTTGCAAAGGGAACCATAAAAACAAAAACTTTTTAGGGGCGATTATCCAACTTGATGCATAAAATAATTTTTTCATGGCTTAGTGTTGCTTTTAAAAACTTCAATTCTAGTTTGGATCCGGACTCAGTGTCGTGACTTACAAATTATTTCAGTTCTCTAGAACACAGGCCCTCATCTGCAGACATGAGAATATTGCCTAACGTCAAAGCCTCATTGCAAAAGTTAAATGAAGTAAAGTGCATTACACTTTTCACAATATCTGCCTTATAACAAGAGCTCATTAAAAACAGTTATTTTATTCTGTATACTCACTCATTTTATTTAATGCTGCTTTTACACATATAAAAACCAGTGGCATGGCCAGTGGCTTCCTGATGGCTCTGATATGCAAATAACCCACACCTCAACTCTGCCTAAAGTGACACTTGGGAAAGCAGCCCAGCACCTCTTCAGATGGGTCACCTGCGATTTTTTTCCTTTGGCCAGAGTTTCTCTTGCTACTTTTTATATTCTCCAGGTGTTCATTCTTCATGACCCCTCCAGAACCCTTTCAGGAATCACTTAATCTTTTAAAATCATGAGTCTAAAAGGTCCAGTCTGCATTTAAAACTGCATAGCGAGAAATGAAATTTTACTCTGTGATCTTCCAATGTTAAATTAATATTACTCTATTTTATCATGTTAACGATTTTCAAAATTATGTCCAAAAATATTTTTATTTAATTAAAGCCAGTAGTCTAAATTTTTTCATACATTCTATGATCTGCCCAGGGTTAAATAAAGCTAAGAATGATGCCTGTAATAAAAGTAATCTTCATTCATTATTTTATTTATTTTGAAAAATCAGATGACACTTACAGGGACAGTTTATGCAATATGACCACAGAGTTGGAGGTCTTTCTAATATTGATTTATTTTATTTATTTATTTTTCAATGTAAAATTCAATTTTGATTGCTTTATCATCTCTGTTCCTAAATATTTCTAGCACACCGGAAGAAATTAGACAACAAATCCAGGTAACTTATGTCAACACTCAGATAATGATATTTTACATCAATACTTCTTTAGTGTACTTGATATTTATTGCATCATAATTTATAGACTGAACAAATTTCTTTTTTCATTTCATCAATTGATATTTGGTTTCTTTAATTTGAAAGATGTGGATACGTGTTGTTTTATATAACATTGACTAAATATGATTTCTTAGATTTTTAACATAGGATATAGTTCAATAAATATAAAAAGCAATATCAATATCAATATCTCAAGTAGATGCCATGTTTTCACTGACATAGGTGATAGATCAATCAATTGACCAAATGATAAAATGTAAATTATTTAACTTTTAAATAAAGAGAATAATTGTGCTGAATCTGTGAGTCCACTCCAATAATTTATTGGTTTCATTTAATTTTTTCACTTATTTATTTGTGTCTTTTTACTTTTTTGTCCTTTGGTGACTAGACTGTTGTTTTGTTTTTTTGTTTTTTTTTTCAACAGTTTTGCTCTCAACATATATTGTTTCCTTTCCATGCATGATATTATATAAAATTTTCATTTTCTATATATATTTAAATTTTACTTGTTCAAGATTTTCTTTCTCAGTTAATCATACATAGCATTACAGAATCTCTTTTCTTCCTTTTTTATTTTGCATTATTCAAATAAGACTCTTCTAAGATGTGCACCTTGATATTTAGAGAATATCCAACATAAATGCAAGAGTATTATTATTATGTCAGCTTTACTTTCTCTCTTCCTTATTTTTTTAATTATTCTTTCTCATTATGTAGACTGTTATATTCACTGTTTTTACTTAATCCACTGAAATGTGGGTTTTTAAAAAAAAATTTTGAAATATGTGAACCAGTAATCTAAAGCTTGTGATAATATATCTAAATAATTTTTTTAAAAAACTCTCTTCTAAAATAATCCACAGAATGTGATATAGAACTACTTCACTGAACTTGGGCATAGCAACCAAAACTAACCTAAATTTTAATATTACACTTTAGTAATATCCCTCATTTGATCTTTCATTTGCTTTCTTCATTTTATGCCCCAGTGTTTTTAAAGCAACAAAATCACATGGTGAGATTATTATAAAATTGTTTGACATGGTCTTCTAGGGTCTCTACCTCAATTACAAACCCCAATTGGCTTCTGGTTTTATGTCTTTTTGTGGTTATATTTGTTATTCCTAATGACATATATTATTATTATTCAATTATTCATTTTGGATGATATCTACTGACTCTTTAAAGGGAATATAAATAATTTATTTACATTAATATTTTTTGATACTCTTTCAACATAATTATGTCTCCTATTGGTTACCTTTCTAATTGAAAGAAAATATTTATCAAGAATTTTTATCAATGACTAATTTGACACTGTACTGTAATATTCATGGTAATGTGATTAGCTCATTCATACTTCTTTTTCCTTCTCTTGAAAATTGCCTTTGCAATGCAATTGTTTAACCATAACAAAGTTCTTTAAGAAATATAGAATGGGACAGTATAAAAAGTATCTCTTCATGGTGATAACCTTTTCTTCTATGAAAATTGCACTCCTGTTCTTTTCACTGAATAATTGTTTTAGTTCCATGGAATACGAAATGTGAAAATTACACTGACACATCCTCTACTCATGTTATTACAAAAACTTTGTGCCCGCTTCCTCCTTTGAGCTAAACTGTTTATTCTCAATTATCACCACTGCAGAATTAGAAACACTATTTTCTTCTAATTAGGCTATACAAGAGTGTGATAGTCCTTAACCTCTCCACAGAGAAGTAAACCCTTGGCTTTCATGTCTAAAGATCTTCATAAAGGTCCATGAATAATGGAAGTGAATCTGCATCAAGACTAACTTACAGCCCAGTCTCAGATTTTCTACAGACTCTCACATCAGAATACTTACTGCCTTTTTCCACAGTCTTCTGAACATAGAAAATGAAAGCTCATTCCCACACTGAAGGTTCTAGGAGAGTTCTCCTTCCACCTATATATGGTATAGTAACAGGGACTCACCTTCCCCTCTTTCTTTAAACAATTAGTTGGAAAATTATCTGAAACAAATATTTGCACACACTAGATACCAGACAGGTCAGGACAATAATAAGATAAGCCCTACAATCTCCCTTGACTCCCTAGTGAGAGTTTACAGGTGACAGCATAGAAAGGGAAAAACCAAGGGTAGCCTAAGGTCTCCCTGAGTAGAGCACATAGATGTTGGAAAGTTCAAGGCACAGAGCAGAGTACTGGAGAAGCAAGATTTGCGCAAAGAGTTCTGGAGAAGTAAAGACAATTCCTCTGAAGTCTCCACTTGTCTGGTAATCAGTGCATAAGTGTAAGGAAATGATTCAATTCAGGGAAAGAAACACAAAATGGAGCAGAAGAACAAGCCTAGATTGCACAAGAATCAGAATAGCTTATGTTCCCAAAAGTTAGAGTAGAAAATCTTTATAATACACAAGGCGTTGAATACTCAGTAGGGTATCGCCTTGGAAATGGAGCAAAATGGTCTTAATTAAAGACTTCTCTGGTTCCCTCTAATAGATGTTACAAGCAAGCTACGAAATAATCAAACCATTTCCAAATAATGTGAAAATGTCTCAGAAAAAAATTTAAAGAAATATAAAAACAGCCTCAACATTTAAAGTTCACATGGTCTGTTAACCCAATAAAATATTATATATGTCATGCAAACAAACAAACAAACAAACAAAAAAAACCCAGGAAAATACAAGCCATAGTGGAAAGGAAAATCAATCAATAGAAATAAAAATGATTATAGATGATAGGATTAGTAGACAAAGACAGTTAAATAACCATATTATATTGGCATAAGCAAATTAGAGGCTAGCATGAACATGTTAAAGAGAAATATGAAAGCTATAAATAAGCCAAATCTAACTTTTAGAGATGAAATATAAAATGACTGAGATTAAAATAACCCTGAATGTGCTTAAAAGTAGATTAGACACTGTAAAAGAAGATGTTAATAAAATTAAAGACATATTAATAAAAACTATCTTAAATAAATCACAGAGAGAAAAGCACTGATACTTTTTCAGTAAGCTACAGGACAACATAAAAAGGCCTAAAATAAATGTTATTGAAATCCTCTCGTGTCGAGAGAGAAGGGCAGTGAGATATTTTAAGTAGCAAAGCCCCAAAGTATTCACAAATTAATAAAAAATATGAAATCATAGATCAAAGAATCTCAGCAAACTCCAGGAACAAGAAAAATGAAAAGAACTACAGTATGACATGTTGTACTCAAATTATTTAAAACCAGTAACAAAGAAATATCTTAGAAGCCAGAAAAAAGTCAATAATAACAACACAATAAAAAATGGGCATAATAACATGATAACAATACAATAAAAAGTGGGCATAAAGAAAATCCACTTTCAAGAACAAGGAGTAGACATACTTTCCTCTATTTATTTTGCTAAATGTAGCTGAAAACCCTGTATATATATAAAACAATTATAAGAAAACTTTGAAAGATGGAAAGAAGAAGGCTTACTGCCTAGGAACGTTGGGACAAGAGGAACAAGGCAGAGATGAGTTTCCTGGGTTTTCTTTTTGCATCTTGTATACCAAACATGAAACTGATGAAGCTAGCAACTTGGAAGCACCAGTAGGTGTTGACCAAAAAAAAAAAAGAAGAAGAAGAAGAGAAGAAAATCCTGCTCTTTCTCACCAAAAAGGACATCCTAGCAAGACAAAAAGGTTTAAGACAACTTTCTTTCTATTCCAGCCAAACTCCACAAACAAAAACTGTGGTCCCGATATACACATACCTGTAAAGGCTAAGATAGCCTAGACTTCCCCCTTTGTGAGATTCTAACAAGACTTCCCAAAACCTGTACCTGTATGGTGTCAAAGAGGACCAAGTAGAGAGCTGCACCTTTTACTGCTGCCACCCAGTGATGGAACCCTTGAGTCAGTGGAGATGACATGCAGAGCACTGAGAAGGATCCCTACTGTAGGTGCCAATCGAGGTTGCGTGAAAAACTGAAGCCTGATTTCCTACCTGTACCTGGTAGTAATGAGGTAGTTAAACAAATTTAAATAAAATATAGTCTCTAAACATAATGTGAAAATATCCATGTTTCCATTGACACGTATTTCTTACAAAAGAACCAAGATGAAGGGGACATATTTCTTTCAAACGGGATTTGAAAAGGCAATAACTAAATGTTAACATAAAGGTGACAGATATATTAGAACTTTCTGCCAAAGATGTTTAAACAACCACAATAAAAATGCTTCAAAAAGCAAGTTCGAACATGCTATCAACAAGTGAAAAAAAAAAAAAGCTAAGAAATAGAAATGCTAAGCAAGGCAATGGAAGCTACATAAGAGAACCAAATGTTTTTAAAAATGAAAAATACAATAACTAAAGTTAAAATCTCAGTGGATGATCTCAACAGTGTAGCAAAAAAGACAGAAGTAAGAGTAAGTGAACAAGAATATATAACAATAGAAATTTCTGAACAATAGAAAATAGAGGGACCTTTGGAATTATAGCAGACTGTTCAATATTTGTGTCATCAGAGTCCCAGAAAGAATAGTAAAAGAAGGTGGGGCTGAAAAGTACTTAAATAATAGCTGAAACTTGCCAAAAATATAAGACTCAATATTTCTCTCCTGGTCATTTATTCTAGAGAAATGAAAACTTATATTTATACAAAAACTTATATATAAATGTTTATATGATTTCCTTATAATAGCCTTAACCTGCTAACAACTCAGATGTCTTTCAATGGGTGAATAGCTGAAAAGAACTAGTATATCCTTACCTTCAAATACCAATCAACTATAAAAAGGAATAAAGTATTGATATATTCAATAACCTATATAAATCTCCAGAAAATTATACTGAGTAAAAAAAAAAAAAAAAAATTTCCGAGAACAGAAGCTACATACAGTGCAATCCCCTTTATGTTTTTGAAAAGACAAGAGAAAACATCTCCTTGGTTACCAGAGAGTAGTGAAAGTGGGAAGTGGATGTGTTTTTAAACAGGTAATAAGAGATATTCTTGTGGTGATGGTTCTGTATCTTGACTTTTTCATTTCAATTGATTATTGATTATAAGATGTTACTATTGGGAGAAACGGGGTAAATATTTTTTTTGTATTATCTCTTATAATTACATGTGAATCTGCAATTATCTAAAAATAAAAATTTTAATTTAGAAAAGTAAACATAAATTTGGCACAGCTTCAAAGACATATCGGTGACATATAAGCACAGAAAAGCATGCCCCAAATTATTCGTCATTAGGGAAATGCAAATAAAAACCATATTATTATAGCACTACATCTCCGAGGGAATGCCAAACTTAAAAGAGTAGCCACAAATTAAAACGATGAGCTACTGCTATACACATACTGAAATGTCAAACATTAATAAACACGGCACTACCAGTTGCTGGTGAGGAGGTACAGTATTATTGCCGGAGCAAATGTAAAACGGTACAGACACTGTGGAAGAAAGTTCGGCAATTTCTTACAAAGCTAAACAGAGTCTTCCCATACAACCAAGCAGTCACACTCCTAGGTATTTACTTAACTGAGTTGAAAACTTATGTCCATTTAAAAAACTGCACATGAATATTTAAAGCAGATTTATTCACAATTGCCAAAATCTAGAAGGAACCAAGATGTCCTTCAATAAGAAAATGAATAAACAGTTTGCCAAATTAATAGGAAAAATGAATACTATTCCATACAATGGAACACCATTCAACAATAAAGAGAATGAGTTATTGACCTATGTACCAACATAGATGGATTTTAAAAGTATCTAAGTAAAAGAAGCAACATTGAAAAGGCAACATAGCATATGATTTCATTCATATGACATCCAAGAAAAAGCAAGACTCTAGACAAAAAAAGTTCATTGTTTAGATATTTAAGGAGAGGGGAGTGTTTGACTTGGGAAAGCACAGAAAATTTTTTGAGAGTAGTGAAAATAATCTGCACAGTACAGTATGGTACAGCAAGGGACTGATGCTATGCATTTGTCAAAACCCACAGAATGTTACTGCACATTTTTAAAAAGCTAGCAGAAGTTAAGGGGAACTCAGGATGTAATGTAGGCTGTGACAGAATAATTTAAATATATTATCTGCATTACATAATGTCACAGAAAGGGATGGGAGGGGAGTTGTGTAACAGTATATAGCCTTGTACTCTAGTTGGTAAAGCTTTTTCTTATGAGGATGCAGGTTAACAATTCTGAAACTGTTGTGCATGCATGATGAAATAGAATGAATAAGTTAATGGACGTCAAGTGATGGGAACCAGAATTCTCAGTTTTAATAGTGGAGGGTTACCTATAAGCAAGGAGGAGACTAGAATGAATCATATGGTATTGGTTTAGATTCAGAGACATTGTATGAACTTATGTTTAGCTCAATATAGATGTGGATAAATGGATTAAAAATAATTGTGTGAGTATACAGATGTTAGTATAGATATGTTCTCTTGTTCTTGCTGCTGAAATTGACTAGAAGCAATTACATTCCAGTAGCAACCAAGCACCCAGATCTTGATTTGTACCACTGTCCCCCCAATAGGTAAAACCAGACTCCAAGGAGAAATTGGCAATGTGAGGGTTAGGACAGGAAATATAAAACATGTGCCTTCGGTTCCAAATGTAATAAAGTGCTTAAAAAACAAACAAACAAAAAGGATGGGGTCACATCAAAAACAACAGTTAAAATAGCTTCCAGTGGCTAAATCTAGAACAATCTGAATAGCAAAATAAATAACACAGTATTGGATTACAACCCCGAATAGAAAACAAATACCCATGAGTACATATTAATATAAATAAATGATCAAATAAATAATAAAGAAGAGTCTAATCTCTGTGCAAATAATTTAGGTAGATACTCCCCTCTCTAGGAGATGGAGAGTAATTCTCACCCCTTACGTGAATATTGCACCGAGTGTCTTGCTTCCAAAGAGTAGAGTAGGGAAGGCAGGGACAGTGACTTTACAGTGGAGAGACCTGGAACCACTTCTTCAGCCAGGTGATCACGTTTAATATCATCAGTGACACATCATGCTGATAGCATGTGCTTTTTATATAATGTGTTGAGAATGGCATTCACCTCTCTTAACTTCTTTTCTCAAATCCATAACCTATTGGACCACAAAAAAAAAAAAGACAGACAAACCCAAATTGAGGGATATTCTGCAAAACATAGGACTATTATTCTGAAAAACTGTCACAGACCAGAGGAAACTAAGGAGAGAAAATGCCTAAATGCAATGTGGTGTCCTAAACGAGGTCCTAAAAAAAGAGAAACAAATATTAAGGAAAAAACTGCTGAAATCTTAACAAGTAGTGGTTAGTTAATAGTAGTAATATGCTGCTATGTGTTCCTTGGTGATAATGAATGTACTATAGCCTGGCAATACTACATGTTGAAGAGCATATAGAAGTTTCATACACAGTTGGTAAAAATATGTAACATGGTACAACCACTTTGGAAAATAGTTTGATTGTTTCTTTAAAAGTCAAATGAAAACCTTCTAGATGAAACAGCTACACAGCTCCTAGGTTAAAGTATGTGCCCACAAAATATTGTATACAAATGTTCATAGCCACTTCATTTATGAAACCCCGAAATGGAAACAATGAAAATGTTTATAAACAGATTATGGATATACCATAAAATGGTATATCCATAAAATGGAATATTCTTCAGCAATAAAAATAAATAAAATATATTTCATTGATACATTCAGAAAGATGAATAAATTTAAAATATATGCTGAGTGAAAGAAGCCAGACAAAACAGAATACATTTTGTATAATTGCATTTGTAGAAAACTAACAAATATAATGTGACTGGACAGAAAACATGCCAGAGGTTGCCTGGGGTCAGGGGTGAGTGTTGAGAGACTGAGGATAGATGACAAAGGCCATAAGAAAACTTGTGGGGATGACAGGTATATTTATTATCCTAATCGTGGTGACACTTTCATGGATGCCACCCATCCAACTATGCACTTTAAGTAGGCTCAATTAATTATATGCCAATTATACCTCAATAGAGCTGTTAAAAAATAGCTACAGGTGACTCTATATTGTGATTTCTGGGCCAATTTCCCCAAGCCTAAGAGACAAAAGATTTTCCCTCCTTGAAGTCAAGAGCCTCTTCCCCACGGCCTCCCAGAATGACTGACAGGGGAAATTTGATTTACTTCAAGGAGAACCCTGCCTTCACCCACAGAGCTGTGCTCTGTTCCTTTGTCCCTCAAAAGAAAATCAAACAATAATTCAACATCAGAATATTCTCTAATATCTTGGTTATTCATTTTTAAGACCCCATGTGAGGCATCAAAAGACCAGAATAGTCTGAGTTCAGCACAATACCTTTCTATCTCTCTTCTTCCATCCAAAGCTTCAAAAAAGTTTAAATTATTACTTTAACTAGAGTGACCTACTTACACGTATATTCCAAATTCATAAATATAATGTCAAGGCATATAGATTTTGACTATATACTTCAACACTTTAATTTGTTATTCATTATTGTCTCAAATTTTAAAATTTTATAAACATTATGTTGCTATTGAATTTCATTGTATTTTCCTCAAAATATTTTAATGCTTTATTGCTAACCTGGAAGCAACTCTCTCAGTGTATCGGCTTATGTCGGAAAGCACCTTATTGGATGTTCATAAATGGATATTTCTTAATGTATAATTTCTGTAAGAAACGTTCTCTTCGGCTTCCCAAAATCCAACCACATTTTTTAAAAATGAATTTAAGTGTAGTTGGTATACAACATTATATTAGTTTTAGGGGTACAATATTTGATATTTATACATCCTACAGTGTGATCACCACACTAATTCTAGTAATCATCTGTCACTCTGCAAACTTATCACAATATTATTGACTTTATTCTCCTTCACTTTTTCTCCCATCCCCCACTACCCTCCCCTCTGGCAACCATCCATTTGATCTCTGTTTCTATGCTTCTGTTTTTATTTTGTTTTGTTTATTCATTTGTTTTCTTTTTTTAGATTCCATATATAAGTGAAACCTGGGTGTCCATCAATAGATGTATGGATAAAGAAGACGTGGTATATATAAATACACACATATATTTTTATATATCTATAAAATCCATATATAAAATGAAATATTATGCAACTATAAAAAGAAATGAAAGCTTGCCATTTGTGATGACATGAGTTGCCCGAGAGGGTAGTATGCTAAGTGTACTAAGTCAGAAAGAGAAAGAGAAACACAACATGGCTTCACTTCTGTGTGTAACCACATTTTTGATTGGAAGAATACTCCATGGTGGGATGCAGGGATAGGAACGTCTCCCCATACCTTGGAAGGTAAAATGCAGTTAATTGACTCATCTTTGGCCACTTACATATTTCCTCTAAGAGCTTTTAATCAGACTTTAGCATTCACTTTTTGTGGATGCATTCAGGAGCTTGGTTATTCTGCCATGGCAAAGGAGGTGTTACCAGAGGCCGCATCCGATGCAAATTATTACCGGTGCATGACCTTGACTAAGAGTCCACCTGCCCCTCCCGTCTTCTGTGTTAGTAGATATTTATCATGTCTTTTCCTCTATATCCTTCCCATAAACTACAGTTCAGCTTCAGTTAGTTCCTATGAGTCTTTGCTGCATGCAGTTAAGAATCTTGAATGACATATATACGTACATGTACATATACGTGTTCATGTATCAGTGCAAATAACACATTTCTTGTTGGGTCCTGGTAGATAGCTTCTCTATATTTTCAGTTATCTGTGGCAGTGGAGAAAAGATTGCCCTGAGCGTCAGATGCCTCGAACTCCTCATTGTAACAGCTAAGAGCATAAGATTGGATGTTGGATGTCACACCCCTGAGTCTATATTCCAGCTCCCTCATTCTGTATGACTTGGAACAAGTTACCAATCAGCCTCGACTTCTGCATAAACAAAATTGAAAAATAACAATTTCACCTTTGTACGGTTAAGTGAGGATTAAATAATTAATCCATGTAGAACATTTAGAAGAGTGCCTGGTACATAATGAGCACTCTGTAAGTGATGATTGTTGTTGTTTTCTATGTAGTCTGATATCCTACATTTGATTCCCAGTTCCAGAACACAAATTTTGTATCCTGGAGCAATGATATATACTTTTTAATTTGGGGGTCTTTCATCAGTCCATTAGAGGTAACAATAGAATTATGAAAAATTAACAAGATAATGAAAGCAGAGTGCTTGGGATAGTGCCTGATAACACTATAAATATTAGCTATTATTTTAATTATTATATTATTCCATCTTCTTGGGCCTCCCAGTCCTCTTCTACATAATGTGGAGATCGAAAATAAATTGTATTGTCTGCTTAATGCAGGTTTTAAATAATTCTATGTGTTCTCCTAAGTGTCCCTTGTGATAAATTCAAACACAAATTCTAGACGCTCTAGGGCAGGGGTCTCTAGTCTCCCAGCTGCAGACAGGTACCAGTCTCTGGCCTTTAGGAATGGGCCGCACAGAAGGAGGTGAGCTGTGAGCAAATGAGCGAAGCTTCATCTGTATTTGCAGCTGCTCCACAGCGCTAGCATCACCGCCTCAGCTCCACCTCAGATCATCAGGCCTCAGATTATCATAGGAGCACTGGTCCCTGGTGCCAAAAAGGTTGGGGATGGCTGCTCTAGGGACCTATTAGTCAAACTGTGTCCAAACACCTACATCAGTAACACCAGAAGAATTTGTTAAAATGTAGGTCCAAGGCTCACCTTAGATTGACCAAATTGGAATTTTAATGGTGTGACTCAGGAATCTCCATTTTAAAATAAATTCTCTAGGTGATCCAGACTCTAGGCTCTATCATTGAAAAATTTTGTACATAAATGATTTCTCAGTATTAAGCAAGAATATTGTGAGGCTAATTTCATATATATATATACACATATGTGTGTGTGTGCGTGTGTATGAGAGAGAAGAGAGGAGAGGGAGTTCATTACATGTTTGAATTGAGTCTAAATAATGGTCAGTGATTGAGAATGACCTAATTTAAATGACATACATATTTGTTGTCAGGAATAGATGTCAAACTGGCCTGAAGCCTAATCACACTAAGAGAATGTTAAATGTATAATTCTGGGGATGGCTTGATGGAAGAAGCTTGAATTCTGTATGTTCTCTGTATGAGTTACTCTTTGCTGCAAATCAGAGCAGGTGTTTAATCAATATGATGTTTAAATATCTGTTTGATTTGGATTTCTCTTGTAGCTATTGGTTGGATTAATTCAATCTAAATGAGGTCAAGATTTCTCCTCTTTTTTCACTCAGGTCACTATGCCAGGTGTTATGTACTATAGCTGTCAAATTTTGAGCACCTACTTAGTCCTAGAAACTATTATTCACTTTACATACATAATCTTATTTAATCCTTACGAAAGAGTTATTAGTCACCTTTTGTAAGAGAAGATAAAAGAAAAGAAAAGAGAAAAGAAAAGGCAAAGTAGAATGAGTACAGTTTAACATGTCTCCCCAAATCTTGCATATAATAATAGGTATAAATGAAAATTAAGTTCATGTCTATTTGAATCTAAATATCAGAGTTTCTTTCACTATGACATGACACCTCCAGGTGGCTCATATATTAGAGAACTGTCTGTGTGTCAAAGAACAGTTTAAAAAATGGAGCCTACCCTAAGTAAGCTTTGCTCATTGTCAGACTTTAATGCAGAAAATACTTTCCCCAACCTCTATAAATACAAGTCCTCCGATCTGCACGTGACTTGATATTAAAGAGAAAGATGGATTAGGGACTCTCTGGCAAGACAATAAATACAACTGTTAAAAACGACGATCAAAGCAGGAGTTCAGCAAATGGTGAAAGCTCTTAGATGCCTGGCTTGTGACATCTAAGCCCAGGCCAAGGGCTCTTTCTTGATATTTACTCAGAAAAAAAGGCTGTTGGAAAGACAGGTGCCACCCAACAAATGATAGACCTTAAATCAGCAATTTAAAGAAAAAGCAAAAAATGAACTCGTTGTTTACTTGTGGAACAAGTACTGCAAGTAATATTTATAGGTATTTAAATATTTTTTCTAGAAAATTATTACCTCATATGCTTTTGACACTATAAAGATTGAAGACAACCCATAGCCTTACAAATCAGGAGCAGTCTTAATTTTTTAAAGTTGCAAAAATTCTTATTTATAACTTCTAAAGGGGTTTATTGAATCTAGGCGCCACCAGTTACTATTTGTATATGACCTTCACACAGGTATTAAATGTTTCAGCATATCTATTTCTTCATCTGTAAAATGGAAATAATGATAACACCTAGTTCAGTAGATGGCTTTGAGGAGTACATAAGTTGAAGAAATTAAAATGATTATAGAGATGTCTGATACATAATAAGGCATAAAATAATATTTCTAATATTATGCTTTACTCAGTAACATTGACAATATGAAGTTATTATTATTATTATTTATCACTATTATTATTATTACTCTTAGTTCCACAAAAGAGAGTTGACCATAAAAATGTCACCTACTTACCTCTGAAATGGTACATGAAGAGACTGAGTGAGAAAACATCTTCCAGACAATAAGAGTCAGAGTGCTAGAATCAATTTCTAAATTATTGACTAATCTCTAACTATAAAACAACCCCAAGGCATCTGTGTGATTCACACTCTAATCAGAACCATGGACAATGAAGGATTAATGAGCTCATGAAGGCATACTAGAAAGTTCTACAGGATGATTATTGCCCACAGCACAACCTAGTATTGGTTGTTTGAAATCCTTGCAAACTAATTATATTAAATATATACACACACACATATATATATTATAACAAGTGACAAGCCCTCATAAGAAATATGGTGCTCCTCAGAACTCAAGTACAAATGACAATCTATGGAAGATATAATCGATAGGAAAAGACTCTCTTTAGAAGGAGAATCATTGCTCTATCTCGCCAAAGCTATATGTTCAGGTTTTTGTACATTGTGTTTTCTGGAAATCAAATATATCAAATTTGGTTGTCTAATGAATACACAGTTGGAGGAAAAATAGAAATTATTAGTTACCCTTGAAACGAAGTCATTTTCAAAATTATCAATCGAGAGTAGAAATAGCTAAATAATCTCAGGGGTTTAGAATAATGTGAACCTCCTAAACCTGAGTTATTAAGGGCAGAATTATAACAGCTTCTTTCTTCATGTACTTATTTCCCCTTTCCTGTTTTATGCACATAAAATGGCTTAGATTGTTATCCTACATTTTTCTAGAATTTAGGTGTAATAACCACTTTATTAGAATAATGGCTATTTTTTAAAGCAATCTGCTTTCGATACGATTTTACAGGCCCCTTTAAAAATATAACTATGCTCTATTAAACTGCTTTGAGAACTAAAAAGCTGTTCTCTAGCTGATGAGTAAATATGGATTTCACAGTTAAATACATAAAATAATGATTACATCCAATGGTCACGAGGGACATGTTTTTAGAAGTATACTAATTAAACTACATCCTTCAGACAACATGTCTCTACACTTACTAGCAATGAACCATATCTGATTGGTCATTAAGTAATTAGAAATGCTAATGTAAATAAAGTGTCATTTAAATGAGGCTTCAGATTGGAAATGAATCATATATTTTGTCTTCAGGTCTGAACTATACACAGATTAATCAAGTAAAACAACCAAGTAAAAAGTACTTAAGAATGAAAAGAAAAGGTGGTCCCATCTATTCTTTACTGCTAAATAGATCTAATTATTTTAAGCAGAGTTATATTTTAAATTGTACCAATAATAAAGAAGTTTCATAAACGATTTAAGAAAAAATGGCTTAGATTGTTATCCCATATTTTTCTATGCCTACTGTCATTTACATTTCTCTGTGTGTGTGTGCATGTGTGTGTGTGACTGTAGTTTCTATGAAACAGCAAATATGAGAGCTCCAAGATTATACAAAGTCATGAAGATGGTGAGATAAAAATGGAAAAATAAATGAAACTGGGCCTCAAAGATGGAGGAATATCAACTAAAGGCTAAAAGTAGGGAAATGATGCAAAGGGGGAAAAAAAACAAGAAATGGAAACATGTTCGAAGTTATAAATAAAACTACATAATAACGGGTTGGAACCAGAAACCTATAGGGCGCTATATTTCTTAAATCTGGAATATGTGTTTAGAAAATTTAATAAAATTATTTACTTAAACATTAAAGCATAGGAAAAGTGCTAAATCATACAATAATGATTTTAGAATGGTTAATACAATAATTTTTTAAATACTGGGATTTTTTTTGAAAGGATGATTTGTTTCAAATTCCTTACATTGAAAAAAATTACCTGGCATCTGATAGGTGTGAAATAAATATTTGTTAAATGGATAAATGAATGAATGAACTAATACAAATTTCAATATAAGACAATTCCTTTTTCTAGAAAGTAAACAAAGTACCAAATATATTCCATTTATTTTGTCAGAGTGTCAGCCTTTCAATAATGTTCCCGTTACTTCTGCTGCATTTATGCCATCTTTTGTTGAAGTACAATTTATATTCAGTATAGTGCACAATGTATAAATCTTGACAATGTACATAAGTACATATCCATTAAACTATCATCTAGATAAGCATACAGCACATTTTCATAACACTAGAAGATTCTCTTATACCCTTTTTTTGTCAATATAAATTCCTTTAAAGATAACCACTGTATTCTTACATTTTCTTGAAATTTTTTATATGTAGAAGTATATATTGTGTACTTTTTATGTCTGCCTTTTTCTAGTCGATATGTTTTAAAGATTCACCCATGTTGTTATGTATGTCATACATATACCTATATGTATATGTTGTCATACAGATACATAAAATGTTTGTCATGCATATAGTATGTATATATCATACACATACAAAAAAGTAAGTTATTCTTTTTTATTACTGCATAGCATTTTATTGTATAAACACATTAAATTTTTCTTTTTCATTTTCCTTTGCAGGGCATTAGGTTGCATCCAATTTGGGTTATTATGGACATTCTTGTAAAAGTCTTTTACTGGATAAATTTACTTATTTCTCTTAAATAAGTATCCCGAAGCAGAACTGGTGGAACATAGAGAAGAGAGTGTAATGTTTTTTGAAACTGTCAAAGTCTCTTTTCAGTGTCATCGTACCATTTTACATTCATGCAAAGTATGTACACACTTCACAATGTTCCGAACCTTAATCTTTCTAAATTTTATCTATTCTGGGAAATATGTGGCGATGACTCATGCTGGTGATTTTAATTTGCATTTTCTTCATGTCTAATGATTTCTGGCAAATTTTCATACAATATTTTTACATGTCATTTGTTTATTTTTTATTGAAAGAAAGTTTTTTCATGTCTGGTGCTGTAATTTTAAAAATCTTGACCATTTATCTCATACAATTTACTAAAAGTCATGAAAAATTTTGAGTTGCTACATACATGTGGAAGTTGAAATAATAGACTTCTGGAACAGGAGTCAGTAAACTACAGTTCAAAGGCCAATCTGGTCTGCCACCTGTCTTTTATTTTCTTTTAATGTTTTTATTTTAAAGTAGTTGTAAATTCATAGGTAGTAGGAAATAATACAGATATTTTTCATGAGAAAAAAAAAATACACTCAGCAAACTAGGAATTGAAGGGAACATCCTTAGCTTGAAAAAGGACCTCTGTTTAAAACCCACAGCTAATTAAGGGTGAGAAACTGCTAGCTTTTTCTCAAGATCAGGAATAAAACAATGTCTGTTCTCACCATTTCTATTGTACATTTTACTGGAGATTCCAATCAGGGCAATCAGGCAAGAAAAAGAAATGGAAACATCTAGATTGATAAAGAAGAATTAAAACTATATCCATTTTCAGATAACATGATTTTGTTTATTCATGAAAAAAATGTCAGAATTAATAAATGAGTTAAAATCAACATATAAAAATCAATTTTACAGGCGACCCTTGAACAACATGGGTTTGAACTGCATGGGTCTACCTACACGTGGATTTTTTTCAATAAATGTGTTGAAAAACCAACTGCATAACTTAGAAATATAGAAAAAATTAAGGAAAATTTAGCTATGTCATGAATACATAAAATATATGTGGATACTAGTCTATTATATCATTTCCTACTATAAAATATATACAAATAGATTATAAAAGGTTAAAATTTATCAAAACTGATGCACACAAACACAGATCGTACATGGCACCATTCCCAGTCGAGAGAAATGTAAACAAACATAAAGATGCAGCATTAAATCATAATTGCATAAAATTAACTGTAGTACATACTGTGCTGCTGTAATAATTTCATAGCCACCTCCTGTTGTTATTGTGGTGAGCTCAAGTGTTGCAAGTGTCTGCTTAAAAGACCATGTTATACTAATCATCTTCGTGTGAGCAGTTTGTCTCTCCAATGAATTGTGCTTCACAATAAAAAGTGATCTCTCATGGTTTTTGTGCATTTTTCATTGTGTTTACTGTAATACCTTAAACCTTGAATAACACCATGAGACCATACAAAGTGCCACTAGTGATACTGGAAGTGTTCCCAAGAAGCAGAGAAAAGTCATGACATTGCAAGGAAAAGTTGAATTCCTTGATATGTACCATAAATTGAGGTCTGAAGCTATGGTTGCCCACTATTTCAAAATAAATGAATATAGGATAAGTTCCATTGTAAAAATAGAAAAACTAATTTGTGAAGCCATCACTGCTGCTATGCTAGCAGGCGTGAAAACTGCACTTTTTGTGAAGTACCTTTTTATCTCATATTAAAAATACAGCCTTTATGGGGATGCAGGTGAGTATAAGGAAGGCACACCTGTAGACTCAAGTAGGATTCAAGAAAAGCAAAGTCATTAGATAACAACTTAACCAAAAGTAAGGTGAAGGAGCTAAAGCTGGAGGATTTAATGCTGGCAAAGAGTGGTTTGGTAACTTTAGAAAGAGGTTTGCCTTAAAAAACAGGAGAGGCAGCTTCTGCTGACCAAAAGGAAGCAGATGAATTCTTAGACTCCGAACACCATTAAGAGTATCAGCCTGAATAGGTTTTGTTGTTGTTGTTGTTGTTGTTGTTGTTGTTGTTATTAAAAATTATTGGGGGTGATATGGATCAACAAAATCCAATAAGTTTCAAGTGCACAATTCAGCAGTATGTCATATATATATTGCATTGTGTGTTTACCATCCATAGTTAGATTTCTTTCTGTCACCAAATACTTGATCCCTTTTACCCTTATCCCCCCTTCCCTCTGATAACCACTAATCTACTGTCCATGATGAAAGTGCCCTATTCGGAGGGAGGGAGGGAACACTACAAAAGCCATTTATTAGTAAGGAAGAGAAGCTAGCACCAGCATTTAAGGCAGGAAGGGATAAGCTAATTCTCCTATTTTATGCAAATGCAGTTGGGTTTCTGTTCAGGATCTATAGAGCTGCTGACCTCAGAGCCTTAAAGGAATAAGATGAAGATCAGCTGCCAGGCTTTTGATAGTACGATGAGAAGGCTTGGACAATATGAACATTTTTCCTTGATTGGCTCTACTGATGCTTTGTCCCTGAAGCCAGGAAATACTTCGTTGTAGGGGACTGCCTTTTAAAGTTCCTTTAACATTGGACGATGTCCCTGGCCACCCAGAGCCCCACGATTTCAACACCAAAGGTGTCAAAGTGGTTTACTTGCTTCTACACAAGAAGGTGTCTAATTCAGCTTCTAGATCAGAGGGTCATAAGGACCTCATGGTTTGCTTCCTCTCTGTGGAAGAGAACCTTAATAGAAAATTATGAAAGTCTGGAAAAATTATACCATCAAAAATGCCGTCATTGTTTAGAATAAGCCATGAAAGCCATTAAGCCCAAAACAATAAATTTTTCCTGGAGAAAACTGTGTCCTGATGTTGTGCATGACTCCGTCGGATTTATGACAGAGCCAATCAAAGAAATCATGAAAGTTTGAAGATATGGCAAAAAATATGGGAGGTAAAGGCTTTCAAGACCATGATCTTGGAGAAATTCGAGAGCTAGTATGCACCACACCAGAAGAATTAATTAACAGTAGATGAGTTGATGGAGATGAGTGTTTCTGAACCATTGCTTGCCTCCCCACCACTTCCTCCATCTCTTTTGCCTCTGCCACCCCTGAGAGAGCAAGATATACCCCACCTCTTCCTCCTCCTTCTCAGCCCACGCAACGTGAAGACAAGGACAAAGATCTTTATGATGTTCACTTCTGCTCGATGAATAGTAAACAATCACCATGCTGTACAGTTAATAAACTTACCTGTTGTGTATATGTGTGTCCTCATGTGAAAAATCTAATAACTGTATGGCAAAAACTTTATAAGATGTTTTGTGTCATCATCATCATCGCCTAAGTGTTCAGTGCATAGAACATCATGTGCAAGACTTGTATTGAAGTGCATAGCCTATGCTTACATAGGTATAAGGTGAGTAATATTTCATACAAAATGAATGATGTGTTAGTTTTCTTAGTTTTATAACTTTGCATTCAAATTACTACATAGTATGTCTCTCTCTCATTATTGGAGAAACTTCTTTACATGATTTTTTTCATTGTCTACTGTTAATTCATTATTTATATTATTAGTAAGATTTCTAGTCAATAGTAGGCTATTAGTAGTTAAGTTTTGGGGAGTCAAAAGTTATATGTGAATTTTTGACTATATTGAGAGTTGGTGTCTCTAACCCTCATATTGTTCAAGGGTCAACTGTATATGTAGATATTAAAATTAAAAGTATGGAAATGAAATTAAGAAAACTTTATATACAATTGCGTCAAAAGGACTAAAATATTTAGGAATGACCTTAACAAAAGTACAAGATTTGTACACTGAAAACCATAAAATTGTTGAAAAAGTTAAAGAAGATATAAATAAATAGAAAAACATATCTTGCTCATTTACTGAAAGACTTGACATTATTAAGATGAAAATACTACCAAAACTGATTTGCAAATTCAATGCAATCCTTATCAAAATCCCAGATACACTTTCTGCAGAAATTGACAAGCTAATTCCAAAATTTATATGGTAATTCAAAGACTCTAGAATAGCAAAAATAATCTTGAAAGAGAGGATCCATTCTGGAGGACTTACACTTTCTGATTTCAAAACTTACGGCAAAGCTACCATGATCAAAACTGTATTTATTAGCATAGGGTAAACATATAGATCAATAGAATATAATTGAGAGTCCCGAAATAACTTTTAGATTTATGACTAATGATGTTCAAGAAGACTCAATAACACTCAGTGGGAGAAAAAATGACCATATTTTTCTAAAATTAAAATCAAAATTAAGTCAAAATGGTTTAAATACCTAAATGTAAGAGTTACAATTATAAATTATTAGAAGAAAACATACAATCTAGTTCTTTACTGAAATGTTGATGCCCTCTGCTCTAAAAGAAAAATAAGAATATTTTTCATGATCTTAGTATAAACATAGTTTTTTTTTTCCTCCCCTTAGGACACAAAACATACCAATCTTAAAAGATGTATATATTGCACTTAAAGAAAAAGTAAAAATTTATGCTCATCAAAAGACATCTATAAAAAAACTGAAAATGCAAACCATAATGAGAAAATATTTTCAATTTAAATATCAGACAAAAGGCTTATATCTAAATTAAAAAGGAAATCTCTAAAAATTAATAATTATAAAGCAATAAGGGCACAATAGCACAAAATTTTACCTAAATTGCATAAAATATACTATGTATTTTTGTTCTGAGCTTATCTTTGAAGTTAAATCATTTCCAAAATGGGCCAGGGAAATGCACTCCCTAAAAGGCAGTTGACAGGATGGCTGATATTCATACGTGCAGGTATTTTCATAGGCTGGGGGAAAATGACATAGTTAATACTTTATTTTTATTTTATTTTATTTTATTTTTTTACACCTATAGCACCTGGTCTTCCTACGTGGTCTCCCATCCAAGTACTAACCAGGCCCGTGTTCAGGGTGGCGTAGCCGTAGACCTAAAGTTAATACTTTAAATAAATCTTTCACAATTTTACATTTTTACATGTTTCAAATAATTTGCTTAGTTATGCTTGATTATGTTATTAGATAGCCAAGAGGTGGGTATATATAAAAAATATATATATTGTTGAGAACAAGGAAAAAGGGAAGCAAGAATGAGAGAAATGAAGAAAAAATTCTAAAAGTTAAAGAAGAGTTTGAAAGCTGAAAAATGAAAGAGACTTTTAGGATGTATTTTTCCACCTCTACCTTTCAAATTCCAGCATCTTTTTTACGGGGTAGAGTGGGGTAGAGGAATCCAGAGCAAAAGGAAATAGTCATTTTATAAGTTAAAAGCCCAATAGAGAAAGACTAAATACTTTTAGAGAAGGTCTTAACCAGTTCTATTTTTTAAACCCTACCACTACAGAATCCAAGTTATACTTCAACTTTTATTTTTCTGATTTTTCAAGTGAAATATACTATGTTTTTTTCCCCATAGTTTCTGTCATCTTCTAAATTTCCTTTTTTTTCTGTATTTTTAGATTCCACTGTTATCGTGCTTCACAGTCATATGTGTGTGTGTTTCATTTTCTGTATGCATGTTTTTCAAGTTGTCCTTATTCTTTTTGAAAAATTTTTGTATTTATATTGAGATTCGACTTGAATCATTTCTTTGGTGTTTTAAAAAAATGGGTTTTTCTGTGGTTTTCAGGGAGTTGAGGGTAGGTGTAAACCAGGACAACATTCCTAGCTGGAAGGTTCTTGGCCTCCTTTTGTGCAGTTCTGATTAATTATCAAAAATAGGACCTCTACATCTAGCCTACTCTCTAGTAGTTTCTGTTTTGTCCCCATCAGTACTCTGTCCTTTTCTCTCAAAGTAGATGTCATTTTTTATTCTCATGAGTTTCTCATCAATGTAAGACACAGTCCTTTCAGAGACATTTAGGAATCTCTGAGCTTCTAGCCCATTCAGCGCCCATACATGTTGCCACAGTCCCTGACTGCAAAGCCCGCTCCTAGTTCTGACAGTGGTTCTCAGATTTTTCAGCTGAGTCTTCCTGTCCCAGAGAAATAGTCTACTAGGGTAAGAGCTTGTAGGAAAATTTTGTGCTCCTCGGAATTCAGGACATCTTGAAATCTATCTCCCGTTCTTTGCACATTGACTGTTTCCTTGCAGCTCTTGAGGCTATGATCTGGCTCCAAGACTTGCTATTCTAGAATTTAGAGCAATAATTCTTCCTTATTTCCATGATACATATTTTTTTTTGTTTCCAATACTAGTTGCTCCATCTATTTTTGTGAGGAATAGCCTTGAGTTTTAACCAATTTTTAAGAAAATTTTTAAATGTTTCTCCATTGAGTATGATTTTAACTAGAAATTTATTAGATTTCTTTTTTCATTAAATTTATTGGGATGATAATGGTTAATAAAATTATATAGGTTTTAAGTGTACAATTCAATAATATGGCATATGTGCATATGTATATTGCAATGTGTGTTCACCAAAATCAAATCTTTCATCACCAAATATTTGACCCCCTTTACCCTTTTCTACCCCTTCTCTTTCCCTCTGGTGACCCCTAAACTGTTGTCTTTGTCTATGAGTTTGTTCATCTTCTTCATCTGTTGTTTTCAGTTTTATATTCTATATATGAGTGAAATCATATGGTCCTCAAATTTTTCTGTCTGATTTATTTTGCTTAGCATGAAAAATCTCAGGATACATCCATGTTGTTGCAAATGGCAGTATTTCATCTTTTCTTATGGCTGAGTAATATTGCATGACTGGTGCTGGGGTGGCTTAGTGGTAGAATTCTCTAGATCCTTTTTCTTTCAGATTAAGAAAGCTTCCTTCCATTTCTATTTTATTGAGGGTTTTTAGTCATGTCTTCAGATTGTACTGAATTGTTTTCCAACACCTTTGAGATAATTATTTTTTTCTACTTTTATCAGCAAATGTAATGCCTTTTACAGATTTCTAATGATCCTAATTTTTTTTTTTACCCTGTCTTAATCTCGACTGTACTTTTTAAAACTAATTTTGTCATCAGGATTGTATTTGACTCATAAAATGATTTTAAGAATGACTTTTCTTAGTACCAGAAAGATAGAAATAATCTTTTTTGGATGATCGCTACAATTTGACTTTGAACACATTTGATCTTGGGGATTTTTTGTGGGAAGATATTTATCTACTGATGCAAATGTATTAATAATCATGGGACAATGCATGATGTCTGTTTTCAATTGAATCTTTTTTCTTTACTTTCATATTTATATTTTTGCGAATATTTCCATGTTATCTAAGTTTTCAAATTCATTGGCATAAAGTTATTGATAATATTTATTTAACCTCTGCCCAATCATCTTTTCTTGTGTCTTTTTTTTTTTACTCCTAGTTATATTGACTTTATATCATGCTCACCATTTATGTATATAGAGCAGACTTCCTGTATTTCATAGTAAGCCCACTGGTAAGTGATACATAACTCAGTTTTGTGACTTTCTGGATAGTCAAAGTAATACTGTGATGTAGCTGATGCCCTATTACTATACTACATTAGTGACTCAAATAAGTACTAAAGGGAAAAATGATATAGAGAACTTCAACACCCTGCAGCTTCTTGATCTTCAGCCTCTCAAATACTAAGAGGAGAATGAAAGTTAAAGTTGATTATCTTTACCCACTCAACTAACTTTGCTTAGGAGCACTTTTAAATGTCTATGGCTTTGATGAGCAGCTTCTCCTTTCTCAGTAATTCTTTAAGTGAAGCCAGTGTGAATATTTTTAAGATAAGAATGATTAATTAATTTATAAATGATTCAACATAATGCATTTCAAGTACCATTTAATAGTTTGTCAAAAGTGTTAGTGGGTTTAAAATTATTGAGACATGGCAATTTGAAAGCATAGCGAGATATTTTGTATTAATTCTTATGGAAATAGTTCAATATAGATTATTTTTACCTGGAACCTAATCTCAGTATATGATAATTACTCTATATGATCATATTTCTTGGAAGGGGATTTCATGAATAAACACTGCATTGTCAGAATTATAGAACTCATTAGTAAAAACTTTCTACTTATCAATTTGCAAGAAATGTAAGTTGATTTATTTTTCTCATTACCTAGGAAATGTTTTTTTTTTTTTTTTTACTCTTGACTATCTTTGTTCTTTCCTTTGACCAAGCAATGAAGTTATAAGTCCTGTGAAGTAATAAACTACTAATTACAATGCTTCATTGCATAAGCAAGTAATAGGAAATGAATTATAAAGAACAAAGTCCATGTTACGCAAGCTTTAATAATCCTTAATTCTAAACAGGAAAATAGGCAATTGGTTGTACAAGGTTCTATGAACAAAGTAGAACAATATGCATTTGAATTGTCATTGACTAAGTTTTCATTTTAGTAAAAGGAAGAACTATCCAAAGTATGTGTGGAAAGTCAGGGTTTTTTAATAAGTTATGCAAAATATGTATTCACTTCTTTTTAAAATCTCTATTAAAAGTTGATTTTCCAGCAAAAAACGAACTGGTAAAATAAGTAAGATTTCTATGTGCATGGGAAATAACAAAATACAATTTTCTGAGTAAAAAAATTAAAAATAGCACCAAGATAATTTAAAAATTGTAAGTATTAAGTATCTTCTTTTTATCAAGAAGATTATAGACATGAAGGTGAGAATTACATACAAATGAACCACTATTATGTCCTTGTGATTTGTTTGTGAAAGTTACCTGGAGAACACCATTGGTTTCACTGCCAAGTAGTTCCAAGGTAGTAAAATAAAAGTAAGAGGGAGATGGTTTGTACTGTTTTGGCACGTGTGTATTTTTTCTCTCTTTTGACTTATTTTGTTAATAAATACATTTTAATAATTGAGCTTACTTACATACTTCCTTGTTAAGAGAAATAAAAATACTGAAAACCCTACTTGTTCAGGGCTTTCTGAAGAAGAGAGAATTTCAGACCTGGATCAATATATGTATAAATAAGCCTAGAACATGAAGTTGTGCCCCAAAACACAATGGTAGTAAACATTGACATCATGTAAATAAAAATTATCTTAGCCTATCTGAAAGAACTTCCACTGGCCAAAAATGAAACAATTTGAATATCAGAAAGAATAATGACTGCAAAGGATACAAAAAAAAAACAACAAAAAAAAACACACATACAGAAAAATTCATGAGTTCAAAATGATACCCAAAAAGAAAAAAGATACCTATTGGTCATTTAGCATTATTCAAAAAATGGTAAATAAATGAAATGCTTGATTAAGTATTTATCCTGCTTTTTCTGAAAAACTTTACTGTAGGGTAAACAAGTGGTACAGATTTTTTAAAATTAAATAATAGCTAAAAAATTAAAAATGAGTGATGGAAACTCGCTGTTTTGCTATTTCTAATGCATAACAAAACTAGTTATTATCCACAGAGGCCAAAACTATTAGCTATTTATTTGAATACTTGGTAAGGAATACAACACCTGAATGGATACCTGAATTCATGGACCAATCTTAGCATCACTAAATGTGGGACACAAATTCCTATATTCTCTTTGACATGATGCCATGGAAAGTGAAATTCCCATCCAGTGGTTGTACACACAGTCACACAATACAAAAGGTCCTAGCTGAGAGTAAATTGATGGAGTATAAAAATAGGAGAAGTGACATCACAAGAAAGCAATCAGCCAAATACAAATATTTGACATTCTGACTGATGAAGAATTCAGTTTCTTCAACAAGTAAATAGAATAGAAAAAAAGGGTACTCAGAGAGGAAAACTATTATGATGTAAAGGAGAGTTAAAAGACAAAATATATGAACAAACGAAACAGAAGCAGACTCTACTCAGAAACAGAGAACAAACTGATGGTTGCCAGAAGGGAGAGGGGTTGGAAGGAACATGTGAAGAAAGTGAAGGGATACTAAGTACAAATTGGTAGTTACAAAATAGTCATGGGAATGTAAAGTATAGCAAAGAGAATATAGTCAATAATATTGTAATAACTGTGTATGATGTCAGGTGGGTCCTAAACTAATCTAGGGGATCACTTTCTAAATTATGCAAATGTCTAACCACTGTACTATATGCCTAAAACTAACATAAAATAATATTGGATGTCAACTGTAATTGAAAAAATGATGAGTAAAAATAAAACAAAAGAACTGCAGTCAGTTGAATGTCGCCGTTACCAAGGTTATGCTAGAGGAGAGAAATAAAAAAAATATAAAGTAATAATAATAAGCATAAAAATAACTTTTAAAAAGATATTAGAAAGATAAAGTGCATAGATTTTATTTTAACCTCTATTCACACAAACCTTCCTTATATTATTTTTTAGTTAATCCAGTCTTGGGAGGGAACATTTCATTGTCAGAATTATAGAACTCATTAGTAAAAACTTTTCAATATCCAATATCTAATTTCAATATCCAATGATTTTGTGGTCTTATTTTTTTTAATTCTTTCTCTGTTAAACATAAATACATCAGTTTTGGTGGTTAGTTAATATGAATTATAAATTACCTTATAATAAAGTTTTGTCTTATAAAATAGTTTTTATCAAACATATTACTGAGAGTAATATTTTTAAAAATATTGAGGCAAGAAAGATAAACATGGATTGAATAAAATATTTGATTTTAAAAAGTATAGCTAATGGGTACATGAAGATTCATCATATTCTTTCCATTACTTTAGTGTAATTTTGAAAACATCCACAAAATAAGTTAAAAAAAAGAATCAGACCCAGGAATTATTTAGAAATAAAATATTAATTTTCAAATATGTAAATGCATTAATTATTTATTGATGCCTAACAAATTACCCTAAATTGTAATGACTTAAAAAAACAAACATTTATCACCTCTCAGTGTTTCTGATATCAAGAATTTGGGAGAAGTATGGCTGGAGGCTTCTGGCTCAGGGTCCCATGAGGTTTCAGTCAACATGTTGGCCAAGGCTTCAGTCTTCTGAAGGCTGTAGTAGGTGGTTCACTCATATAACGTTTTCTGGAGACCCTTATTATTCATTCGCTTTTGAGTTCCTTCCCTTGTGGATTTCTTCATGGAGCTGCTTCCTCATCCTCTAGAGCAAGCAATCCAAGAGATAGCAAGAAGGAAGTTGTGATGCTCTTTATCACCTATTCTCAGAGAAGACATATCACAACTTCTGCTATACTCTATCGGTGACACAGACCAACTGTGACAAAACATGAAAGGGTAATAAACAAAAGTTGAATCCCAGAAGTCAAAGATTATTGGAGCAATCCAAAAGCTATCTATCATGATGAGTTTATTGGTACAATGATTATTATTGTTGTTAATTTCTAATTTAATTGCATTTTAGGCAGAAAATTTGGTTGACATTGCAATTCCTGAAAAATTTTAGTTGTTCATTGGGACCTAGTGTTTAAATATTTTTTAAGCATTTTTGTAAAGCTACTGGAAATGTTTTGTAAAGTTGTTTATCTACTTTCTATATTGAGAGGTTAATTTATTTAGCTTTAAGTTTTAATTTTATGCTAAAGGTATTGCTATAACAGCTTTCTTTTGGTAAAGATTTGTGTGGCTTGTGTTTTTTTGATTAGTTTAGTCTCTTACAAGCATCTTTTCTTTTCCATATTAGTATCTCTAATTCCATCAATCACTACTAGTCATCATAGATCTAAATCTTTTAAAAGTCAAGTAATAAAAAGGCTTAAATACTGGGTGGTCAATGCTAATTACACCGATAGACGATGATAAATTCAGAACGTAAATCTACAACCTAATGAATTCAGAACTCAAATTCTGATGTCTCCAGTAGTTTAAACCTTATACAGGTTAATTCTATGTCATAAACATTATCAATGTCATTGTCATGATTTAATAATTTATCTTATTAATCACTATCTTAATAACTAAATTTCAAAAAGCAAATGGCAAAAATTTCAAAAAATTTGAGAAAGTTCTTGAGAAAATGTACACAGTAATTATATTTATAGCCTAATCGTAACAAAATTTTTGTGATCCAAATAAATAATAAAGACCACAGATTGTCTTGCCCAGGTTGTCACAAATAGCTGCCAAATATCTGAAGAAGAAAGTTAGGGATAATGATTTTAAATCAGTTTCCAATTAGAAAGTCACTGCTGGAGCTTGCTTACTAAATAAATGATTTACATGGGAAAGTGAGTAATAATTATTAAACTGGCAGAAAAATACATATGACCAGTTTCTTAGCAAGAGAACTTTCAGTATCTTATATTTATATTTTAGACTCTGTCCATAATGGAGGAGTGCATGCTTTTCATAGAACAAATGACATAGCTCTCCTGCTGTAGGGCTTACTCTGTACCTTCCAATAGAGACATAATCCCTTTTGTGCTTCTGAAATTAAAATGAATCATATGCAAAAATAGAGCTAGCCAAGAGGGTCTATGGAGCCCATTATGATTATTATACATTATAGAACTGTACGCTGTGCTCTGCAATAGGTAAATTGCACTAAGTAAAGAATAGCATTGTTCCTCTGTAATAATTACATTCTACAAAATGCCTATTGGCCAGTAAGTGGTTGAAACGAGAGGAAACGATTTAAAATCATATTTTAAAAAGTTTATTTTTGAATAGAAGGGAAAGTTAAAATAAGCACCATCCATTAAAACTCAAGTCATTCTGGATATTAAAGAAAGGAAAAGCACAAATAAACGAGGTGGATATTAGCAATCTTAGTGGGCGACAAAGCTGCTCAGCCTTACTGACCAAAATTCAAAATGCAGATAGGAGAAACCTCAACAAAACAAAGGGAGAGAACTAAGACTTTGAATATTTCTATGCAGATTGATAAATGTCCTTATGACAAAGGAAATGTTCTATCACCACTTGAAATACATTGAATATAAATTTTTTATTTTCTATCAAGTTTTGCTATTTCAAAAATACATAAAGATCATGATAAAAATCTGTTAAAGACTTGAGAAGATTTCCAAACAAAGAAAAATCCAGATGGAAATACATTGACTTCTTCCTATTCTTCTTTTAAAATAAATTAATCCTGTTAGGGAAACATCACCCACATGCCTCCTGGCTCTCCGTGCTCAAGCCAGAAAAATCCTGATTTAATAAAACCACATTCTTCTTGAAAGCCTTGTACACATGTCCATTGGGTATAATGTAAAGGACATTTTACTTTTCAAAATAAAATCCCAAATTACCCTTTCAATTGTGATTCTTGCTTCCTTCAATTTCCTCTAAATGGACTTCTCCTTAGTTAGCTCCTCCCTCGTTGTTGCCTCTAAGAGTCTCCTACCAGGGAAAGTGAGAATTGCTCCAGGTTATAGTCATCCAGCCTGCTCTGCTCCCGTGGCCACGGGGGAGCAAAGATAGACTGAACACTTCATGTATAGTCAAATTAGAAAGATGGGATGCTGAACAATTAGAAATATATCATTCTAGAATAATCAGTAACCGAGATGTTTTTGTTAGGGAGTTAATGGGAACTGTGCTACTTAAAGTTTTTTTGTTCATTCGGTGGACATTTACTGAGAATCTATTATGTGTAGCACATTTTCATACACTTAAATACAAACTTCAGACAAATGACAATTTCCAGGATAGGTATGTCTCAAATATTCCATGAGGCATATTTATACTAAAAATCATTCATTATTCAAATTCAAATTTAACTTGGCTCCCTGCATTTCTTTAAATAAACATTTTAGATGTTCTGAAAAATTATGAAGATAGTACAGAGTTCCCATATACCCCATGCTCAATTTCCCCAGCATTAACATCTTACATTTGTTAAAATTTAATCCACATTGATATAATACTAGCAGAAGTTCATACTTTATTCAGATTTCCATCGTTTTCTGTTCCACATTACATTTAGTCATCAAATCTCCTTAGCCAGTTTCTGAGACTGCCATTGGCTTTGCTGACCTGACTAGTATGGAGGTGTTTATGTGCTCATGTAGTTTCATTTGCATTTAGTATTACAGACTCTACTCATTTTCTTTTCCTTTTTCTGGAGTGCATTTTTAAAGGTACTTAGGTCAGCATCCTTTCCCTACCCTGTTAAGTAAGCTGGTTTCCCTACCCTGTTAAGTGAGGTGATTTCATACAATTGAAACACAGTTAAATTGTTTTCACACTTTCTGCACACCATTGTGAGACTCCCTTGACTCCCAAAATAATTATGTCATTTAAATACATTAAAGTACACACCTGGTGCTGTACAGTTTATTGGGGTTTGATATAAACATAGCATCCACAATTAGAGCATCATATAGAATACTTTTGCTGCAAACAAACAAAAACAAAAAAAAAACTGTGCTGGTGAAAGTATAGATGTAAATCATAAATCAATTAATGTTTAACAAACCTACCTTAGTAAGTAAAAGGAAAAGGAAATTTAATAGTGTTGCTAAAATAGTTCGTCTATGATAACCATTGGGAATAAAAAAAAATATAAGAAAACACTTATACTAATAAGGCAACTGGATTAAAACAAAAACAAACAAAGCAAAATCCTGTGTTTCATCTATTTAATCCCCTCTCTCCCAAAACGCTGGCAACCACTTATCTTTTTTATTGCTTCTATAGTTCTGCTTTTTAAGAACGTTATATAAAGGGAATCAGATTGTATGTAATCATTCAGTTGGCTTCTTTCTCGTAACGATATACACTTGACCCTTGAACATTCTGAGGGTTAAGGGCACTACACTCCCAAGGCAAAAAGCAATATATATAGTTTTTTACTTTACAAAAATTTAACTAATAGCCTACTGTCAACTAGAAAACTTCCTGATAACATGAAGAGTTGATTAACACATATTTTGTATGTTATATTTTATAGTATTATACACTGAGTCTTACAATAAAGCTAGAGAAAATAAAATGTTAAGAAAATCATAATGATAAAATATATTTACAGTATTTATTGAAAAAATCTACATATAAGCGGACCCACCCAGTCCAAACCTGTGTTATTTAAGGGTAAATTGTAC
Source organism: Pteropus medius (assembly GCF_902729225.1). Taxonomy (NCBI): domain Eukaryota; kingdom Metazoa; phylum Chordata; class Mammalia; order Chiroptera; family Pteropodidae; genus Pteropus; species Pteropus medius. Next base: position 1,841,281 of record NW_024350921.1, on the reverse strand, counting down.
ATTTAAGTCCCTCCATGTCTTTTCCTGACTTGGGAGCTCATTCTTTTTAGTGTATGGACACAACATACTTTTGTATCCACTCATCTATTGAAAGATATACTGGTTACTTCCAGTTTTTGGTAATTAAAAATATTCACGTGCAGGTTTTTGTGTAGCCATAAGTTTTTAAATCACTTGGGCAAACACCTAAGGGTGCAGATGCTGGGTTCTGTGGTAAGACTGTGTTTAACTTTATAAGAGATTTCCGAGCTGTTTTCAAAAGTGTCTGTACCACTTTGCATTCAACTGACAATGAATGAGAGTTGTTGTTACATAGTTTCACCAGTAATTGATACTCAGTTTTTTTTTTAATTTTAGCCATTTTGACAGATATGTAATATTAACTTGTTTATATTTTAGTTTTCATTTCCTAAGAATAAATTGCATTGAATATCTTTTCATTTGCTTATTGGCTATTGTAGACCATTTTTGCTGTGGAGTCTCTTCAGATCCTTTATCAATTTTTTTTTAACTGTTCATTTTCTTACTGTTGAGCTTTAAGAGTTCTTTGTATAAGGTGGATATAAAGCCTTTATGAAATGGGTGTTTTGCAAATACTTTCTCTCAGTTTGTGGCTTGTATTTTCATTCCCATAACAGAAGTTTTAAATTTTAATAAACTCCAATTTATCAATTATTTTCTTCATGGACCATACTTTTTATCTAAAAACACATCACTGATCTCAAGATCATTTATATATCCTTCTATGTATTCTTCTAGAAGTTTTATAATTTTCTATTTTCCATTTAAATCTGAGGTCTACTTCTACTTAATTTTTGAGAAAGTTGTAAAGTTTATGTCTAGATTTACTTTTTGCATATAGATAATCAATTTTTCCAGCACCATTTGTTGAAGAGATCATTCGTTTTCCTTTGAATTACCTTTATTCTTTTGTTGACTACATTTGTGTGTGTCTATATCTGGGCCCTTTTTTTCTCTTTGATTGATCCGCATGCCTATTCTGTCACCAATAGCAGGATGTCTTGATTACCATAGTTTTATAGAAATTCTCAAAATTGGATAATGTGATTCCTTCGACTTTACTCTTTTATTCAATATATCGTTGCATACTGTAGGTCTCCGGTCCTTCCATATGAATTTTTGAGTCAATTAATAGTACATACAAAATAGCTTGCTGGAATTGTCATTGAGATCCTTTTAACTCTATAGATCAAATTGGGAGGAATTGTCATCATAACAATATTTTCACATAATGCATGAACACGAATTATTTCTCCATTTATTTAGATCTTTAATTTCTTCTGTGAAAGCTTTGTAGTTTTCTGCATCTAGTTCCTTGACATATTTTGTTGGCTTTATACTTACGTCTGTCATTCTTTTGAAACTATTAAGTGGCATTTTTAAAATTTCAAATTTTAATTTTTCATTGCTCAAACATAAGAAAGAGATTGAATTTTTAATATTAATTTGTATTCTGCTTCATTAGTATACTCGTTATTTTATTCTATTCTATGCAGACAGTTAAGTCATCTGTGAAGAAAGACAGTTTTATTTCTTTTTTCCCAATCTGTATGCTTTTTATGCCTTTTTCTTGTCTTATTACAGTAGTTAGTATTTCAGTATGATGTATATCTGTGAGATAGAGCTTCCTTGCCTTGTTCCTAATATTATCAGAAAAGCCTTCAGCTATCAATATTAAGAATTTTATTAATCATAAAATATTTTAGATGTCTCTTATCGAGTTTAGTATGTTTCCCTCTATTTGCAGTTTGCTGAAGATTATTTTTTTTTCTAGGAATGAGCATTAGATTTTGTCAAATGTTATTTCTGAATTAATTGATACAATATTCTTTAAACTGAAATATGGTGGATATTATTGATGGGATTTTGAAAGCTGAACTAATCTTACATGATTAAAATAAATCTTACTAGGTCACAGTATAAAACTATTTTTTACATTGCTGGTTTTGATATGGTAGTATTTTGTTGAGGACACTTGCTTCAATGTTTACAAGAGAAATTGATCTGTAGCTGTCCTTTCTTGTGATGTCTTTATCTAGTTTTGGTGTCTTCGTAGTACTGGCTTTATAGAATCTGTTAGGTATTTTTCCCTCTGTTTTTACTTATTTTTATTTATTTATTTTTTTGTGTGGTGTGGGGGTAAACTGTGAACAATTGATGTATGTAGTTTCTAAATGTTTGGTAGATTTTAGATCAGTGAAACCATTTTGATCTGGTGCTTCATTTTATGGAATGCTGTTAATTATTAATTCAAAGTATTTAATAGTTATGGGTGATTCGGATGACCTATTTCTCCGGGGTTAATTTTGGTAGTGCATGTCTTTTAAGAAATTGATCAATTTCATTTAGTTATCAAATTTCTGGCCAAATATTAGTTCATAGCATTAATTTATTATCACTTTAATATTTATGGTGCCAATGATAATAGTCCCACTTTCATTTTTGACTTTGGAAATTTGAGCCATCTAATTTTTTCTTGTGTAGTATCACTAGAGGTTTATCAATTTTCTTGATCTTTCCAAAGAATCAGCTTTTGGTTTTGATAATTCTTGTTATTAGTTTTCTGTTTTCAATGTTATTGATTTATGCTAAAACTTTTATTATTTTTTCTTATGCTTGATTTAAGTCCATATTGCTCTTCTTTCTATAGATTGTTAAGATGGAAGTTTAGGTTATTGACTTTAGAGCTTTCTTTTTTCTAATATATGCCTTCTATAATATATATTTCTTTTATTATTGTTGCTGCATCATACAAATTCTGATAAAAGTATTTACATTTGCATTTATTTCAAAATATTTTTAAATTTTGGGGGGAATTTCTTTGACTAGTTTATTTTATAGGTATGCTATTTAATCTTTAAATATTTGGGATTTTCTAGTGATCTTTCCGTTATTGATTCCTAGTTTAATTGAATTGTGGCCTGAGAATATATTTTGTATTATTTCTACTTTTTATTAAATTTCTTAATATGTACCATGTGGCCTAGAATGTGGTTTATCTTATGAGTGTTCTGACTGAGCTTGAAAATATTGTGTATTCTGCTGTTGTTGAATTGAGTATTCTATAAATGTTAATTAGTTAAAATTAATGATAGGATTATTCAGGTCTACTATAACCTTATGTTTGTTTGATCAATAATTTGCTGGAAGAGATGTTGGAAGTCTGTAACTATAATGGTGGATTCATCTATTTTTTCTTTCATTGTATCAGTTTTTTGCCTCACATATTTTGACACTCTATTGTTAGGTGAATATTCGCTAAAGATGGCTGTCTTCTTGGAGAATTGACCTGTTAATCAATATGCAATGTTTTTCTTTATTTCTGATAATTTTTGGTGTTCTGAAGTCTACTTTGTTTGAAATTAGTATAGCTAACACTATTTTTAAGTAGTGTTAGCATTGTATATCTTTTTCCATTCTTTTACTTTCACCTACCTGAAACTATATATTTAATATGGATTTTTTTGTAGACAACACATTCATTCTGAAAAACTCCATGGTTTTTTTTTTTTTTTTTTATGGTGTATTTAGGCCATTTATATTTAAAGTGATTATTGACATAGTTGTATTAATATTTGCCATGTTTGCAACTGTTTTCTATTCATCATATTTGTTTTTTTAGTTCCTCTTTTATTTCTGCCTTCTCTGATTTTAATTGAGCATTGTATATTCTACTGTATGTCTTCTCTTAACATATCAATTATATTTTAAAATTTTTAGTCGTTTCCTTACTTAGCATGGTTTCTGAGGAGAAATACACTGTAATTCTTATCCTTGTCCATCTATATAGATAAGCTGTTTCCCTTCTATAATGTGTGCAATGCTTGCCAAAGCTAAAGGTGCCACAGGCTGCATTTTCTTTAGTTGTCTTGTCTTCCCTCTTATCTTTCAAATTCCCCAAGATCTTCTCCCTAGAGAGAGCCCATGTCTTGTAGTTCTTTGACCCTTGTAGTGGTAAGGTCAGGAAGGGGAGATGTCTATAATTTTACAATTAAATCTTTCATCTGGCCTTTGTCCCTCATCTGTGTCTTTCACCTATGTTTCTTTGCCCGCTTAGGTGAGATGGGAAGGCTAGAAGGGGCTAGAGTAAGGGAACTGCCCACCCCTACCTTGGTTAAGGCTTGGATATAGTCTCTTCTCTGGCAAGTAGTCTTTTGTTATCTAGAAGGCCCTAGAAGTTTATTCATTTCATAATGATGATTCTTCCCCTTACCCTGCCAAAGCATGAGGACATCTTGCTCACAGCTTTACACTGAGAACCCAACAGAGTTCCTGGAGGTAAAGACATGAACATACATGCCCCCACCAAAAACTACGGCCCCTCAAAGCTCCTACTCTCACAGTTGTGCACGCAACTTCTAACTCTTTGTCAGAATTGCCATTTGTTTGTTCATACCAGCTTATGTCTCCAGTGGCTTTATTTCCAGATAAGCAGAGTTTGGCTGTTACTCTGGATCTCTAGATTTATCTGTCTCTCCATATTTTGGGGTAGTGATTTATCTCAGTTCTCTGACAGATCCAAGAAAAATCATTGATTTTCATTTAATTTTTTTTTACCTATTCTAAGAACAGGAAGAAAATTTGCAAGCTTTGTAGGTGTCTGAGCAGAAAGTGAAAATTCTGCCTCAATCACTTCTCCACACTTTCTCTAGAGGTGAGCCTCTTCCAATCTTGCAGAAACAGAGGGAAAATTTGTAGACATACAGCTCTACCTAAATGAAAAAAGAAAAAAAAAAAAAAAACAATGAAGTCGCACAGGACTTTTTTGCAGTTATATTTAGGTTCAGTTATGTTTTTATTGTTTTGCTATTTTTATTTTCTATTTCATCATCAAATACATGCCTTCCTGTCTACTGCCTTGTTTTGCTTCATTCTTTCATAAAGACCTATCAGAAAGTGAGACACTGGTAAGATAAGAGAAAGTGTTTGTGACTTGGAAGTCACCGGCCTTTGAGGTCAAGTGAGAGACTAAACCACTTCTCTTGATTTTTATTTAAAAAAAAAAAAAAAAGAAAAAGAAAAGACGCTTTTTCATGTAAGGGGATGGGTAGAGAAGGAGCAAGATTCGGCCAAGGTGGTCTAGCTTCTCAGTAATAACATCAGGGGACTTGAGCTCAAATTTTCTGAATCTCTTGATAATGAAGGATATGAGAAGAACTACAAGGAATGGCCAATTTATTACGTGGTATCCCATTAACAGTAATGTTATATCATACCTTCCTAGTAATAGAGCGTAGAAAAGTATGAGTAGACATTTGGACTCTGCAGGACAGTCTCCATGAAACTATGTCAGTAGAATGTAGGTCACATTTTGATACAAATGTTAATTGACAGAGTCCCTTTCATGTGCATTTTGGGGCTCAAGTAATAGCAGTGATGGGAACTCATTATAAGCTAGACAAGAAGACAGTGTGCGACACTGTGACATGCCATCTGATGTTAGAAAGGGATTTTCACTGAATTTGTGTAGCTTTGCCTAAGGATAAAACCACCCTTTCACCAGCACTTGTGAGGAAGACTGCCTGTGGCCCATGCAAGAGCCCTCAGGCAGTGGGATCCCTGTCACCTGCGGTATCACCCAGGCTTTGAAAAGCACTTCTTTCTCTTTTCTTTAAGGATCTAAAACCTTTCGGTTTCACTTTGTCCACCAAGGAAAACTGACGAGCATTATTCTCATGTCTCAGCGTTTAAAAATGCCTCCTGTTTGACAAATTTACTTGTTCCCCATTACTGGGTAGAAATGTTACCCCTTGCAAGTCTGCATCAATAAAAATCATTTAAATTTCTTTCTCAGGGTTTCGTGGCAGTCGTGAGCTTGTCCTAGCTAGTAAATAAATAGTAACAGTCATATTTTACTTTTCATAGGACCACTAAATTTTCAATGAAACTAATTGGTAACTAGTTTTCAAAAATAAAGAAAATAATGACTAAAATAAAGTTAAAATGACTAACACGAATTTTGAAAATAATTTTGAAAAGCAGTTTTAATACAGTATCACTGTTAATTCTTGTGCAGCAGATAAACCATTGGGATGATGGTGTGTAGGAAAAGTAAACAGATGCCTACAGTAGAGTGTTTTAATGAACAACTGTGAAATTTAATTTTTAAAAACTATTTCTAGACTCATTTAGTTAAACTAAGTTTCTTAAGCCCTCACTGTTATGGTGTGGGTTCTCCCGGAAGTTTAATCTGAGCCATTCACTTGTGAGTGGCTTTATCAAGAGGGTATTTCAAGAAAGGCTGGTAGAGAATTAGTGAAGTGATACAAGGAACAGAAAGAAACCAATGAAGAATTCATCATCGAGCCAATTACCTATCTGGAGATTTATTTTTCCTACTTAAGGGCAAGGAAGCTCAGGTTGTTTTCCAGCCTATCCCTCCATTGTGAGAGATGCTGAGCCCACGCCACTTCCGGTTTTCCTTCTGCATCCGCGCTGATGGATTCCTACAGTCAGAAAGCCCTGAGCCACAGAGGTCACTCCCCGGGACAGTGGCTCTCAAAGTGTACTCTCAAAACCAGCAGCATCAGCATCACCTGAGAGCTTGTTAAAAATTCAGATTATGTCTCCCGTCCCGTGTTTAAGAGTTACATCACACCATCCGTGTTTTCCTCTTCTGATTGTTTCTCACTCCAGCTCTGCTGCACAAGTCTCATTTGAGGGCGCCTTTGTGATGTTTTATAGTGCGAAGACTTAGAATTTCCTGAATTCTGGAACTTCTGCTTTCAGGGCTTGCTTTCTTATTTGCCAAAGAACGCGCGCTACAGTAGCTGCTGGGAGAGGGTACGTGGGAGGAGGTCACCCTGTTTTAGTATTTGCACATCTGAAATACACTTGCTTATCTGAAAAATGTTTTTTCAACCATTATCCTTGCTTTACTCTTTGTTTGGGTAAATTCTACAGCAAAAATCATCTTCCCTGGAAAATTTAAAAGTAGTTTTTGACTTTTCTCCAAAGCATTCGTTAAGGCTTGAAAAAGCTAAAGCTATTCTGATTGCAATTGTTTCTGTATGAGGTATTTAGTCTGTACTCTAAAATATTATTTTATATTTTATGCCTTGTGTTTTGAAATTTTTCAGTGTTGGTCATTTTTGCCTTAGTCATTTTAAATCTAGAGCCTCATACTCTTTGTTCTGAAATTCATGGTTTTTAGTGTGAAAATTGTTCCTAATTTTTTTGGTAATTATCTTTTCTTCATTTTCAAAAATCCCTTTAGTCATATGTTGTGCTACTTCAATTACTTTCTGATTTTATTATCTTTTTTCTCCTATTTCAAATTCTTTTTTATTTTTGTTTTCATTTTTAAAGAAATACCTTTGAGTTCATATTCCAACCTTTCTTTTGAATTTTTCATTTTGATTTTTATAGTTTTGATTTAGATGTGCTTTTCATGTTATGTTATTTTTCATAGCAAACCATTCCTAATGAACAAAAATTTCATTTAGATATGATTTTTATGGACACGAATTATATAAAAGTGTATTTAAACTTTTCTGCTTCTGCATTATCTGTTTCATCTCTTTTGTTTTTTTAATTTTTTTATATTCTCTTTCTAATAAGGAGGGTTTTCTCAAATTTACTTCATTATAAAATAAATAAGAGACAGTAAAAAGTAATTGAAAGTTTTAGGTACAGCATGAGACTTTTAGAAGACGAAGTTATGCTGTCCAATGGTCCCCTAAAGATCTCAGCATCTTAATTCCTAGAACCTCTGAATATGGTACGTTTTAAAGAAAAATAAACTTTGCAGATGTGACTAATTATCTTGAGAGGAAAAATTATCCTGGATTATCAAAATGGGATTCATATAATGATGAGGGTCCTTATTAGAGGATGCAGGAGGTGAGAGAGAGGATGTTACAATACCGGCTAGGGAAATGGGCAAATGGCCATGAGGTAAGGAACGTAGGTGGCCTTTACAAGCCGGAAAGGCAAAGAAAACACTCCCTTTGTAGTGTCCAGAAAGAAAGCGGCTCCGCAGATGCATTTTAAACTTCTGTCCTCTAGAACTGTAAAATAACAAATTTGTGTTGTTTTAAGTCATTACATGCGCCGTGATTTGTTACAGCAGCCATAGGAAGCTGACGCAATGATCTGTAAGATATGTAATGAACTGCCTTTCACAGAGCAGCCCCCACCACTGCACCGTGTAGATGTGATATCAGTTTCTTCGGAACCCACCAACTCTGTAAACACGGTACATTAATTACAACCTGTGACTTTTAGTTTTCTCACTTGTAAAATGACCATGATAATTCTTACCATAATTATTTCCCCGGATTTTTGAAAGAACCAAATGAAATAATCGTCTAAAATGTCCTTGAAAACTGTTAAGAGTTATTAAATGTAGGATTTAAAAAGGGTGTGATTTTTTACACATAGCCCTTATAAGTCCATGGTATCTCAGTAAAACATATATGTATTTAAATTATTTTTTAGTTACAGTCGATATACAATATTATATGAGTTGCAGGTGTACAACATAGTGACAAGACGTTTATTTACCTTACCAAGTGGTCTCCTCGATAAGTCCAATGCCCGTCTCACACCAATACAGTATTGCAGTTTTGCTGACTATATTCTCTATGCTATGCTTTACATCCCCATGACTCTTTGATCTGTAAAAGTACAGGTAATCTAACACAAAAAAAAAAAAAAAAAAAAAAAAAAAAAAGAGAGAGAGAGAGAGAGAAAGATATTGCTGCATAGTGATAGGAAAATAACCAGGCTTCTCCAATGAGGAAGCGAGGTCAGATTATTTTTGGTAACTTTTATTTTGACATAATTTCAGACTTTTAGAATATGTGTTGAAGTAGCACGTGAGGCTCCCATATATCCTTTAGACATGTTTAACAGTTGATTACAGTTTGTTCCATTTGCCTTATCATTTTCTTTCTACCTCATTAGTACATGTTTTTACATATTTCATATAATCAGGTGTACTCATAAATTTTTTTATCCTTAAATGCTTTGTAGTGTATTTCCACATAACAACAGTAAGCAAAATCATAAAATAAAATCCTATTTTTTAATTGAGTTGTTCCCAAATTTTGCTAGAGATTAGATTTACCCAATGAGCCTTTTTAAAATATCTCAATGCCCAGATTACAAACACGGAAATTATAATGCCTAGGGGTGAGAGTTAGGTAAAATAGTACGTAAATAAATAATCTAATTGTAAACATTAAAGCAATAGATCAAGCATAGGTAATTTCTACAGTTTAATTAAATCAATGATATTGGCAGCTTCTATTAAGAATGGAAGTGGCATAACATAGTGTGATTGAGCACTTGACTTTAGCTGAAAAAAATCACGCAAAAAACAGAGAACCTTCCTTAAATTTTAAAACCAAATCATGTTCCCCCAAGATTTAACAATTTGTTTATCTTTTTTAAATTTATATGCAATTTTGAATCACTGAAGGAGTGGCCTGACGTATCATTTCCTACTGCATGCCGGTCCGTGGAGTTTCATTTTGTGTTAGATGTGTCACCCAAGATCACCCTGGCCTGCAGAGGCTGCACTTGCAAGTACAAAAGGGCCAATGGATTTACCAGGGAGTCTGCTGTACATATGAGCAAGGACAGTGGCAGCAGTATGAGGGAGAGAGGCTGAAGGAATGTGTGTGGGAAAACGGAGTTAGCCCCAGGAGAAAGATCAACAAGGACAAAGTTCACATAGATATTGTCTAAACCTGGGGCTTAAAAAACATCTGAAGCAAAACCTGAGCACCGTGTGTCTTAGTCGGCATCTATTAAAGAAGTCGCTATTCAAAATAATGATTTCCCTTTGTTAGTGAAGAACTTCTATGGTAGTATAGCCTTAAAGTTATTATATTTTATTTGTGATGGCTTAGGAAGAGATGCTGACTGTATTTTTCTCTATTAACTTGGAGCTCGGAGAGAAGTCTTCAAAATAGGACATTATCAGACACCATGGGGTAAATATTGGCCTCTGGATGCAGGACCTTCCTCACACCTGCCAGCATTTTGATCTCACCTGCTGTACTCTCTGTGTGTAGTGTACCCTAGTGGCATGTAGGCAGAACAATTGGATTGTAGCATTATTTCTAAATCTAATGCCTAGCAATCATTTTCTCTGTGTTTCTTTGCCTTAGCAAGTGAAAAAAAAAAAATTCTGATTTCTTAAATAAAATAACATAAAATGCCATACATAGTGTTTCCTCTCATTTTAATGCAACGAATACACAGTAATACAAAAAAAAAAAACATTCTATGTGGAATATCAGAAACACTTAGAGGTTAAAAGAAAATATGAGAAAAATCTTTTAAGAGGCTTTGAATCATTATCCATACACAGGGAAGGTGGTTATTTTCCTCCTCTTAGAGCGTTCCTCACTATTCCGTGTTTTATTATTACAGTGGGGGTAGTTAGATCTTCATTGATAGGGGAAAGGCACTTATCACACATTTTTTATACTCAGTGTCCCCATCAGAGGAGATGGCACCAGTAGGAGAAGCTATGCAAATGTAGTGCTCTCATCGCTGTATGAAGTGACAGGAGCCTCATGCATCACGCTCGAGAATTCAGAACAGAGTCAATTCTTTTTGTCAAAAAGAAATCCACGATTGATTGCATTGCTCAGCTGAGACCATCAGTAACTTTTCGCTGCACTTTATGTCCACTCAGAGTTGTTGTTAATAGTACTTAATGATGTTTACAAGCTACTTTACAAGTGACAAAAGTCTTAATTTGTTCTTTAACCAAAGTGGTGTTACTTAGCAAATTTTGAGAGGGAGAGCAGGTAAACAGTGATATTGACGCACTTTATTTGAAGGTAACTGAAATGCATATAAAACTTTTTAAACTTCTAAGACTTTTAAAGGCAGGTTTAACACATGAAGCCACCAGACCCTAGAAACTAAAATAATCTTTGTTCTAGACAAAGCCATTTTCTTTTACTTTTCTTCACCTCCCTGCCCCCCCATCCAAAAGAAGAGGATCAAGTCTGTGCAATCTCACAGGTGAGGTTGTCAAACACCAACTGAGTTTCTAGACCTCATTTTTGTGGCTCTTCTCAGCCAACATGCAAATAAAAATGCAGTCAGAATCCTTCTGCTGCAATTAGTCCAGGCGAAGGCTGAGCAATGGAGTTAACTTCTAGGCCTGGACGCAAGTTTTCTTTGATTCTGCCTGCTTTTCATGGGCACAAAATTCCCCAAGGGAAGATGAGTCTTGAGTTTTCATTCCCTGCACACAGGAAGTAAGGGATTGGGGGAAAACACCAGGAATGCACAGCAGAACTTTTGGGAGGTAAACTATGGGCCTCCAAATTTGCACATAATCAAGGGAAAGCTGCCAGTGTCGGTGACTTCCTGCTTTTTATTTCTAGCCCCTTCATCTACCTGAGCGAACCTGAGAGGGCAGCTGAGCAGCTAGGTCTTGAATTCTCAGCTGGGGGAAATGATGTGCTCGCAATACTTAGGATGAAAAGGGGGTCACTCGGTGGTAGAAACACCTATCTGTTTCTGCACGTCCTCGTTCTCGAAGTTTGCCTGGTCGAGGAGTGTGAGGCAACAGGCAGGCACCGGTCATTCCTGATGGCAGTCCTAGTCCCTGTTGGTAACATTTTGTCCAGTCCTCAGATCTCACTGAGAGAAAATAGGACTTGTTATCCAGTGATGCCTCCATATTTTTGAGTGTCTGTGTCTGCCAATTCCTGTGAATTTACTATTGTTGTATTCCCTCTTTCTTTTATTTTCTGTGAAAAGGCAGAAGAGTTTGCAAGAACTAGTGGCCACCTAGAAAGGTACAAAACCCACAAATCTTTTGTTTGCTTTCTTTGGTTTGTTTCTTCGCCATATAGTGTCTCTAGACATCACCATTTCATCTGTGGTTGCACAGATGATGTGCATTGAAGTATAGTTAAAAATATTAAAATGTCTACTTATATTTATTTTAACTTATCATTTTATTTATTTTTCCAACTACTTTATTTTTTTTTTGTTTACTGTTTGAACTCAGAGATTTGTGATTTCTTTTTTTTTAGCATTTTATTATTAGTTTCAAGTATATGGACATTGGTTCGAATTGATCTCTTCAATTACTGTCCAATTGCTTTATTTTGAAAAGTTTAAAACCAACAGCAGAAAAGTTATAATGATAGTAAAATAAACACTCATATGCCTCTACCCAGATTCACCAGATGTTAACTTCTTACTACTTTTATTTTATCCCTCTATATGTAATTTTTAAGATTATTGTTGCTGAACCATTTGAGAGTTGCAGATATCAGAGTACCCGAATACTTAAGCATGCATCTCCAAATCACAAAGACACTTTCCTGTAGAATCACAATATAAGGGTTAGACTCAGGATATTTCATATTGACACAATACCAGTATCCAATATATAGTGCCAATTGTCATAATAAAACTTTATCTTTTTTTTATGCAGGATTAATCGAAGGTCATGTGTTGCATTATATACTTTTTAAAACTAAAGCACTTCACCAATATTTTTTGTCTTTTATGACATAACATTTTTAAAGAGATTAGACCAGTTTTTTTGCAGAATGGCACTCAATTTTATTTTGTTAAAATAGACCTATATACCATAAAATTCTCCCTTTCAAAGTTTATCATTCAGCAGCTTTTAGTATATTCACAAAACTGCACAAATATCTTCATTATTTAATTCCAGAATATTTTAATCACCTCATAAACAAACCCAATTCATATACATTAGCAGTCACTCAGTCACTTCTTCTACCCTCAGCCCCTTGGCAATCACTAATCTACCTTCTGTCTCCATAACTGTGTCTATTCTAAACATTTCATAAATATGAAATCATACAATATGTAGCCTTTTGTTTATGGCTTTTTTTTTCACTAAGCAAAGTGTTTTCAAGTTTCATCTGTGTGGTAGCAGGCATCAGTATTTCTTTCCTTTTTATAGTTAGAGAACATCCTGTTGTATGGATGTACCATATATTATTTAACGATTCCATCGTTGAAAATTTATACGACTTCCATATTCATGAAATATACTGCTATGAACATTCAGGCACGAATTTTTGTGTGGACATATGTTTTCAACTATTTAAGGTATATATTTAAGAGTGGAATTGCTGGTTCATATAACTCTATGCTTAACTTTTTGAGAAACTGGCAAACTGTTGTACAAATGTTTTGCCATTTTCCACACTTCCTTATCAAGACTTGTTGTTACCTGTTTTTTTTTTATTTTTTTTTTTGTCAGTGTGTTACAGTGGATCCATGAGTTATGTTCATTATAAGAGTATACTCTCTTCTTTTTCCCTTTTAAAAATAAGTCATCTGTGGAAAGATTCTTTGTAATAATTTTCCTTATCCTTTCAGATTTTTATCTTTGCTAGTTTTAAAAACATATAATATATAACAGTAGTGCATTCACATAATTTAAAAAGAAATAGATATGTTTATTTTGGGAGTGCATACACACTAGAAAGTCCTTTCTGTGCCTATTCCTTGGATACAAGAAAGAAGCGGCTCTAACCCCGAGGGTGTGCTTCTTTTCTGAAATAGAATTACATTGCTGATCACATTTAGCATCAACAATCTTTTGTGAAGTTCAGTGAGCAATCTGGATCAATGATGCATTTTATATACTCCTATTTCATACAAATATAAAAAAATTTATATATATGAGATATATATCATATATATGAGATGTATATGTGTGTGTGTGTATGTATTTCTGAGTTTAATTTAAGGGTCACTTATGTTTTCCAAGGGAATGTTTGGTATATTTCTCTCAGCGTGATGAATGCTACAGTTCAGAAAACACATATTTACGCAGAACTAAGGTATAAACTCCCAGGGCACTCTCATGCTCTAACGCTTAGGGTAAAAAGAGAGTAAGCACCATCCATTCATTTACCCACTCAAGATTTATTTAGGCCCTTTTAATTGTTAGACACCATACTAGGCAAAGAGTACAGAAATAAAGACCCACGCTCATCTTTCTAAAGCACAAACAACATAAATTAGTGGGTGTTGTGATGGGTACATAGATATCATGGCATGTAAGCACAGGCAAGCAGCCCCCTATGCCAACTGGAAAGAGCAAGAATTCTGGAGAGGAAGGTATATAATGAAGATGTTCTAGAGATGACCTTTAAACTTGATCACAAATGATGAATAGGGCATGACCTACTGGAAGAGATATGGGCCTAAGGGGGAAAAGCACAACTAAGTTTAAAGTGGATTTCAAGTAGTTTGCAAATGAATCGGGACAGGGGAGTAAAGAGAATGAAAGTCAGGAAAAGGGAGGAAGAGGAGTGAATACTTGGGAGGGCTTTTGAGCCCAGCCAAGGAGTTTCCATTTTGCCCCAAAGGGAGTGCAGCTTTAAGGAAGCCCTGCTGAAGAATGTTTTGAACTCGGTAGCCAGAATACAGCTAATTTATATTTGTTTTGTGAAGCCACCGGTGCTGGACATTCTTAGGCATTCCAAAAAAATAAAAGACAAAATCCCCAAACTTAAAGTATGAAAAATCTGCTCACAAATATACATTAAGCCTAAAGAGGAAAAGGTAGGGCAGGACAGTTTTGTTTGTGAGTTTCAAACAGCCATGCTATTAGAATATTGACATTCAAGTCCTCAAAAATGCATGTTGACTCACAGGATAAGAAGAGTCAGGGTATCAACTGCGGGGAGACCATTCACAAGTCAAGTCACATTCTTCCATTGTCATTCATATTTTCTCTTTTGAGGAAAGCCATCCGAATTTTTCCCTGCTTCCCAGATTTTCCACTTCTGCATTTGATGTAACTTTACCAGCTATTAGTCTTCATGCGCAAGTAATATATTTTCTTAGGAAGTGCCATGTGGACCATAACAGTAATTATCATATTCTGATAATTATAGAGTTAGTTGAATGTGAGTGTGGTTCCATGCACTGAATCACCATTCAATAATGCCCCTTTGCAGAAGCCCAGATCATGGTACCAAGATAACAATAAAATAAGATTGTGATTAATTTAGATTTTACCTAGTGCATAAGGTTTTGAAGCTTTGTACTGAATATATATCTGAAAATGTTTATTTTCAAATAAAATATGTCTAGAAAGATATCTGCTTCTAAATGTGTGATATATGTGTATAAGCATTAATATATGTCTATATGTGTACATATATATGCATGTACATATGTATGTGTATGTACATATATAGTATATATATGCACATATACATATATTGTATACACCTGCATATATATACACATGTACATATTTACATATATTACAAATGTTATGAAATCATTCTTATGCAAATGAAACAGGAATCCAAACATGAAGATTATGGCTGCTTTTTGCAGCCTTAGGACAGAGGATTACTTTTTGTTAGGTTAGGTTGTAGATTTTTAGAGTCTAGTTCAAGGCTGGTGCCCTTTCATTTTGTACTCTTAGAAACTTCTAGTAGAACTGACTTGGGTACTAAATCTTATTAAACTAACATTCTAATAATGCCATATTTGAGGATTTTTTCCTACTCATTTTATAATTTTCAGTTCTGGATGCTATTTTTATCAGAAATGGCTTCATTGGAGCTGTCTCCTTGTTATAATGAACAGAATAGTAAAAACCTGACTTAGTGGCTTTATGGGTACACATATAATTATATACATTTGTTTATAATTTTGTTCTTTGTTGTGATGTTGAGTTAGAGTGATATGCTGGGTAACTTTTTATTTCCTATGTTTCATTGAGTTAAAACATCTCAATAACATATTTTTCGTTCTTAAAGATGATTTCATTATTTATAGTTTCCAAATTTTTTAAATCGTCATTTTTTTAAATGATGTATTTTTATCCGTTTTTTCCCCTTTATTGAGGTTAAATTGACCAATAAGAATTGTACCTCTAACATGTAAATGTGATCATTTGATATGCATATACATTGTGAAAAGTTTATTACCATAATTAAACTAATGACCAGACGTACTACCTCACACATTTACCCTTTTTCTTTTGTGATGAGAACACTTAAGATCTATTCTCTTAAATTTCAAGTATTATCATCAAATACATTCACCGTCACCGTGTTGCACATGAGATCTCCAGAACTTATTCTTCTTTTACCCTTTCAACCGACATCTCTCCCCCATTTCCCCCACTCCTCAGCCCCTGGCAACCGATGTTCTGCTCTCTGCTTCTCTGAGTTTGACTTCTTTAGATTCCACATATAGTGAGATCATGCAGTACTTTTTTTTTCTGCGTCTGGCTTATTTCAATAAACATACTATCTTCCAGGTTCATCTATATTGTCTCAAGTGGCAGGATTTTCTTCTCTTTTTTTATGGCTGAAAAAGATTTCATTTTATATATGCCACAGTTTCTTTATCCACCCATCCATCAAAAGACAAAGATTTAGACCATTTAATAATGCCTTAAATTCTATTTAGCAAGGCATTCTTACTCTATTCCAGTTGTACTACTAAACAATCTATCCTTTTTCAAGCCAATCTTAAATAAGTCATTTTGCTTTTTATTAAAAGGAAAACTCAAACTGCCTCATTTCTACCTCTCAGATTATAACTTTTGTTCTTACTTTAGCTTTTGCTTTTATTTTACAGAACTTGAGAAGCCCTGGAGGCTATTCTTTCTGGACAGAGAAATACATGGTTAGTAAAAGAGGCATGTACTCCTGGAGGAAAATGAGGTGAAATTTCCCAGTTTGTTGCTCAACTTTATACATAATCTTTCTGGTGTGTTGGAGAGTAGGTAAATGGTGATTACAAAACATTTATTAACAGTGTCTTCATTTGTAAACACTAGAACTCAGTAATAAATTATAACTCCAAACATGGCCAGTAATGTTTTCTACCTAGTGTTAGGAGATATAGGAATTTTTCCCTCACTTCAGAGATGTGCTCAGTTTATTGCAGGTGATGGTGGGTCAGAAATTCAGTTAAATTTATCTTCTGCTGATTTTGGAGGATTTCAGATTAAAGACGGTTAAGTTCGCACTTACCTCTAGTGTCATATTTAAAATCTAGTAACCATTTGTATATTTGATTGTGTACATACAACTCCGGGCACTCTTCTCAGAAATTTACATTTATCTTCTGAGTTCACAAAACCCTATGAGCTAGATCATGATTTTATTTTTTATTTTTTTCCCAAGGACGGGTTAAATAATATTCCACTAACAGAACGAGGACTTGATCCGCTCAGTCTAGAGCACGGGTGTCCAACCCCGGGGCTGTGGACCAGTACCTGTCCTTGGTCTGTGGGCTGCACAGCAGGAGGTGAGCGGTGGGCCAACAAGCAAAGTTTCATGTATATTTGCAGCCGCTCCCCAGCGCTAGCATCACTGCCTCAGCTCTACCTCAGATCATCAGGCATTAGGTTCTCATAAGAGTACCGATTCCTGGTGCCAGAAAGGTTGGGGATCACTGGTCTAGAGGGTAAACTATTAAAAATAATGGGTAGAATGCTGCTATTGTTGACAAACTCCCTGAAGTATATGGTAGTTCCTGGGACATTTTGAAGTTCAATAAGCATTTGTTGACTTTATTGAATAACGATTAAGTTTAGAACATTTCGTTTCTTTCTTTTTGTCTAATGGACTATCTGAAGCCTTACTTTCCCTTTTTGAGACAAGTAATATAATATTATATCTTTATGTGGAATTTGTAATATTGCGTGCAAAATGTTGATAATTGGTGTTTATTGACTAGACTGAAATTCTAAAGGCCTTGGACCATGTTATATTTTTTTGTACTTTAATATCATCATAACAGGGGTACTTCTTTGGTTCATAATTTCTTTAAGCTAAGTCCGTGTTATTTGGTAAATTGATTCAAATATAAATTTTCATCGTGTGGGCCTTAATGGTTAATTTTACTTTAGAGTTAGACAAAATTTAGAAATAGTCTTTTTAATTCTTACTACTGCTCAATTTCAGTGGTTTTGATTCCTCTTTTAATAACAATGGATTATAAAAGAAATGAGAAAGTGTGAAAAAAAATCCTTGCCACTGATAAGCACAATAATTTAAGGAAGACTTAATATTCCTAATACATATATATATATGTATATATATAAAATCAAAAGTTGACTATCCTCCATGATATTTGGTTATTAAAAGAACAGCCTTTTTTGGTAGATTTGGAAACACTTATTTATTTTTAAGTATTGTTAGAGAAATTCCAAAAAAATAATTCTAATTGGATAACTAGCAATTTCTCAGGAATATAACAACTATGTTAGAGCAGAATAGATCTTATCACAAACAATAATTATGAAGACTGAATCCAAGAGTGAATGAATAGCAAGTCTAAGTCCTGATGACTTTCCTGGGCAGCCCCGTGACTCCTAAATGGGAGTGTAAACTGTGACCAGTATTCCTTTGCCGTGTCTCATGATTCTGTATAGAGAGAGAACATTTTTCTGAATTCACTTGAAATTCACTAGGAGCTTCTATAAATCTAAGAGAAATATTATTAGAAAGTAGATACTTTTAGCTAATATTAAAGTATAAATCATGATCCGAAGTAAGAAATCTCAATTCTTTTACTCTGCAGAGAAGCACACATGCTTTCTGCAGAAAAGAGCATGTTTCCGGCACCATCCCAGACAAGAGGAGGCTCAGGATCCAGGCCTGGCCTGAGTGTAGCACAAGGAGGCAGGGCTTGGAAAGACCCTCCCAAAGACACGTGGTGCGAGGCACTTACTGTCCACAGAGGATGTCGATGAATCTCTAGGGCTGGGTTTCTCTGCCTCGGCACTCTTGACACTTGGGGCTGGCTGTGGGGAGCTCTCCCGGGCACTGTAGGACTTTAAGCAGTGTCTCTGGTGTCTACACACTAGATATCAGTAACACCTCATCCCCTCTCAAGTTGTGACACCAAAAATGAATTTAGATATTGTCAAATATCCCCTGGGGGACAAAATCACCCCCTTACACACTTGCAATAGTCAGCTCCAGGGAAGAGAGACTTGAGAGACCAGCTGAGAGATGCTGTACATACAGAGTGAGAGATGATGCTAGAAATACACTCTGAACTAAGCCAGTGAAACCTCTCTGGATTTTTTCTGTTTTTTTTCTTTTCTTCTTCTTTTTTTTTTTAGCGTGTCTGTGGCCTTAATGTGCAAAGGAAGACAGCTCTTAAGTAAGCAATTGCATATCGGAAGGTGTTATGGCTTCTTATGTTAATGAAGATTGCTAAATGTTAAAATGCTAAAGGTACAGAGTGTGCTCTCTGTCGATCTAAGAAATGTTAAGAGATAATACTTGATAAAAGTGTTCCATGCACAGATGTGTTTGGGACAGCCTTGGTTAAACAATACAGTTGTTGATAGACTTCTCAAAGCATTTAATAGGCTAATGTGTTCTATAAAGCTCCAAATATGTAACCTCTTACCCAAACTTATCTGACCACGCTTTAGAAAAAAATTACTACATTATGAAGTACAGTGACGTTGGCTAATTTTTATTGTTTTGTATCTTATCCTGGGATGATACTTTATGGAACAATTCCACACATGCTTTTATTTTATATTGAAAAGGAAAACAGAGTAGAGCTGAAAATGGAGCCTTTCTGACTCTGTGTCCACAGCCCCTTCAACTCAATAGACTCCGTGCAGAATACCAATCAATACTTAGCAATTTAGTTTATAATTTTATTTATTTTTGTTCCAATACTGCTTTCACATGCCATGTAAACATTTTAAGTGCCAAATAAGCTGTCAAGGCAATGTAAATGTCATGAGACATATTACTGTTATTGTTATTATCACTATATGAATGCCCTGTTGGTGAACTTCTCGAGACCTGCATGTAGACACACACATACACACACAAAATGAGTGGCTATGAAAAATAAATAAATAAATACTAACTATTCTTAGAATGAAAAGGTATGGGAGTATATAACTGTATTTTCTCTTTACAAAGAAGAAGCTGCTCTGAGGGAAACAGATTTCTCTACTTCATGATCTTTTCTATATATCTTTCGTCCTCCTGAAAAAGTAAATGTTGATTCTCCCTGAATTAGTTTTAATATATTTATAATATACGTGAGCTCTGTGTATCTCCACAGAAAACATAAATCCCATCTGAAATCACATTTGGTTATAATTTGAAAGAGTATTTCTTACAAAAATAATAAATAAATAAACAAATCACTTTGATCTGCTAGGCAGATAATATTAAGAAAGGAGCATGGTTTCATGAAACAAAAATTCATTTTCGGTGCAGAGCCCTCCTTGAGGAAGGAGCGTGTGGAGAATTTCTGTGTCCTGTGTACAGCTCCGAGCCGTTTTCATGTAGCACATTTCCCTGCCTGAGAGCTGAAAGAGGGTAGAGTGAATCTCAGTGGATCAATTAACAGAGGGACCTGTCCTTCAACAGCAGAAGATCTATTTCAGGATTTGCATATCACTGAAAAAAATTACAAAGCTGAGATAAATACAAGCCCGATAATAACTCACTGCAGACTTGGCTCCATTCCTAGATTTCCTTGGCTGTTTGTCCTAATAAAGTGTCTCCATGGCACTTAGGGCAGGAAGGTTATTAGTAGCTGTCAATCAAAGGAGGGAGTAGGCATCGGAAGGAGGAGGAAGAGAAGAGAGGTGACATTCATCCTCTCTTCTCACTGATATTGGGTATAAAAGTCATTCAGAGCAAGTGGTTAAAAAGGGACAGGTCCCTCTTCATCCTCGTGGAAAACAGAAAAGCTGCCTTGGTTACCAACAATTTAATAATAAAACGAAATACATCAATCATCTTTTTTTCTACCTTATTGATGCCTGAACGTCCATTAATTCTGAGGAAATGAAGGACATATGAAAGAGATCTTTATGGGAGACTCTTGACTTAATATTGTTTTCTTATGTTTTCATACAATGCATACCTATCGAAGCTTAAAATTAAAAAAGAAATTTTTACCATTATCAGATATCTTTTTTTAATGTTGAAATTTTTCCTATGGCATAACAAGTAAATGCCTCAAGAAAAAAAAATGGGCAAAACATGTTTTCTTAGTTTATTTAAATTACATACAGTGATTTTGACTTTACCAAGTTGATACTTGAAACCTACCTATATAGCAATTAATTGATACTTTAAAAGTCTTTAATTTACTGTCTATTTTCTTAATTAAAGTATATCTACTGCTTGAGCACCTCGTCTCTCTATACGCATATTTTCATAAGTAACAGAGTCCATAGAGTGCTAATTGATATCCTGGTCTCCAGACAATACTTTACTAAATGAAATGACAATTATAGCCAATTAAAATTCACTTTACATACTACTTCACCTATTTGGTATGTATTATGCATGAAGACAGAGAGTACATTGCCTCACTGCTCAGAATTTCTGTGTGTCTTGGAAATTGATGGACAGCTCCAAGATCTTTCTTTCGGTGCATTTTTCCCCCCTAAACCAGGGATCACTTGGGAGCTTATCAGAAACCCTATATTTTAGTGTTTCTTAGATTAAAGAGCTAATAAGAGCTGTTATTTGTTGCAGATAGAGGCTTTTTAAAAATATTTGCCTAACGTACAGCAAGAGCACTTTCCTACAAAACTACTCATGATGAGTATTTTTTGATACACCACTTCTAATTGCATATCCAACCTTCCAGCTCCTAGCTGCAAGATATCCTGCATAGACACTACTCATATCTACACTCCGTGATAACAGTTATGCATTGACCTGTTGCTCTTTACATAACTAGACTTGGAATTGTCAAACTTGCATTATCTTTCCAAGGCCCATTTAGCCTTGAACTAGTATCAAAAGGCACACACTATGTAACGAGAAGGAGAGCGCTATTAACCATTTACCTGTTTATTGAATAAAAGGGACGTCTGTTTCCTGTCATTTCTCTTTAAAATTTTTAAATCAGAAATAATCTAAAAAAAAACATTAAAAAGAACAAAAATATATACATAAAAATTCATATTATTATGATACATAATAATATCATAAAATTAAAAATGGATTTCTGATATTTTGATAATATTTTATGTGAACAAGTGATCAAATTTATTAGGTAACGTGCATTTGATTGTGACTCCACCCCTTTTAATTATTATCTATCTTATTATGAACACATGGTGCCTTCTTATAGGAGGATAATATTCTTTTAAAAATATATTTTAACTAGAAATATTATGATGTGATGAGACATGTAGAGTTCTGCTTTCAATAATGTTACCTCGCGTTTTTCATTAAATGAGTCACAAATCATAATGTTTTTATAATATTAATTTTATTTACCTATTTGCATGAATCTTGCATTTGGCTGAGTAATTTCTGAGCAACAAGTATTCGATCAAATTCTAGGAAACTCTGGGCGTTTAGGGGTTTGAACTATAAACTGTTTAAATACGAATTATTTTGTAAAAGCATGAAAAATGGAAAAGTCAATACAATTGCGATTTGCATGTAGAAACATTTTATTGATTTCAAAATTTTAACTGCATCCCCTATAAATTATATTTGTTTGGGGTTTGTTTATTTTTCATTTTTGATGAAAAGTTAATTAATTATCCAAGAAGAAAAAACACTTTGAAATTAGGCATCCATTTGTAAAACATTTACCTTAAAATATATTTGCATTAATAAATATCTAATTTTAGTCAGCATTTTTCAACAGTCTTGGATTATATTTTGAGTAAGGTTTAAGATTAAATATCATTTTCTTTTACAACATTTTACTCCAGAATGTTAGATTTCGATAATTATTAAACAGGTTGCCAACATCAGACATAATAGAAAAATAACTCCTAAATAGCACTCTCCAATATTTTTTTACTTCAACTATAGAATGATACTGAATAATTATGTATACATTTATAATTGAATGTAATATGTTATGAATTAGATTTTATAATCATGAGTTTTCCTTTTGATAATAGGATTTTTTCTTCTCTCCTTTCCTTATTTACTTTCTTTGCTGTTTTCTTCTGAAATAATCCGTTTTATGCTCTGAATCATCTGAATCATGGAATTTAACAAATTATTTCTTAAAAATATGCTTTTATCAAAATGAAACTGTTGGAAGTCATTTTGGTTTAGTCATTTTGACTAAACTTCCCAATGAAGTGATGTGATCTTTACTATTTATAGTACTCTGTTCTAAGGACTGCTATATTCAATTTGCAGTAAAAAAAAATACCCTTTTCCTAAAATGATAAACTTCTGACCTTTTCCCTTAAATTTTAAGTGTTTACCTTCTTTACTTTTTGATATTTAAATATCACTAAACATTTCTCAGGCACAAAAAATTGTTGTATAATATTTTTTTGCAATTACAAAGTTTGATTTTTTTCCTTCTGTTCCCCACCCGCCAGAAAAGTTGTTTTGCACAGTAAATAAAGTGCCAATGCAGACAAATGTAACCAACATTAAGCTGGCCAATAGAATTCAACAAATTGCTAAGGTCATTAATATAATTTGTTTTGGCACTGTTACATTTCCTAGTGCTACTCTGAGTAGTTTTCTGGGTACATCAATTTGTTTTCAGCTATTGTGAAGTTGGATATCTTGGCTTTCATCCAAAGCACCCTCTCAATTTGCATATCTTTGTTATCATTTCAGGTTCTCAGAACATACTGTGGACTATCACACCATCTGCACCCAGATCCTCACATCCAAACACAAATTAAAAATGAAACTGTAAAATTTGCAAGGAAACAATACAGACCTTTTATCTCATTCTCCCTCTGTTCATTTTCAAAAGAGAAACTTGCTTGTAGCCAAGCATAGCAAAAAAGGCTTTTATTAATTGGACTGGCATCAAGCATGCATACATAAAATTGTTTATTTTTTCCCTATAAAGGGGTTGCCTGACATAAAAGGGTCTTTGAAGATGACATTCAGATTTTGACATTTGCATGATATTGTATAAATATCAGAGGTAGGAGACTTTTCTGACAAACCAGATGGGTCAAAAAAAAAAAAAAAAAAAAAAAAAAAAAAAAAAAAGAAAGGCACTTCCACAGAAAGATAATAGTCTTTACTTAAAGGATATTAACTTCCCCTTTAAACTGGGAATTATTAGGCAAGATAAACAAACATATTTGTTACAAACTAGAGTTTTTATTTTTTTAAAGAGATTTCTGTTCCTGGAAAAACATGAAGTTTATTTTTGCTATATTCTATTTTTCAATTAAGAGCATATAATGTAATTGAATCTTGGCCTTCTAAGAGCTATAGCAATTAAGTGTTATTGTTGAACTCATTACTGCTGGATGGTCTTAATTTTGATTGTAGGTTGGGCTCTGGAATGTTTTTGAAGGATAAAAGGGCATTCTGAGTCCCTGTATTCATCAACATCTGGATTATGCAGGCAGAATTTTTCCCTTCCCTTTGTGATTTCTGAATGCAGATGGAGGCAGGTTATAATTTTTCACAATAAGTGTCCCTCCCAACCCCCATCAGTATATCTGCCCATTAAAAAAAAAAAAAAAAAGAAAAGAAAAAGAAAACCACCTACATGGCACTTCGGGGCAAAGGCAGGAGAGGAGAGCAGACAGATGACAAGGGGATTTGCTGATGATGTACTTCCTTATGGATTTCAAATGCCAGCAAAGGGGATCTCCTCCATCTGAGTGTATAATAGAATAGCACAAATTTGATTAGACTTTTTGACCCTTATATCAACCAAGAATCAGACACAGTCAGCAGTTGTGCAAAAAGTCAGTTTATGTATTCGGCCTTCAACATAGAGCACTCTTTCTTCAGGCCCCTGCAGCCTGCACACAGTTTCCTGGTGTCTTTACTCTCACAATAATCTCAATATATATTCTGACCTCCTGGAGAAACTTGTATGTTTTGTTCTTTGTAGGTCTCGCCTCGAACAATAATACTCTTCACTTACTCTCCAGAAGAATCCAAAATTGAAAGAAAAACACATGTTTTTTTCGAAATTACGGTCAGTAATAGGTCTGAGTTTCACTCACACATGGGCTGCATTTGAAGGTCAATGGCAGCTGTAGCTAGACGATCCTAGAGGCTCTCATATGTATGAGTAACTGATAGACTCTATCCCTTTAAATCATTTGTAACATCATCACCAAGTTCTGTCTCTTACCTGAAAGTCCTCCCTTCCACGTTCATGATGTAAAACTATGTTTCTCTTTAACACCTTTCTTTCTCAGAGGACTTAGTGGCGTCTTGCTATTGATCAGATGATCTAAATTTCACTTCCAGGCCACCTTCAAGAACACATTTGCCTTCAGATTCCTGTAGTTCTCTGTGTCTCCTTCACCCTCCTTCCAAATTCTCTTTATACTTCTTCTGTTTTAAAATAAATTAATAGAAGATGAATATAGTGAGTAAAATTGCATGAATAGTGGTATAAGGCAAGACTAGTTCTACTTAGAATAAATCTATGTTTATTAGTGGACCCAGAGCCGGCTGGGTCTACTTACAGCTCCATCCTGTGGATAACTATGGGGAATGGGAGTCAGAGCGTCTTCTACTTGGGTAGATGGGGATATAGTTTTTCTATCGGTGTTTGAGATACAGAATATCACCAACAAGGTTTTATGTTGTCAGGCCAGCTTTTTCCCTGTCCTTCATCCAGGGAAAACAGGTTTTTGATGGATCATTTTTTTTGTCTGTTCCTTTTGGGGGTTCTGGCTGGCTGCTCCTACAGCAACCTGTGAAGGACACGTGGGAGCACTGAGGACAACCAGGAAACAAGCTGCACGTTGTTTGTTAAGTCCTGAAGGCCCATCCACACTTTATCTTCTTTCCACCAACAGAGTCTTTCTTTGCTGGTTTGTTATGGCCAGCTTTTTAGCATTTTAAGAGGAATGACTGAGTGAACTAGAGCTTCTCCATCTTGGAACATTTGCTATCCATTGCTTTACCCTTGATTATTTCTCCTACTATGTTTGAATTTTTGTGTTAATTGTATTGCTGTTAATAAACATGCAGTGATTGGGAAAATTGTTCTGGGTGACATTCTTTCAGTTAAAGAAGACACAATTCTATATCTTGTGTGCAGGGTTGAAATATAAAACTGTCTTTATCTCTTCTACTTCTTTCTTTCCATTTTTAGTTTTTCTCTTCCTCCTCTACCTGTAGTGCTACTTGACTCCAGCATTGTTTTCACTATTGCTAATCATCAACGTTTTCATCTAAAATCTCAACCTTTTGCTCTTTTTTAAAAAACTTAAATGCTATTTATTAATTCTGTTAATTATGCAAATGAAGCTTATTGACATAATGGTTACATTACATTTAGTTGCATAAGCAACTAAAATGTTCTTTGTATTGATATTGTAATATTCAACTTCTTAGACAATTAGAAAAAGAAAACCACATTTAATGAATTTTTACTATGTGTCGGGGACTGTATTATTTTTTTTTTTACTTCCAATTTAGAAAGCTCCTTCAATTAATAAGAAAATTTAACCTCTGCCATTGACTGCTATGGAAAATGGAAGTTAATTTTTGTCTCCTAGCTATATTTAATGAGAATAGCCAAACTCTTTAACCTTTACAATTTATATACTTTAGGCTCTAAGATCTATGTATTTTAGGAAATACCACAGAAGACTATGTATGGCTGAATATATAGTATTCCAAAACAAATATTTGAAAGTGAAAAAGTATAACTCAATAGTTGATTTTACTTGATTTGCAAACACTAAAATAAAAATATGAGCCTTTTTTATTCAGGAAATAAATTTATGGTTTTAGTTTACTATAAATTAGACATTGGCCATTTGTCTTTGTTCTATTATTTTTTTTAAATTTACAAATATCCAAAAATGATTTTGTTTTTATAAAACCAATTTGGAAACAAAAGCACAAAGTATTTATATATGTATGTATGTATGTATGTATGTATGTATATGTATGTATATATGTGTGTGTGTGTGTATATATATATATATATATATATATATATATATATATATATATATACTGACAATGCTATAATTTGGCAGTTCACAATTAAAGTGCATCTTTAGTATCTGTGGCATCTCTGTTCTATTCCTTTCCTTCTCTTTGTCCTTCCATTTCTCTAAGACCTTTCTAAGTTCTCAGCTGTTGTTATTTTCTGTATAGCATTCCTACCATGTTATATATCACTTCTCAGCAACTCTACCAACTAGGTAACTAATTTTCTCAATTAAATTTCCTTTTTCTAAAAAGGTTCCATTTTTCCAGTTAGTGCTTGACTCAGTTACTATCCCTGATATTCTAAAGTACCGTAAACCAAGTGGAGGCAAAATTAATAGATAACACCTAAATAAAACCAAGCCACCCAAATGAAATGAGAAACAATATAACAATTATGTTTATTTAAACTACGGTATTCTAAATTATTGGTTTTTCTCTCTGGTATCCACTTACCCATTCAATGAGTATATTTTGAGCTTCTACCAGGTGCCAACCACTATTCTAGGCTCTAGGGAAAGATTAGTGTTCGAGAACAGAGTCCCTGCACTCATGTCCCATGCATTTCAGTGCGGCAAGTCAGATGCTCAATAATTAATATTTACTATATTAGATGGTGATGGGTACCAAAAAGAAAAATCAAGCAGGGTGAGGGGACAGAGAATAGAAATGGTGCTTTAAATTGATTGAAGAAGGCCTTACTGATGGGTTATTTGGGGCAGGGTTCTGATTTCGTGATGAAGAATGTTCTAGGATACCTTTGTGGAGAGTTAGCCAGACAGAGAGCAGTGAACATTAACTCATCTTTCAAAAATAAGCAAACAAACAAATAAAAAAGGCTTCTTAATGGCAAAAAAAAAAAAAACAATTCTACTACACGTTGCATAAAAAAGCAAACAGGCTTTTTGTATACCAGACCAGTTAAATACAGGTCAAACCCAGTAAACAAGGCTTAAAAGAACATTTCATAACATCACAAGTCATAACAATGAGGATACAGCATATATCACTATCTCTGTGTCCAAGGCAGCAAAATCAGCAATTCTCATAAAGCATAAACTACAAGAGATACACGGATAGAGAAAAACAAACACCTTACTCATAGGAGATTTTGAACTAAGTGAATTAAAAATCTAAAAAGGATTTAGAACGGCTCTGACCAAGAGAAATATCATGGTGCCTTCATATATAATCCACACATATAATTTAGATATTTTAAAAGCAAAAAATAAAAACGTGAAGAAAAGCAGGTAAATTGGTTTTAAAATAGATTTTATTTAACAAAATATATCCAAAATATTTTAGTTTCAACATGTAATCATTAGTGAGATATTTTTATTTGTTTATTTGTTCTCAGTCTTCAAAATCTGGTTTGTACATTACATTTATATTACATCTCAGTGTGAACAAACCTCTTTTCAAGTACTCAATAATTATGTAGACTAAGCTCCATAATCAATAGAATAAATCATACATATGCATACATATTTATAAAACTTTGAAACCTGATAATGGGGAAACATACCTTTTTTTCAAGTATAGATGAAACATTCAAGAAATTAAACTATATAATAAGCCATAAAGAAAATGTCAATAAAATTTAAAAAATAAAAATCATACAAATAGCATACCCTGATCACAATGTCTTAAAACTACAAATCAGTAAAAATAACCAAACGCGCGCGCGCGCGCACACACACACACACACACTCACATCTATCCATCTGGAGACCAAAGATAAAACAAAAACAAAATAAACTTACCATTAAAATATTCTTGGATCAACAGAGAAGTGCAAATAAAAACTGAGGATCAACCAGGAAACAATAATAATAAAAATATTTTATATTAGAATCCATGGACCACAAGTCATGGAGTACTCAAAGAAATTCAGGAGCATTGAATATTTGGAACAATGAAAATGATAATAAATAGAATAAGATTCTAACTCAAAAATCTAGGGAAAAATATAAGGAAAGCAGAAGGAAATGCAAGATAAATAAATAATTACTGAGAAATTATTAAAGACATAGGAAAACTAATGAACAACACCAAACGCTGGTTCTTTTAAAAAAATAAAAAATCAATGAATCAGCCGTATAACTAGCTACCTTAATCCATACAGGAGAGAAAGCCCAAATACACAGAATTTAAAAAATGTCAGAAAAAAAAATGGTATTTTAAATAAATGAAATTAAAACAAAATAAAGGAAGGTTTTTAATACAAATTTATTCAAATGAATTTGAAAATCTAGATAAAAGAGATCTTTTGTGGAAATATAATTTAGCAAAACAACCATAGTAGAAGTAGAAAGTCTAATCTGTCTAATATGCATAGAAGGAAGAGAAACAAAAATGAGAGAAATTTATGATAAATACAGATGATTCCATATGGAAATATTATCAACTGTAAAGACCAGCAAGAGCTAATATTGCTGAATGAATTTCAGAAGATAGAAAAAGAAAAAAAGTTTATTTTTTAAAACGAATTGACTATAATAAATACTAAGGATGGTACAAAACCCGATAAGATTGCATGACAATGAGCACTGCAAACCGATCTCACTCTTGAATAGTAATAAAACGTTTTACAGAACTCTTTCCTGAAAAGAAAACTCAAAAGACAATGATAAAGTATTAAAAATAAAAAAGGTTAATATCCCTAATATATTTTTAAAAGACTGACAACTCACTGGGAAAATATAAGAGATATGAAATAGGTCAAAGAATAATTTATAGAAATGACCTTCAGTTCTGAATGCACACTCAATTTCACTTATAATAAAAGGAACCTAACTATACTGATGTGAAAAATTTGATAAATTACTCTGATGGCAAAGTTGAGGGGAATGCTCCTACATAACTAGGAAAAATGAAAACTGGTACAGCCCATGTGGGGGAGAATTTGGTAATGTCTAACAACATTAAATATACTCTTATTCTTTGATTAGCAATCCTGTTTTTAGAATTCGATCTTGAAAATACTTGGGCAAAAATAAGATGGGACAAATGTACAATTTTATTAAATGTAGCATTATTTTTATTTTTAAAAAATTATCAATTCAAATGTCCACATATAGGACAGATGAATAAACAATGGTGTATTTTCTCAGGGAGTACTATGCAGCTATAAAAAGGAATGAAGAGAATTCCATATATTGATGCATAGTCATCTGCAGAATATATTCTAAAGTTAAATAAAAAGGTAAGGAAGAGAAAAATGGACATAGTATGTCACCTTTTGTGCAAGCAGGGGAAGGAAATACGTATATTTAATTATTACAAAAATATTGAATTATATATTTACTAAGTAAATAAATAAATTATATATCTCACCTCATTCAATGCGAGATAACCAGATATCATACGGCTATTGACTGATGCAGTACGCAGGACATGGTACCAACCGTGAAGTATTCTTCTCCCCCTGCAGGAACATATTTAAACTTTAATCTAATAAAGCCTTTACATCTATTAATCCACTGATATTTCTGAACTACATGGACAAGCTAAAGATGACCGCAAAGTAGCAGTTAGCCAAATCTAGAAAATGACATATTTTTATAGGACAAGCAACCCAATTTCTTCAAGTTGATGATATAGAAACAAACTAATAATAAAGAAGAGGATAATCTTCTAATTAAAATTTACTTAAACATAACTTAGGGATGGAACAATTTAAGTGGTCCCACTAAAAAATGGACCAGAAAATAGTTTAGAATGATCACTTTGTTAGCTATGTTGCCAGCGTAGAAGTTATAAAGTACTGTTGTTTGTTTATTTTGAGATGAGTACTGAAGTTCTTGGTGAAGGAAGTTGAAATCATATGATATCTGAGATTTCCATTTAATACTTCAAGAAGGAAGCGGGGCAGGAGAGAAAAGGGTAGAAAAGTAAAGAAAACATAAAACAATATATTACATAGTCATGATTGTTAAGCTTGGTTATGGGTGAATGGTGGTCCTTCATATTTTCTATATTTGCCTACATGTAAAGATTTTCATAATAATAATGAAAGAAAACAAAAGGGAACTTTTGAAGAAGGAGACAATTTGCCAACTACATTAGTCATGCTGTAAAACAAAACATAAAATAATAGTGAAGTACAAAAATAAGTTAGTTCCCAAGCTTGCAGATCCAGAGTAAGCTCTGTTTCACAAGTTTTTTCTCAGGCCTGGGCTCAAGTCGCAGTTACTGACTGGGGCACCTTCTTCTCAGAATGAAAGTCAGAAGCTCCATAAAAGCTGGCAAAATCACACAATGGCTTCTTGGCCCCAGCTCAGAATAGCAACTCTCATTTTTTCATATTCTATTGGTCGAAGCAAGATATACACTCAAGGCCAATTGACATCCACGTGGCAGGGACAGTCATTTCTCTCAGGGAAGTTTTGACAGATGTGGGGCCTGTGGGGGGAGGTGGGAAGAGGAAACTTATGGAGTAACAATCAATCACAGGGAATAAGATTCAGAGTTTGATTTTAGGTGTGTCGTTCACTCTAAGTGCAGGAGGAAAGTAGACAGTTAAATATAGAAGTCCTGATTTCAAGGAAGACATTGTGTGGAGATGGAATTTTTAATATCAATTTACTAATGTTTTCACTGAATTGCCTTGATAGTTTGGTATTAAATATTAGGAAAGCATATTGGTGAGACTAATCATGGATATTTTCCAAATCTTGATTAGAAATGTGTAAAGAAGTTTATATAAAATAGCAGAATTCAAATAAAATACAAATCGAATTGCAAATTAATTTTCAAATAAATGATTCTGTTAGATGATTTTTATCCTAGTTTATCCTTCCGATTTTCTTAAATCACAAAATGGCAACCAGCAAAATATTAGGGCATCTCAGATTCCACAGAACATAAGGTATCATCTTGTCCTAACTCCTGGATCACTTCGACGGTTTGATTCCTTTGACAATATCTGTGCAAATGGTCATCCAGATTTGTATCTTCTTTCAAGGAAACCATGTTATTTCACATGGTGCCCCATTTAATTTTAGAATGATGTCCAGCACATCTAAGCTTTGGCTGACATCTTGGTTCTGTATTTACTAACATTACAGCTTCATTAAGCTTCAGTTTCCTCAGCTGGGAACAGTAATACCTAGATTATTCGCTCCATCAGTATACAGTGAGAACGATGACTCTCTTTAAGGTGCATCGAATCTCTTCAATATTCTATGACACCTTAAAAATTGCTGATCATGGTTTCAGAATCATAGCACGATGTTATTTCAGTAGCCTGAGATGTTGTTTACCTGGGACTGTGGGAGTCTTCTTAAGCTTGTCTACACATCGAGATCACCTGAGAAAAAAATTATGAAGTCTGGTCCCTATCCCTAGAGAATCTGATATAAATATCAGTGGAATGTCTTAAGTATTGAACTGTTAAAAGTTCCTGAGGTGATTCTAAGATATAGTCAGCACTGAGAACCACTGTCTTAATGATGTGAACTATTTAAAGCAGAGAGATGATTATTCTCTTAACCATCACCCCTTCCTTGGGCTAAAATTCCCTACTGACTTTAAATTAGAACAGTTGTTTGCACAGAGCAGTGAATTTTCCAGCCACATTCAGAGAAAAGGATTTATTGGAAAACTGTAAACGGTAACAAAGAAAATAGAAATAGAAATCCAAGAAGAGGCAAAATAGTAGCACTGGTCTTCATAAATGTTATTATGGAGTTATAATGTTGCCTCTGGAGTCAGAGTTAGTCTGATGCAGCTACACTCCAGTTTATTGAGTCTCAAAACTTAGCATGCATCAGAATGATATAGCAGGCTTGTTGGACACAGTTTGCTGGACTCTATACCCTCAGAGTCTGTGATTCAATAGACTTGGTGTTAAGCTCAAATTGTGCATTTCTCATAAGTTCCCCAGTGATGATGATGATGCCCACATGGAAGACACACTTTGAAGACACTGTTCTAGTTGTCTGCTCCTTTGGCGCATCCATGAATTGGCTTCATCTGTATTCCCTGATGCCGCTTTCTCATTCCCTCTCTTTGTCTATGGCAGTGGATCTCGAATCTGTGTTCTAGAATCCTCCAGATGATTCTGCTGCAAGATAGAGTTTGAAAAGCATTATGACAGGACTCAACCTCATTCATCTTCCCTCAGGTTTTGCTCTCACTGTCACTGGGAAAGTTCAATTTCCTGAGAAGCAGCAGCTGATTGTTCCAGTTCATCTTTTACACCATAGATCACTGGTCACTGGTCAGTTTGGTTTGGTCATATACTCAATCCTCCATGGTAACGGTGAATCTCATCCCAAAGATTTTGATTCAAGAAGCTTGTAGTGCATTGCAGCCAGTATTAAAAATTATTGCTACAGAACAGGTTTTTAAAGGAGGGTCTTTGGACTGGTAGTATCTGCATCACCAGAGAACCTGATAGAAACACAAGTTCTCAAGCTTTATCCTGGACTTCTCTGAATCAGGAACTCAAGGTGAGGCATGGCAATCTGTGTTGGACCAAACCCTGCAGCTGCTGCTGTTGTGTGCTGAGGTTGACAATCACTACTTTAGAAGAACAGTTCAGCTTAGTGCTTCAGACCTCATGTATTACTTTATCTCACCTCCAACTACATATGCCAGGTTGCTGGTGAGATTTATAAAGTACTTCAAAAAATATAAAACCTCACCACTAATTTGCATGTCTTCAAACTCCAAATTTCACAAGTTCCACACCATCTATTTCTAAAAGAGATATTGAAAAAAAACAAAACAAACAAACTAAAAAAACCACAGATATGTCTTTGAAACCATAGGCTTCTTATTACCACAGTTCTACATTGTCTGTGGCAGAAACCTTGTATAAATGACCTCGCTTTGGTTTATGATTATGAAATCCACAAGGGTCATATTGGCAATAAAATACTCCACAACTTACATGGCAGTGAACATCTGGTATGTAATTTTACATAAACAAATTCTACTTTGATGAAACTTAAACCTATGGAGTTTAAACAAAATGGCGCTGGGGCTGAATCCCCAAAGAAAAAGAAAGGAATGTGAGTTTCTGTTTTTCCTTTTTTGAAACACAGGTGCACATTAAAGTTAGTGCCAGGACATACACTTGTGTAATTTGGCTCAAGTGCAGGCTTTCCTGTCTAATGATATTAGACTGGCTATATCAGAATAACCACAGGCCTCAAGTGGAGTTCAGTGAGCCCCATCCCTTCAACAGGGCAAAATGGAGGAACTTGCTTAGGTAGCCAGTAATGTGCTCAGCTGTACCATAATCTTCATCGTGAAATCAATGAAAACATTGAAGGAAAGTACCGTTTTCTGCTTTGAACTGAATTACTTATTCGGTAGCTCGCTTCATAGATCTGATGTAGGCAGACGCCTATATCAGGTATTGCAGAGAACTAGAAGCCAAAATGTTACTTTTCACCTCGTAATAAAATAATTGGAAAAAAAAAAGATGGATATGACCACCTTTTCCAATTCCTACAGTGTATTATCCGTAACGATGAAGTTAGGCTATTAGAGTCATTAAAATGCATTTTTTCTAAAACATATTATCCTCAACTATAAAATTTTCATTGAGGAATAAAATGTTAATCTTACAGATCTAGAACTCGAATTCTTATTTAGTAAACCAGAAGGAAGCAATTAATAACAGTAGTCATTGTACCTTTTAATATTGTACCTTTAAGAACATATGTAAATAATCACTTTGTGCTTTTTACAGATATGCTGGCCCATATTGGTTTACTCTGTGAACTCAGTAAAATCCCACTAAATCTCTCTCAGGGCATCTCTTGTTCTCTACTCTACCAATGAGCTAGGTTTCTCCAGGATTTGTGAAGCACCTCTCTCTGGATCCACAAGCTTTACTTCCTGAGGGGTTTCACCTGTGCTCTCCATCTCGAATATTGTCCCAGCATCGTCTCTGCTCGATCCTGCATCATTTTTTCATCTGCACTTACCGTAGGCACCTCAAACTTAATATATACAAAACAGAACTCAATGTCTTTTCTCCCTTCTTGCCACAAACCTGGTCATTCCCAATGCTCCATCTTAAGCAATAACTCCCGTGATTATTCCTGACTCCTTTCACTCTTCCCACGTATTACTCATATATCCTACATTTATGGTTACCTATTCTTATCGATTCTACCTCAGAATTACTTTTTAAATCTGTCCTTCGCATCAATTCTCTACCATCTCACTTAAATTATTGCAATACCAACATATTTATTTCTGCCATTTTTTTTTTCATTCTAACCCATTTTCTACCTGGATAGTTTCTTCCTTAAATTGCTCTGATTATTTCTCTTTTAAATTCTTCTATTAGAGTCAATGCTGTTTACAGAATGGAACCTAGTAGCATTCTTTATGAGGCCCTTCAAAACATTACACTTCATGTTCACTTTGCCTCTATGTGATTCATTTATGCTCCAACTCTTTGCTCTTTCTACCGTTATCAGAGTCCACCATGCTTTGCCAAGCCTTTCTATGCTGCTGCACCGGCTGCTGCTCCTGATTGCAAGGTTCCTACCTTCCTTCTCGTCTGGCCCGTCCTATTTGTCTTTTCACACTAAACTCAGCTCTTAGTTTACCCAAACAGCCTTTCTCGACTCACCCGGCCTAGAACACATTTTTATTTATTCTAGCCCTTTGCACACAATATTGTGAGGTTCTATGTCACAGATAATTCTAGTGGTCACCCATATTGAGTTTTCCTCTCCTCTCAGAGCATGTGGGAAGAGGACACAGCTCTGCTCCCTTGTTACCAGATTTAGCTAACGGGAGGGTAGCAGAAGTAGTAGGGCTCACTTCCAGTGCATAAGCACATTTAATTGCTCTCTTCCTCTGCTGCAGTGACAGAGGAGGCCTTGTATTACACATGGGGTAGCTATAACCAAGCAGCTCCTCTATTAACCTGGATTCCTGTGTGACTCTGGGAGGCAGAATTTTCCGCCAACCCGTGATGAACAGGTAGTGCGAGTGGGAATAAATCTTACATTGTTTTGGTTATCTCTTGCTGGATAACCAGAAAAACAGGGCAAAATGCGGTAGCTTAGAACAATAGTAATTTTTAATTTCTCCAGAGACTTTCTCTGATGGAATGATGTGGGCTTCCTTACAGCACGGTGGCTACATTCCAAGAGAACAAAGGCAGAGGTTGTCAGGCCTCTTGAGAACTAGGCCTGAAACTAGCACATGATGTTTGTCAAAGCAAGTCACAAGACCAGCCCAGATATAAGGGAAGAAGAATACCATGCCTTTATGGGAGGCTCATCATGGACACACATGGAGGGGATGTATTGCTATTGGTCATCTTTGGAGACTAACGACCACACTGAGTAAAGCCATTGAGGTTTAGAGGTTAATTGTTATTCTAGCAAACCCTAGCCTTTCCTGGATGATACATGCTACTTGTATGTTTATCTTATGAAAAAATTTGTAGCTTCTCCACGGTGAAGAGAGTCATGTAGTCGTATTTTATTTAACTTTTATCTACCGTTCTCAAAATAATGGTTGAATCATTGTCAGCAATTTACTAAAAACATGTTAAATGAATGAATGAATGTTATACTTATAGCAACAAGGAAAATATAGCCTGAAAAAAATAAATAACAATATAGAAAACAGAAGATGGTGTCTGAGTAATATGGTATAATAATAATACTACGTGTTGCCCATTTACTAGTACATTGTTTATATCTAAAAATGGTTCATATATACTATCCTTTTATACTCTCAAACTTTCTGTGAGATATGAAAAATTGGATATAATTATAATAATTTTGCAAATCAAATACTTAAGTCAATAAAGGCGGAGAAAATATTCAAGATCAAATAACTAGCGAGTTGCAGATATTAGTCCTGTGACTTAGGATTCAGTCTTCTATTCATACATGACTACATTATTACATTGGAATTTGGAAAACTGTTTGAAAGTGAAAAGAAAAGAAATGAGATGAATATGTAAGGAGAGTGAAGGTCAAGGCAAAGATTTAAAGGAGGATAAACATATTCATGGAAAGATAGCTTTATGCTATCAAGAAAAATGTGGGTCGGTAATAGATACAATGGATAATTTAATTAGTTGAAATGGATAAGCGTGTTCAAGAAGAATATACAAAATTGAAAAACACTCAGAAGAAGGTGTCAGATATGCATCTGTCTATGTACAAAAAGCAAGTGCCACATATCATGGATCTTCTCTGCTAAATTAAGCATTTACAAAAGAGCAGTGTATATATTTTCAAAGAAATAATTCATACAAAATAAAAATAAAATAGACCATTTGGTTAGATAGTTTCTTTCAAGCTCCATTTAGAGTTATGTTCTCCTCTTCGGAAAAGACCTTTTTTAAATATCTTTTCCCTCAGCTTTCCTCTTATTTTTATTTTAAAGACAGCCACCCTCCGGAGAAAGCATCTATCTTCCTACTTCAGAGACATGCCACCAGTAAATAGACATTTATGGAAAGATCTGGAAACATTACATAGACCATTTTTGCCTGCTCACGTCACCCACACTTTGTGCTCTTGACAGGACTTTGGGTGTGTATGGAAAGACATGGCGAGGGGAAGGGCCCCGAAGGGAGAAAAAGCACACCTCACTGTGCCCACCTTGCTGTGCTTGATTCAGCTCACCTTTTCACAATAATTCTCCACTCCTTCTCATATCCTCCACTATATACACATACCAGTCATAAAATAGCAGAAAAAGAATCCCTGTTTCTTTATATCGAAAAGTCTGGTTTTCAAAATCCACACCGTCTTTACACCATACTCAGTCCTGATTCTCAACTTGTATTTCTTTGTATATCATGTTTGTTTATAGAGCTGTTCCACTCTCAAAAGATAAGAAAATGCTGCAATGAACTAGGATATTATTTCTCAAGCATTTTGGTCTTTGGGATCCTTTAAATTCTTAAAAATTATTCAGGACTCCAAAGAGCTTTTGTGTATGTAGATTATAACTATTGATATTTATAATATTGGAAATTAAGACTAGGACTTTAAAAAGATTTATCAATCCATATAAATAACAATAATGACTTTGATACATGTTTATGCAAATAATGTTTTTTAAAAAATAGCTATATATTTTAAAACAAAAATAAGTGAATTTCATTGTTTTTACATTTTTATAAATTTATGTAATATCTGGCTTAATGGAAGACAATAATATTGTCACATCTGATTCTGCATTCAATTCTGCTGTGGTATGCAGGGTTTTGCTGCGTTAAATTTTATGAAGAAAATCCAGTTCACACATTTTTTTAAAAAAATGTGGGCCCACTCACTGAGCTGATCTCAGAGACTCTCAGAGGTTTTCATATTACTCTATGAGAAATGGTGTGTGTGTGTGTGTGTGTGTGTGTGTGTGTGTGTAACATGCAAGTATTTTATAGATGAATTAGGAATTGTAGATGAAACAATAAATGATAATAAACCTTGAAGTTTTAAGTTTTGGAATACGGTGAGCATTGTCAGTAAAGAGTGATTACTAGGAATTGAAGAAATTAGATAAAGTTTCTTGGACGTTGAAGAAATTTAGCTGGATATTAGAAATTAGGTAGGACTTGGATTATCGAAGCTAGAGTTTGAGACATCTATATAGGAAACAATATGAAAAAAGTGTAAAGATTGATTTTACAGGTCTGAAGGCAGCGGAAACACCTGTCTGCATTCTGTTATCTAGAAATCCTTGTGTGCGGTCCACCTTCTAATTTATTATTTAGGCATCTAGTTCTTTACATCATAATGCATTTCCATCATGACATACTCTTTATATTATGTTGTCCCGGGAGCACAGGTGGTCAATTCTTCCCATCCAAAATGGGAGAGCTGGCTACTCCTTACCTCCCTCCTGGGCTCAGGAAGGGAGAGCACTAGGACGTGTATGTCAGGTTGCCCAACTCCAGCCACATGGGGAGTATTATGTGATAGCCAAGCTCGACGAGATGAAATCCTAACAGCTCAGCTAGACATTCAAGTCCTAACCTTGTCATCAACACTCTCTCTAGCTTCGAAATCAAGACACGAATGCTCTAAGAACTCCCCATTATGGTTACTTCTAAAAAAAAAGTAAATTTCAAGTAATTTCTTCAACTCGACAGATAAGCATCAAGAAAAAAAGGCAAGTTGTGTCATTTAATAATTTATTCTTTTGGTGACTGTAATAATAATATGGAGTCAGTTTAGTCCTCCTTGCATCTGGATATGCTGGGGCTCTCTTTGGCTGAGCAAGGGCTTAGTATCCGTACTTTAGGATACAAGCCCAGTCTCCCCTGGAATGAGGTAACTGACTCCCACAACTTCACTGTCCAGAGAGGAAACAGTTTGCTCCTGAGAGTGTGCTGAGATTGGAGCTGAGGGCATTTGTAGGGAGTTCAAAGAAAGTAGGGTGATCCCAGTGGCATGAAGAAATTGGCGGCAAGGAAGGGAAGTAAAGAACTTATTAATTAGTCTTACTTCCGGCTTAGTACCAGATGAACCACAGCTCACAAAGTCTTGGGGATCACAAGTTAAAGAGAAACCTGACCTGTCATGTGAAGAACAGATATATTTAGAAATTTACCACTAGTTAATCATTCTTAGAAACATCATCTTATTTTATTACAGAGCACCTCTGTGAAGTAAGCAAAAAAACATTATTTCTTATCTT
This sequence comes from Pteropus medius, assembly GCF_902729225.1. Taxonomy (NCBI): domain Eukaryota; kingdom Metazoa; phylum Chordata; class Mammalia; order Chiroptera; family Pteropodidae; genus Pteropus; species Pteropus medius. Next base: position 1,801,742 of record NW_024350921.1, on the reverse strand, counting down.
ATACAGAGACACAAAATTCCAGAGAGAAAATGATATAACCATTTTTTATTTCTTTCAAGTATGGTAGTATTTTTTATTTCTTATAGAAAATGATATAACCATTTTTTATTTCTTTCAAGTATGGTAGTAGCTAATATCATTTTAAAGAGAAATTAATGTATGACAAATAATGGAAGCTTTAAAGCATTTAGGACTTAATTTTCTCGCCCTAAGTGTTTGAGAAAGGCTAAATTAGATAAATGAATTATATAAGGTAAAGAGATTTAAAGCTGATGTCCTTATAGTTAAGACTCTTAAAATTGTTATACTAAGCCAAGGTGGAATGATAACACCAGCTACTGTGTGGTCAATATCAAAACTCCATGCTTAAAAGGACATCAAAAGCCCTTTTCTACTGTATGCATTGTCTATTATGGTATATCCTTATTTCTGGCCAAATTCCCAGGCTGCCTCTTCCATATTCTCTACCTTTTCAAAACTCTATGGCATCCTGCTATTTCACTGAACCTGAGACAGGGTTGGATGCCATCAATCTAGCAACTTCATGCCTTACTATATACTTTAAGAATGAAGGAGAAAATGATGGAGTGTAACGAAAAGTATGGGAAAGTCGCATAGACTTCAGAGGTCTACAAAGGTCTTACCAAACCAGGGGGAAGAGCTATTAAGCACAGAGCCAGTGTCAGACCTGAAGATAAGATTAGTGATGGCAAAGAGAAGAAAATGAAGATTGCAGCCTTTGAGAGGTTCCTGATCATACTTTATAAACACAGGTGAAGGAGACATGTGTACAGTGTAGGACCAGGGGAGGTGTGGGTGACATAATAAGAGAATGTGATCAATCATAGATATATAATACAGTAAATACTGTATTTACAATACAGTGAATTTTTGCAAGAATAATGGATCAAAGAGAGATTTTCCACGCTCTGGTAGCACCTAAGTAGGCTTATAGAGGCCAGAATTTCATGTTGATAGAGAAAATTGTATCATATATATATATATACATATATATATATATATATTATTTTCTGTATATCATGATGTTTTGACATCTCAAAAAAGTGAATAAAAAAAATAAAAACTTTTTTCGCAGGAAAGACACTGCCTGTCCCAGCACTGGCCAGTTCTTATAGATAACAAAGGCTCAGTCAGGAACATGTCTTTGATACACAAATCGACCAAACCAGAGGTAGATCTCCTTTATCTAGCCCTTCAAGTCCAGGAAACAAAATTGCAGTAATAAAATAAATAAGTCCTGGGGATGTAATGTATAGTGCGATGACTGTACTTAATAATAATGTATTGCATATTTGAAAATTACTAGGAGAATAGAGCTTAAAAGTTCTCATCATAAAAAACAATTTGGAACTATGTGTGGTGACGGATGTTAACTAGACTTATTGTGGTGATCATTTCAAAAATATCTAAATATTGAATCATTATGTTGTACACCTGAAACTAATATAATGTCAATTATACCTCAATAAAAAGAAATAAAATGAGAAACAAAAAATGATGAATCTGACAGCAAGAGATGGAGCAGAGGAAAAGAAACCAGGTGGGAAGCAGAAATCAACCTGGCAATCATTCATTCATTTATTCATCATATATTTGGCATTAAACAAACATCTTTGTGTGGAAGTGGCCCTTCACCCCACTTTAACTTACATTTTCACTCTGCTAAAGGTTTGACTACCAAGTGCTCTATTATTAAAATGGGTTCTGAAGTTGGAGTCAGTAGGTTCTGAGAATCCAGGGGACTCTGGATCATGAGGCTGCTTTTGTTGGCGTGGACTTCCTGACGTCAAAGGGGTCTTGTGCATCATTTGCCTTCTTTGGGTCTTAAATTCCTCATTACCAAAAACAGGTAGCCAAACTAGACAATATCTAAGTTCTTCCCTGCTACCTAAACCCTATAGTTTTGTGTCCCACAAAGCAGAGATGAAGTTTGAATGACTTCTTTAAGGAAGAATAACAATTTGCCATGGTGAAGTGCTCTCTGGGCAAAGCATCTGCACAAATCTGTTTTTCACATGAAACAGCAACACTGAAGAAAACAAAACAACAACAACAACAAAAACTTGATTACCTGTGAAGAGAAGCCAAAGTTGAGACTTAAGTGTTAAAATTTGAAGGATGAGTCCCCCTGGAAGATAAGAGAAACAGGCCGCTCGAAAGCACAGTGGCATCTACAGAGCATTCACAATGTGAGTGGAGCCTTAGTGGGTGGGGTAAGTGATGTGTGCAAACAGGGGCCCAATAAAGAAAGAGAAAGCAGGCAGTGGTCTGAATACAAAATTTAATATAAAGAATTAGAAACTATGATAGGGAATTAGAACAGGAGTCATGGGGCTGGGACCTGTAGTCTGGGAGTCAGCTGTTGTGAATAGTTTTATTGGTGCACAGTCACTTATTTCATGTTGTCTATAGCTTTGATGCTACAACAGCAGATTGCAAAGTGTAAAATATTTACTATCTACGCCTTTAGAAAAGAATGGGTAACCCCTAGAGTAGGACAGACATGGGACAAGAGTTGCCAGGAGTCAAGAGTTAAATCCCAGATTGGAGAATTCGATAAATATTGGCACCATCCCCAGATGACAAGGGAAGGATCAGGGGAAGACGATAGAACATTTAGAGTAGGCAGTACTTATAGTAATCAGGTGAAGGCTCCTAGTAGAGCATTTATGATATGAACCAGACCAGGTGAGAGAGGTCTGTACGATGTACACACATTTGGAAAAGATTCTTGAAAATAAGTGTGACAGACACGTTTACTGATTACTAGTCTTATAGGTTCTCCACATATTTTCTAAGCCTTTCCAGTCATATAGGTCTGTATAGGTATTTCTGATGAGTGAGTTGTGATGTATAGGTATTTCTGAAGAGTGATATGTGACATTTCCAAGTTTAAATAGTTAATATTCAGTGTGTGACCTTCCAACTCTCATCCCTTCTGCATCAGTGTTCTGGGTATAATAGTTACAAGATGCAAGCAGCTTTGATTTTTAAGTCACTGCTTGGAAGGGAGCTTCCCTGGAGGGCCAGTGGACCAGAAAAGATTTTATATTAGCAAGCCATAAACTTTTATGTGTTAAGTTACTGAAAATGTAGGGTTTGTTTGTTATCACAACAGAACTTAGCATTTCCTTGCTAATACAATTAGCAAGGCTGAGATTGAACCAGGAGGTCACTTCTTATGGGAAGGTAAGAACTCCAGAGGACACAATTCCTAAAGAACAGAAACATTTAAGATATTAGGTCGGAGATTCTTTTGAGTTTTTTTTCTTTATTTCGTATGAAAGCCAGAAATAAAAAACTATAAGCTTTTCTTCTTGGCACTAAATATTTGCTGGGGATAATTTCATATTACTTTCTTCTAAATTTAAAAGGAGTAATAAATAATATCACATTCATAAATAAGGTCCTGTTTCCAATAACTGTAGCAGTCATATCTATGGAAATCATGACTTATTAAGGTAAAAGGCAATAGAAACCTTCCTTCCACATTTTCTCCCTCATACTCCCTAATAGCCTAGCACCATATATTCAAAAAGCTCAGGCCTTTGCTTTGCTTGTCACCAATTCTTTTTTTTTTTTTTTTACTTTCTAAAATCCACAACAAATAAATATGCAATTGAGTGTTATTTTTTTTTACTTTAAAGCATAACTTCCAAAGTTTGCTTTATAAGCAAGATGAATCAACTTAGGAAACAGAAATAGCCTTCATGAGATCATTTTTGAGAAAGACATGTCTGGCCAATTAAGAGTTTCCTATCTGGTTTGGCTAATTACCTAGAGTAAATGGTCTCTTTTACAAGTAAATCATTTCTGAGGCATTGAGGAACAATTTACATGACCTTTTTAGGCTATATTATTTTTGATATTTCTAAACTCTCTAAATATTCAGTTATATTCTTTGGCATTTCCTATTTTAATGCATTTATCATCCATTATTTATATGCTGAAGTCTAATCATACACAAAACTTATGTCACATTCAATTTACCATTCAGCAGAGTGTAGAACAATCTCTGAAGAAAAATTGAATCAGATGACTAACTTTCAATTACAATATACACAAAAAGTAATCACCTAGTTTTAGACAAAATGCTTCTAGCAATGGTTAAAAGATTATCTAGAAGATTTTTAGTTTCACAAAGTTTAGATTCCAACTCAAGAAATTCTAATTTAATTGGTCTGAAATAAAGCCAGACATCAACATCATTGTGTTGTTAAGCACCACCACCACCACCACCTCCCGCCCCCACCGCCCCAATTTCATCAGCACCACGGTTGAAAAACACTGGTTTAAGAAATGAGCTGAAACAGAGAAGAGTACAACGAAGCTCTGAGGAGAACAATGTGGCAAGATTGGCAAAGAATCAGGAGAAAGTGGTCCTGTGAAAAACAAAGTAAAAGCCAGTTTCAATAAGAATGGAGTCATCATTAATAAAGTCAGAAGAAAAGTAGAGGTAATTCATTACATGTGATAATCAACAGGTGAGCTGAGCAAGAACAGTTTAACTGGATGGATGAGGGTAGATATTTCTAATTTAGAGAAAAAAGTATTGTTCTTTATAGAACTTTGCGATTTCAAGAAAGATTTGGATAAAGTGGATTATCAGTCATGAGGGTAATTTTTATTTTTTTCTTATTTCTTCAGGTCTGTATATAGACTTAAGTGTACAGCATAATAATATTTTGACATTTATATATATCCATACAACAACAGATAAAAATGGAGTGTTTTCCACCACATTGGCGGGGACCACACCCTTCTCAAATCCATATACCTAAGAGAAGCTATATTGACTTCAATCATTGTTATGAAGTACTTTTACCTTGACCCGCATGCAAATAGAATCATAAAGGATGTTTGTTGTCTGTGTATTCTTTCCTTCAACATTACCCATTTGAGATTCATCCATTTCGTAGCGTGCATCAATATTTACTGCTTTTGTTTACATGTGTGAAATTCTATTGTATTCCATTGTATCCCATACATTGTTTCCTCTACTCAGCGAGACACATAATCTCTGCTTGGGCTCTGTTTTCTCATGTAATAGTCATATATAAATACATAAAGCCAGGGTACTGACACTTTATTTACTTCTCTTCCCTGCAGGTTTATAACCCTCCAGTCATTGTTGTTCAGAGCCTATAGGATATTAATTTATATGTTTTGTCAGGCTTTTATAGTTGTGTAGAGTAAAAAAGTTGGATCTCAACTACTCTGCTATGAGCAGAACTTGTGGGCATTTTGTTTTGTTTTGTTTTGTTTGATGATTAAAGTACTAGAGAATTCCTGTATATTAAAGAAAAAGACAGTATGTGTGTATGTGTGTGTGTGGTGGTGGTGGGGGGGGATGTTTTAGAAACAGAGTGAAGTGATAATGGACTGTATTCCAGAGGAACTTAAAGAAGATATGTGTTCTAAAATATAGTAGCTGGATTTGGCTTTCAATGTGTTAAAAAGAAAAAAAAAATCCCCTCTTGAGATAGGAGAAAGGACCATACACAGATTTAAATTTGAAGGATGAGATTGATTCTCCCAAATAGCCTCTTTTCTAGTTTGTCTAGTTTTTTTTTTTTTTAAATAATATCTGTAGCCAGTTAATATGTAGAGAGTCAGAGAGATGAGGGTGAGGTCCGATGTCTCAACACGCAACAACTAAGGAAGGGCCACCATGATGATAGAAAAAGAGGTTGAGGCTGGGAGAATAAATGTAGAACCACGATGAGAAGTCCAAATGTTGGGAATAAAACATTTGTGATAATAACATAATCAGCTTCTTTACGGTTTTGTTCACATTCAGAGTTAGTGTATTAGTTTGGTAGAGCTGCCATAACAAAGTATTATAAACTGTGTGGCTTAAACAACAGAAATTCATTCTCATGTTCCTGGAAGCCGGAAGTCAAAAATCAAGGTGTCAGCATTGTTGGTTCCTTCTGAGGGTTATCAAAGAAGAATCTTTCTCTGGCCTTTCTATTTGGCTTGTGGCTGAATGCCTTCTCATTCTGTCTCTACACATCATCTTCCCTCCATGTGTATCTGGTCTGTATCCAAATGGCCCCCTTTTTAAAAAATGACACCAGTCACATTGAATCAGGGCCCACCATAATGAACTCACTTTAACTTTATTGCTTCTGTAGAGACCCTTTCTCTAAATATGGTCACATTCTGAGATCTTGAGAGTTAGAACATCAATATAAAAATACGGGGGAACATGACCCAATTCATAACCACTAGTAAAAGGATTTTAAACCATTTTATATGTAACCACAGTGTAATTAATTACTTTGTAGAAAAGGAAAATATAATTATAAAATTTATATAGAGCTTGGATAAATTTAGTACACGCAATAAGTATCCTGAGTTCAGTGGAGAACCAAGTAGAAGAGGGAGGACAAGAGGGTACATGATGGCATGATGGTTTACTAAAGAGGCAAACAATAAAGGAGTGCATTTTCTACAGAAAATTTGAAATTAATAACAAAATAGACTAAAAGTCCTCGGTTGATCTAAGTTCTAACAATTTGTGCAGTTACCTTTCAGTTTGAATAACATATATCAGCTTCAGATTTTCATATTTTTATTTCTTATCTTTAATGAATATGACATTGTACATAACCTTTAACTTGGATAATTCATGGTTAACAGGGTCCTAATTCTATCATGAGGAACTAGTTGAGTACATTTATTACATTTATTTTGAGAATAAGGGTGTTATTCAAATCCATTTCAGACACAGTTCTGGACCTTAATCTCCTTGGTCTGATATGGCTCTGCACTTAATAGTAGATTTTCAATAATCAAAAGTATAAGAGCACAATACTTATAAAACAGAAATTGAGTTAATTCTATTCTGAAGTTCTCTTTGAGATTTTATTTGTGTTCAAAATGTAAAACAGTAAAAACTTCAAGGGGTAATATTTTTGTTTGGTAAGTACAGATTTTAGTTCGTGCACAATTGCAGAGGGTGAATATTTTTAAATATAAAATTTCTCATTTTGAAATATTAATATTTTTAAAGCTATAAAAATTATCAACAAATAATAATATTTATTCATTATTATTGAATTATTTTTTACGGAGAAGGGGAGTTAAAAAAACGATTCGCTCCAGGTGTCAAGGATGCTAGAAACATCACTAGTCGAGTATCTAAAAGGCTACTAGAGATGGGTCAAAATTTATATCTCAACTTCTTAGCAGCCATCACAAAAGAAAGCAGAATTAGTAAATATTTTAGCATGCTTTGGGAAAGAATAAAGTTGTTAAAGTGCATTGTTTTTCTTGGTGATATAACCTAATAAACATTTCCCTCATGAGTCACTGTAAAAGTTTTACCAGTGGTGGACAGAGCTGATAAAGTTTTCATAAGAAATTGGATAACAGATATCACTGGCCTGTTTGCGGTAATGGCCTTAGGTGAGGGTTGGTGGCATAAAAACTTTTAGAAAAAGCAATTTTTTGAATAGCCAAAATTAAATCATCTAGGTAGAGAGACTTCTTATTATTTTTTCCTGAGCCAATGGAAAAATTGTTTCCCAAAGTGTCATATGAGGAACATGTAAATGACCCTTAGAGTTAGTTACTTGCAGTTAAATAAGCTTGGAAAAGCAGTGGTGACTCCTAGGAGATTTACAGAGCACAGTCCAGTGTTAGAAGATCAGAGAAGTCACTGGGTTCAAAAAGCTTATTGAACTTGAGTTCAGTGTTTTCCATATTTAATTTGAAGTAGCCCCTACTTTTTTCCCCAAAGTAGCATTCCTTAGGATATGTATTCCTTAGAAAACACTTTGGAAGTGGAAGAATTTCGTATCCTTCAAGAATTGCTCCATGGTGCTCTTTCCATTCCCTGTAAAGAATGGCAGTGTTTCTGCCAGCGATCACACCAACAAGGACTAAATATCCACAGATGTACAACCGATGGATAGTAATGCTAGCTTGAAAAATATGTCAAAGTTGCTGTTACCAATAGTGTTACATTTTCCTCAGATTTTGTAGTGGCATCGCTTTTCTCCAAGGAAAACATCAAGCTCCTTTTGAAGGTAGGTGCTCCCCTAAAATCAGGAAGTAATACTTACTGAATACTTTCTCTTTTTTCCCTTTGTTCAGAAGAGCTTCATGAGGTACCATTTATATAAGAAAGATTTCTGAAGGAAACTAGTTCAAAGAAATAGAGTGAACATACCAGGAAACAATGAAAAAAGTAAAACAGAGTGGTTATAAGCATTTTTATTATGATTAAAAAAAACAATACCCATCAGCTGTACAGTTATGGGGAAGGGACATAGAAAGAGGAGACACCCATTTAGCAGAGTAGAACGGTCTCTAAAATTGCAATAAGTGTGATTTAGATACACAGCTTTTTATTTAAATCATGAGAAAGTCATCATTGCATAGTCGTATGATGAAATCTAGGAAAGAAACTTGTCAGTAAAAAGTCATGGAGAAAAGAAAAAAGGTCCAAAAATAGTCAAAATGTTCTCTGGAGAAAATTCATGAATTAAAAGAAATAGTCAAGTACCAGATATCTAGGATTCTGACAGAACCACTAAAATTTGAGAAAGGACAAAGTTGTATTTTGTTATATATTTTCATTGACTTTGGAAAGTTAGGGAAAGTAAGTCTTATTAAGATTTAAAGTCAAGTGTAACTCAACTCTCTGGCTTTCAGGGGTGAGAGGGATAGCCCTGGCCTGGCTGGTGCAGATGTTTGGGGTTGAGGCTGGATGGAGAAAGCTCTGTTCCTGAGATCATCCTAGGAGAAATTGGAAAGGCCATTGGGAGGAGAGGCCCAGGTAAAGAAAGAACTTCTGGGAAGCCCTAAGGGATTGAGATGACACACAGGAGGGCAGTTGGATAGCTATTCCAACACAAGTTGTTGCCAAGTAGACTATTTTTCAAGTTCCACATTTCAAATATCCAGACATAGCTGAAAAGGCAAAACAGATAGAAAATGGAGATCAATGATTAGGAAAAAATCCTTCAAGTCAATTATAACAGTTAAAAAAAAAATTATCATGTAGAGCTGAAGACACACACATTTTACAGTCAGATGACCTGTTTAAATTTCAGCTACATCACCTGACTAGCTGTATAATCTTGTGCAATTTATTTAATCTTTTGACTTAGTTTCTGTATCTATATAATAGGAATAATATCATTATCTGCCTCCCAGGATTGAAAAGCTAGATTTGTAGTTTAAGACAAAGCCTAGTACTTAGTTTCCATTTTTTTTTTTTTGAGCAATTACTAATCACAAAAAAGTGAGAATGTGATCAAAGATAAGCCAACTATGATTTTCAAAGTCATCTAAAACCAAATTTTTGTTTGCTTAGTTATTTTTTTATTATTTTATTTTATTTTTATTTTTTACTGTGGTAAGAACACTTGACAAGAGATTTATCCTCTTAACTTTTTAAGTGTATGATAGAGTATTGTCAGGCATTTGTTGTACAACAGACCTCCAGAATTTATTAATCTGGCATAACGGAAACTTTATACTTGTTTAATAGCAACTCCCCATTTCTACCTTCCCCCCGCACCTGGCAACCACCCTTCTCCTCTCTGCTTCTGCATTGCAGCATCATTCACAATAGCCAAGGTATGAAAACAACCTTAACATCCATCGAAAGATGAGTGGATAAAGAAAATTTAGTATCTACACAGAAAAGACTATCATTCAACCTTAAAAATGTAGGAAATCCTGCTATACTTGACAAGATGGATGAAACGTAACATTACAGAAATTAGCCAGGCACAGATGCTATAGAAAAGACAAATACTAGCTGATTGCACTTACATGAAATATCTAAAATCAAATTAAAACTCACCTTCTGAGGGGCTTTTGAATATGTGTAAAGGACGTTTATTTCAATATTTTTTGTTTGTTTGTTTTTAGCGATATTGAAATTAAAAATACAAAAATAGAGAAAAAGCTGATTTCTACCTATTTTTAACCTGAAAACCTAGAGGTAAAAAAAAATCTTGTGATAAAGTACCTGATTTTGGAGTATTGCTCTTTTCTTTTCTGAAGAAAAGTCAGGGAAACGCTTGGGTATCAGAATGACAATATGAATTTAGTCACTGAGCAGCAAAGTTAATTTTCTAGTAAATGCCATTAGTGCTGAGCATATCATCGCCACAGAAGGAGAGGCGTATTCAAACTGATACACATAGAATCCAAACATCTGAGTTATACATTTTCCTAGTATAACATAGCTTGCCTCTATATGAGCCCAGATGTTACATGAGTCTATCCAGAGAAAAAGAATACAAAGCAGAAATACTGTGTTCAGTGAGTAGTGTGTTAAACTCTCAAGCGACTGAGACAGCTTGTCTCCAGAGAGAGGGAGGGAGCATGCTGAGTTTTCCTAAACGAATCTTAAACTGGGGTGCATGTTCACATATTTTCTTCTCATCCAGAAGGTGGGCTGTATGGAGCATCCCTGTACATCAATACCAGTGTGTCACTGGTTCAGAAAATATTTACCGTATACTTGTGATATGCCCTGTATGGCCCTGGGGACATAAGCCTGGACAGTGCTGCACTCATAGGGTTTATGTTCTCATGTGGAAAGACAGACAACATGCAGGAAAACAAGCAAGATTATTCCAGATGAGCATAATTTTCATGAAGAAGTAAAACACAGTAATGAGATATAGAATAGGCTGTCACGACATTTCTGTGGAATGAAAGAAGGAAAACAGTTTCTCCACAAATGTCACTTGGCAATTGCTCCAAGCAACACAGATGCCCTTTTCCTGAGGTTACTCATGGTAAATTTTCTTCTGTGCTAGCTATGCAATAAAAGTCCATAAAGAGAGGGTCCCCTGGTCCCCATCATGTTCTTCTATCCCCCGCCCTCCACACACATTTCTTCATGAAAGATGGTTTGGCTGTTCTTGGGAAAAAATCTCTGTTGAAATCCTGAATCTAAATGAAGATCAAATCTTTTTTTTTTTCAATTACAGTTTAACATTCAATAATATTTTGTATTAGTTACAAGTATCTAAAGAAAAAAATAAAGACAAACAAACAAACAAAAAAACCAGAAATCGACTCATAGATAGAAAGAACAATCTGACGATTATGAGATCAAATCTTTTTGATGACCTCTATACTCCAGGTCCTGCCCCCCAAACTCTACGTGTATATTCACTTTCAACACACGTGACAGGCTTATAATCTAGGTGCTATTTTTAATTCTCTTTTTACACATGAAGGTATTAAGACACAAAGGAATTTAGTTACTTGCCTAAAGTTCATGCATCTGCTAAATGGCAGAGTCAAGATGTAAACCAAGGCAACTGGCTTCAGAATCTGAGTTCTTTCCTCAATGTCACGGTAAATTAGAGTCATAATAATAAGGATACGGTACTTGCCTCCCCACCCCTCTCCTCCATACGTATATACACTTCCTAACCAAGTATTTGTGTGCATGAGTTTTTTTTTTAATTGCAAGAACTGAGAGAGCCATTATGGGGTAACATGCACCATACCTGCTAGGGAGACCTACTTCATTTTTCCTTTCCTATTTTCTTCAATGTCCTTCCTGTAGATCAGGGGTCCCCAACTCTGGGGCCGCGAACTGGTATCGGTCCGGTCCATGTCCTATTAGAAATGGGCTACACAACAGGAGGTGAGTGGCAGGCTGGCGAATGAGTGAAACTTCATCTGTATTCGCAGCTGTTTCTCAGCGCTAGCATCTCCGTCTCAGCTCCACCACAGATCATCAGGCGTTAGTTTCTCATAAGAGCACAGGTCCCCGATGCCAAAAAGGTTGGGGACTGCTGCTTTAGATAATCAAACTGACTCATGACTTTCTAATATTTAGCACCTCTGGACTCTGGAAAAGAAGTGTTATGCCATTGAGAATATAAAGTTTTGCTACATGAAATAATATTTTTATTTCATCCTCCCCCACTAAACTATAAACTGCTGGAGGGCACAATCTACTTCTTTGTTAGTATTTTATCCCCAGTATTTAGCAAAGTTGCAGATACACAAGATTAATTATTAAGCACTTATGAGATGAATGAATGAATGAATAATGAGATTACAGCACACACACACACACACACACACACACACACACTTATATAATGGCTTCTTGATTTGTTTTCACTCTTCTCCAATGGAACAGTCATTTTTGCAGAGAGTAATGAACCATTAAGCAGTAAAATGCTGCTGCTCTCAACTGGGCCATCACTGTCAGTAAGAGAAAAATTAAGAGAATGAAAATAATCATTGCTTTGAACCCTTCACAACTAAAGAACCTTTATTTAGATCCTTTTCTAAAATAATTATCTTTATATAAACAGGCATTTGATCTCGTCCGCTCTTGAACGAGTTATTCCTGTGTTTGGTGCTCTGTTTTGACTCCAAGCTACCTTCTGGGCCCCCATCTGTCAATTGCAAAGTGTTACAATTATGACTTCCCCTCAGTCAAATCTGCTAGTTTTCTCCTACTCAGTTGCTCTAGCACTTCAGCCTTCCTTAAAGATCCTTGCTTTTAATAAAGATCCTTGCATATTTTTTCTCTATTATTCATTGACTTACACCCTTTCACAGTTTTTTTTTTTTGTCAACGTGCTACTGACTTTGACACTTGACAGTTTTCTGAAGCTTTTGCTAAGTAAATTGAAAATCAGGACAGTGCAACAGGAATTTAGCCTGGACCAGTGCGTGCCACACTCCTTTTTCACATCATCTGAAATCCTAACATAGTCACTACTTTCAAGTGAAGCTCATGATCCAACTCCATTTGTTATGGGTTTACCACATTTGTTTACTATGTTCAACGGTAGAACTTTAAATTGTAAGACATTTGAAAACTTGTCAAAATTAAAATTAAAAAAAAAATCAGTGAGAGAAAATATTTGAAAAGCACCTTTCTGATAAGACATTTGCACCCAGAATGTATGAAGGCCTTTTATAACTCTGCAATAAAAAGACATGTAACTCAATTTAATAATAGAAAAGGATTTGAATAAACATTATTCTGAAGAAGACCTACAAATGGCCAAATAAGCACATGGAAAGACCACCAACATTGTTTGTCATTAGGGGAATGAAGATCAAAGTCACGATGTACAACTTCACACTCACCAGCGTGGTTATAATAAAAAAATAAAGACAATAACTATTGTAAAAAATGTGAAGAAATGAGAATTCTCATACATTGCTGATGGGAATGTAAAATGATTCAGTTATTTAAAATATAATTTGTAGTTTCTCAAAAAGTTGAACCTTCAGTTAGCATACAATCCAGTAATTCCATCCTTAGTCATGTACCCAAGATAAATAAAAACATGTACTCACAAAAACTAGATATAATAATGCTCATAGCAGCATTATTTTTAGAAACCAAAATGTGGAAACAGCCCAAATGGCCAACAACTGATAAATTAATAAACAAAATGTATCTGTATAATGGAATATTACTCTTCCATAGCAAAGAATGAAGTATTGATATGTTACAATATAGATGAACCTTTTAAACATTACGCTAATGAAAGAAGCCAGATTCAGAAGACCACATATTATGTGATTCCATATATAGGAATGTCCACAATAGTCAAATCAATAGAGAAAGAGAGTAGTTTAGGGATTGCCAGAGGGAGGATAGGGGAGTGACTAGATATAGGTATGGGATTTCTTTGAAGAGTAATGAAAATGTCCTAAAATTAGATTACAGTGATGGTTGCACAATTCTGTGAACAAAATGAAAACCATTGACTTGTACAATACAAATAGGTGTATTTTATGGTATGTGAATTAGATCGCAATAAATCTATTTAAAAAGAAGAATAATACTATGGCCCTCCAAACCCCACTGAAAAACAGTTGTCATTGATTCAAGGAAGTTGTAAACTCAATGGAAAAGATTGAAAGGGCAAAATTATTTCCCAAAGTGAGTTATCAGTGACTCTGAGTGAAGCTGATCATCATGTTTGAGGGGCATGTCACTAGAATATTGCAAATAAGTGCTGGAAACATGTTTATCAAAGGAATATGCATGTTTTGTATTTTATTTTGTGAGATTAATACATTTCATTAAATAACACATTTATGTTTTGAAACTTACTTATGTTAGAGAAATACTGAAAACCTAATCAGTGGTTTCAATATAAAATAACATAAAAAGAACAGATTAATATAAGGACTGAATTTTCTCATTTTCTAGACTCTTAGTTTCTTGGAGGACTATACAGGCATTATTCGCTACAGGAAGATAGTCTGTGAATTTCATTTAGATTTGTGGATTTTGACCTAATTAATTTTATGTCTGTGATATCGGACTTGAGGATCACCATTGATGAGCAGAGATAATGCCCCTCTTACGTTTTGTCAGATCTTTTACCTGTAGATTTTCCTAGCAGAATGTTCCTCTAAAATAATAAGGTCTCAAGAGATGACAAAGAACAAGCACCTTATTTATAGTGTCATGTGGACTAGCAAATGAGTGCATGGATTTCTGGGTGTGTTTTTTTCTCTCTGTGTGTGTGTAAGGTAGGTGTGTGTGTGTGTGTGTGTGTGTGTGTGTGTTCATATCCCCAGAAGATATAAGACCTCATTTCAAACTGTTAAATTGCATAGGAAGGTAATACTATATATCAAGACATTAATTCTCTTTATAATGAAAAAAATGAAACTAGTATGAAACTAGTGTATTTAATTTTGGAATCATATTTTAGTGAGAGAAACCTGGTTTCTATTGACTCAGTAGAGTCTTGTCATATCTAATTTATTGTGGTAGAGTTTTGTGGGTGAAAACATATATAAATGTATAAGTTTCATGTATAATTGCAAAGCATAGATAAAAATAATTTGACATTGAAATTTATACTTAAGAAATGGTGCACTTCGCCGCAATCAATTTTTCATTATGCTGTTGAGATCAATAGCTACAAATAAGATATAAAAACTCTATTATTGATGGGGCACACGTCAGTATAAAATGTGCAGTTTTCTATAGCATTTCAGGGGGAGAAAATTGTATTATACAGTTTCCAATGATATTCATATTGTTCTGTAGAGAATGCCTATTAAAATCAATGTACAGTAAGTCAACACAGGATATTTTATAACATCGAGAAAGGACAGAGTGCATATAAAAAAGACACTACTGTGTTTTAAATATTATCTTAAATTCCTTTGTCAGAGGTTGGATTGGATTGCTGAAATAATGAGGATACATGAGTTTTTTATCATTTGAAAACTAGTCCAGCTTGATCATTATCAAATCCAATCATTTTAGAAAGCTGTTTGGCCTTGTATCAATTGTTAAATAAAATGTGTGTTCCCCAAAACCCCAATACTTCACATCAATGACAAAGCTGCAGAATAGCTGCAGAGCATGAATTTAGGAAGGGGAAGAAACTAATGCATGGGAAAAAATCTTTGGAATCCAAAGAAAAATGTTCACGTAATATTGTTCATTGTACTTCTGGTCTTAAAACTGTGATCACAAGCCCTGCCAACCCATCCACTTAGAAAATAAATGTCATCTCAGAGATGAAGATAATAGGGAACATTTTGATGTTAGATTGATTAAAGAGTGGTGGGCTTGGCTTAGGACATTTGTTTTCTTTTAGAATCTCCATTTTTTGGTTGAAGTTTACATATGACTTTTTTTCTGATGCATAACAGAGTAAACCATAAAGTTCTCAGATTTATTTTAAATAGTCATACTTTTTCTAGATGACTTTACTTCAATCACTTCTACTTTAATGATAATCTACTGGGCAATAATATAAATATATTTTAATCTATGTCCAATTGTGTCAATCTGCCCTATTTGAAACTCTACCAGTTTTTCATTTCTTATGATTAAAATTAGGCTTGTTTAAAACAAATAACTCCACAAGGAGACATGTTACAAAAGGTTCATATTATTTTTATGGACAAATGATATTTATTCATTATCCGGACAAACGTGGTACTCTGTGGGGCATCTATGCCTCCTTAAAAAGCAAAAAGGAAGATGAAATTTGCCTAGAGGAATTGATATTCAGATTTTGAAAGATATATATTTCTAATTTAGAGAATAATTTATTTCCAAGTACACTGACTATGAATAAGCAGACTTTGAAGGCAAGAAAGAAGAAAATTATAACTTAGTAGGTGGCCTAAAAGTGTCATCACCGATAAAATTTTGTTGACCTACAAATATTTATTAAACCACACCCCAGAATGCTGGGAGAGTCCAAGCCTGTATTATTAAGAAACTTTCAATTTTATAGGGGAGGTGTGCAAGTCTGTTAGAGCAACCATAACAAAATACCATACATTAAGTGTCTTAAAAAACAGGAATTTATTTTCTTATAGGCTTCAGCCTAGATGGCAAAATTCAAGGTGTGAGCAAGCTCTCTCCTTGGTTTGCAAATGGCCGCCATCTTGCTGTGTCCTCACATGGTCATTTCTCTGTGTGTGCACACTCTGGTGTCTCTTCCTTTCTTCATAAGAGCACCACCAGTCCTATTGGATTAGAGTCCCACCCTTATGAGCTCATTTAACCTTAATTACATCTTTAGAGACTTCTCTAAATGCAGTTGCCTTGGGGGTTAGTGCTTTGACATATGAATTTTGGTGAGACACAATTCAGGGTAAATGAGGAACTAAGAAATGTACACGAGTACCTTTAGGATATTTAGTGGGTTTCCTAAAAGTGCTCTGGTGTTCAGGAGAGAGAAAAAGTTTTAGAATCTTTCAGGGTCTGAACATGAGTTATTTCATTCCAAAGATGAAGTGGGAATGGCCTATATGACATTTATAAACTTTTAAAGTCAAAACTACCAAGAATCATTGAAACTGATGAAGATAGATTTTATCAATTCAGCAAACTACAGGCCTTGATAACAGGTAGGTTTTTCCTGAGTGGAGATGAAACAATGAAGGCACCATCTGCTATGGACAAGACTTGGGCAAAGCAGCAGCAGACATGGCAACCTTGGTCACACAGTGGTGAGCAGTGCAGTTTGGCAAGAATATAAGGAAGCAATGAGAATGACACCTACAGTGGTGAGCACAGAGTCTTGAAAGTCTGAAGACACATTTTCATTAAGTGCCAATGACAAAATTTGTAGCTTTGGAGCCTGAGGCAATGCACTTAAAGAGATCAAGAATCCTTTGTCTTTCAGGGAAAAGAATGGATTGTAAGGTGAGTTAGTGGATGAAGAGAAAGAAGTGAACAATTTGTGTTCTGTCCAGTGCTTATGGCACCAAAGGGTGCAGCCACAGAACTGTGGTCACTCTTAAGTTTCAGTCCTACCTTGATTCTATTTATGACACATTTTTTCCTTTTCTTTATAAAAAAATATTACTTCCTGAGAGGGCAGGAAAGAAATAAAGATTACTGACTATCTCACCAATACTAGTTGCTCTACATTTATCTAATTTAACTCTTAAAATAGAACTATGAGATGGGGTATTCCATCATCATTTTGTGATCTTGTTAAGCAAGGCTCGAGAGGCCCAAGATTACCACAATAGTTACAATAGTTCATACAGATTGTTGGTTTTATCTGCTCCAAAGAATGAGCTTTTTACAAGACATGGTGCATAATCCCAGTGTTCTAACATGAAGCAGCTTGACAGAAACTAATTTATGATGAAATAACAGACAAATCAGGAACAAGATGGCAATCTGATAAACTAAGCTAAGGTTCAGGATAGGAAATAATGAGAGTAGAGGACTTCAGGAATGCTGAGGGGCATTGGAGATGGGTAGAAATCCAGAAAAATACCTGACAACACAGCACCATGCCACCCCGTTGCATCATTCTACTATACTGCATTACAGAGCTCCATTGCATCATCCTGTCCCATTGCATCGCACCATCTGATTGCATCAGGACTCCCCAATTTCCAGCCTTGACTTCTATGAGTGTAACAGAAGATCATGTCAGAATATCATGTCAAGTTCCACAACTCACTGCATTAGAAGGTTCTGTTAAGAAAAAAAATAGACGAGGGAATGAAAATAAGCAGTTCTAGTTTGAGTTTATATCAAACAAGAAAATGAATAAACAAACGAATAGGTATTTATTATGCTTATAAAACAGCCCCTAGGCTTGAGGTAAAAGGACACATTATTGTACTGGTGCCATTTGAAAGAGGCCAGATAGACATAACAATTATTTATAGATTAAAATCTATGTATATTACGGCCAAATGGATTAACATTGAAGTAATGAGTGGAGTAATTTAGAGAAAGTCTGGCTATTTAAAATAAATCGGAGAACTTGATGTCTTCTTGTATTATTCATCAGAAAAAGCTTAACAAAAACAGTCAAGATTTTAAAAAATGAAATTAATGTCCTCAACCAAGCCCATCACTCTTTAAGCTATCTATCACCAAAATAGTCCTTATTACCTTCATCTCTGAGATCATATTTCTTCTTAAACTGGATGGAATTACAGGACTTACGATCACAGTTTTAGGTCCTAAAGCACCATGGCATAGACAACCGAACTGGCTTGTCTATGTAAAATTTAATTATTTGCACTTATTAAGAAGAGAGTGTTACCTACTTTTTAAGATGGGGACTGTTTCTTTTACACTCCTTCCTTTTCAACAGCTTCTTAGTCCAGCAAGGCTATTCTTTATTAAATATGTTTAACAGATGCTTCTAGTATTATGGTGAATAGAGCATAGATTAAAATATGCTGTGTTAAAACTCATCCTTGAACATATTAGTACACACACACATACATATACATACACACATCATATTTCTGGCTCTGGTAATGAGTCATAGTTTAAATATGCATGGTTCTATGGTATTCACAAGTTATCTGTAGGCTAACAGAAATGAAATAGCATTTAAATATAGCAATACCTATGTGTTTAATATTAATATTAAAATATTAATATTTTAAAATTGAGATTTGGTAAAAGTAAATCTACAATCAAAAAAATAAAAAGTAGAGACACAATATAAAGCAGTCTTTACCTAGAATATATAATATTTGATCTTAACGAAGGTAGAAAAATATTCATTTAAAATATATCGTACAAATTTTCTAGGAATTCATTTCATAACATAGTAGGTGCTGCAAACAAAAAACACCTCTGCTTTTTATGCTCCTTTAACTGAGCTTTGGAAAAGCCTTATCTTGTGAGGACTAGATCTCATTAAAAGTACAGGGAAGCATGTTTTTTGACTGCCTATGTTTTGAGAGTAAAGTTTTCATAGCTAGATATATCAGGTTAGGTTTCCTAGAGAAATAAATTAAAGTAATTTTATTTTAATGAGGACAGTATTATTTAAATCTTAAAAATATAATGAAATAAAATTGAATTAGAAGATAAAATGATAATAAATTTTAAATAAATAATAAGCTGAATGATGATGAATCTTGGAGACAGTTGGCAGATAACAGCCAAGAGAAGTAATGCTCATTGTATAGACATCTTTGAGGATCATGGGATGCCATTTAGACTATAAATCAACAAAATTCCAAATATGAAATATAACCAAGATGTCATTTATTCTAAGGTAGCAATGTAAAATAGAATAAAAAACACAAATTCTGGAATCTAACGATCTGGGTTTATATCCCAACTCTGCAATCGGTTTTTTCTGTTCTTTATCTCTATCAGTTATTTTTTGTTCAATTTCTTCAAACAATCTATGCTTACATTTTTTTATCTATAGAATGGGACAAAAGTAATGTGTTTGAGAATTACATTAATTAGTATTTGTTAACCAATTAAACTGCTTCGATCAGGCTAGACGTTGTGATATTAATTTGAACTGCCACATAGAAATAATGCATTTAAAAGTATATATATAATCTAAGTTAAGAGATGTATTATATATAACATAATATAATATACTCATAGTATGTATAATATAGTATATATAGTATACAGTATATTATATATAATGCACTCTTACATAGACTATAATACATAGCATAAGTATACTATATATAAAATCTCCTAATGTGAATATAAAATAAATCTTGCTAATTTCATAAACACACACAAGCTATTTTTAATTAAAATTAATTCAAAAATGGCATATAAATTTAGGTAGTTTTCATTTATCACTTAAAAATCAAGTTTTTTAAATTGATTTTAATCTCTTTAAAAAATACCGGTTAAAAATTGTTAATCATGTACCATGTGCATTGTGCTATAAATAGGAAGATAGATTCAAAGACTATTGTATCTCACTCTTTCAATATATAAGATAGGGAAAATTTCGAGAGTCAATATTAACTCTTTCAGATTATCGGGACACCATTTAAAATACAGCTTATGACTTAGCACAATAATTATACCCCAGTGACCTAGTCTATAGAAATAAAAGGGAAGTTTATAATGATAAATGCCTACATTAAGAAAAAAGAAAGATCTCAAATAAACAACCTAACTTTATACCTGAAATGACTAGCAAAAGACCAAACAAAGCCTAAAGTTAGCAGAGGACAACACATAATGAGTGTTAGCAAGGATTTATAGAAAAGGGACTCTTGTACAATGCTAATAATAATGTAAATTGGAATAGTCAGTATGGAAAATGATATGGAATGCTCCTCAAAAAATTAAAAATAGAACTACATATGATCCAACAATCTCACTTCTGGGTATGTATCCAAAGGAAATGAAGTCAGTATCTCAGGGAGATATCTGCACTCCCATGTTCCTTGTAGCATTATTCACAATAGCCAAGATACGAAAACAACTTAAGTGTTCATTGGTGGACGAATGGATAAAGATATATATCAATATCACTTGACCATGAAAAAGAAGAGAATCCTGCTGTTTGCAACAAGATAGATGAACCTAGAGGATATTAGGCTAAGTGGAGTTAGCCAGAGAGAGAAAGATAGATACTGTATAATCTGACATATATAAGGCAGCTTAAAAAAATTAAACTCATAGAAACAAAGAGTAGAATAAGGATTAAAAGAGACTGAGATTTGGGGGAATTGGGAAAATGCTGGTCAAAGAATACAAGCCTTCAGTTATAAGAGAACAAGCTTTGGGAGTCTGATGTACAACATGGTGACAAGAGTTGACAATGTGTCACGTACTTGAAATTTGCTAACAAAGTAAACCTTAGGTGTTCTCACCACACACACACAAAAGTTAAGGATGTGAACTGATAAACGTATTAATTAACCTGATTGTGGTAATCATTTCACAAATTATACATATGTTAAATCATTACGTTGCATACCTTAAATAGATATAATTTTATTTGTCAATTATACCTCAATAAAACTGAAAAAATTCTAATAATTGAATGAACAACTAAAAAATAATTTAACACAATACTTTTTTTGAGTACAAAAAATATTTGTAGTCCAGGGAACTATTAAAGACTAATAGGGATTTTATTATTTGTCTTTTTTCTTTTATAATATATTACTCTGAATTAAAGAAACAAATAAATATGAAGCAATAATGACTACCATTGTTTTATCACAGAGTTGAAGGACATCCACGAATTGACTCTGACTGTTCTTCATTTTCCTAAACTGTTAGGTGCTGGCTCATCAGTCATAGGACCACAGATGTTTTCAGATAAAAGAGACCAAAAGAAATGTCTCCTACATGTTTTTAATCTCCAGAAATTTGTGAAGACCACATAGCTTCTTCATATTTGCTCTAACATTCTAAACCAGGTGCTGGTAGACTGACCATGTCTAATGATATTACTATAGTTATAAGCAAATTATAAATGAATAGTTAGGTACAGTATTAGTAGCTGAGATTTATGAAATATTTTAGATTTACCTGGACTATAGGTTTCATATAGTTCATTAAGTTTGAACAATTTTTATTAGATCAATTCATTGTTCACTTTTTATTGATTGCCTACTATGTGCTAGTTATTAAAGACAGAAACAAATGAATAACCTAAAGCCCTAACGTTTAAGCCAAATATAATTTGATGGTAAATATAGATGCATAAAGAGATAATAGCACAGTGTGACTTTGATGACGCAGCATGCAAAGAGAGACAGGGAAAGGGAAATCACAACATTCACGACACTAAGTTGAGTGCTGGCTGTGTGCAGGCATTGCTCTAAACTTTTCAAGTGTATTAATGATTTGATCTTTCCCATAATCATGAAGTAGGTACTATTTTTTACCCTCATTTTGTGGATGAAAATATTGACAGGCAAAGATGTCAAGTGACATACCTAAGGTCACATAGCTAGTAAGTGGCAGAACCAGGAAACACAGGAAGTCTTGTTCAAGAACTTGTCAGGAAGGACACATAAGCCAGGTGAGGGGATCTTTACTGAGGAGGGGTGGGCACAGGGGTAGAAAATGCAGCTCGAAGGAGCTTTGGCAGTGAAGGCCAGCTGCTGGTATGTCAGAGGATACAGCGTGGGCGAAAGGCAAAGTGCCCAAAGCAAGGCAGTAGGGGCGGAAGATGAACCTCGTGGGGAAGGCGTGCTGTGACTGCCCTGCTGCATATGTGGTCTTTCACCTGAGGGCCTGGGTCTCCCAAACTGTTCTCCGTGGTCGTTGCTTGATACAAGGTCTCTGTCATCAAATAACCCTGGGAATCTCTGGAAAACACGTTTGAAACAGAGTTCCTTTCAGCAGGATTTGGCAGCGTTCTTAAGATGTTAACATATGGTGAATTTCTAAGAGAGAGATACAGCTTTCAGTCTTCCCCACAGATTTTGGACCATTGAAACTTTTTGTTACACAGCATCTCATGGGACTATATTGTCCCTCAGAAGCCACTGTGGGAAATGCATTCAGGCAATGGGGACTTGCTTAGTGATAAGAGCAGAGACATATAATGACAGACATGCGCTTGTGTTGATCCTTTGGAAACTGTGGGGAATTTGGATTTGAAAAAGCTAAAACAGGGGTTTAGAGACGACTAAGAGCTGTGTCCACGGTGAGTAAAATTGTCTTTAACACAACGTACCTTTCTTTTCAGGAGCCCTTTACTCCTGAAGCTTCTTCCAACCTTCCTCAAATTCGGGACAACATTTTTTGTGTTTGACTATTACCCCCAGCTAAGTCATCAACAATATTTAGCCTTTGTCTAGAACATAGGAGATTAAAGAGTATTAAGTAAAATATTAAAGAGTGTACTTTTATCGTATTGGATGTTGAGGGCTCATGGATATTTCTTTCAACAGAGGGTTTGAAGACCAAAATGCCCTCGAGATCCAAAAGAATAAATTTCAATGGTAGAAATGTAGAGGAAGGAGTTGAGAAAATAGAAAGCAAAAAACATCAAATGTGCAGACACCCGCGAGCTTTGTGATGGGATTGCCCTTACTTTAGATGAATTTTGTTTGAATGAGACTCATAAAGGCTCTTTACCGGTAAAATGGGGACTATTAGGGTTCTAGTAGAATAAGGGCCAGTGACTTGGTTTCGAGAGCAGTATTCTACAGGACATAGGCGAGAGTAAAAAAATCAGAAACTAAATATTGGGATTAGAGTTAGGAAAAACATGGCTTTATAGACCTTGTGTGTTAATATTAATTATGTCATATGGTAGCCATTCAATTTTCAATCAATTCTTGAGCATAAGGACAACAGTACCCAGGGGAAATTCATATATCTCTGAATAAAATGGAGATTTATCAACAAATACATATTAGGACAATAAACTAAAAAAATTTCCAATGTAAGTAAGAACCCTAGAGCCAACATTTACATTAGCATAACTGTTGTGTACACAAAGAGCATACGCGGACTGCACATCTAAAAAATTGAGAAATTAGTTTCCTTTACTTTAGTCTAAAACATTATTTTTTCTTTTTAAGGAAAGCTTAACATTTCCTGAAAGAGAAATCACGTGGCTGTGAATTTTTACTGAAGCAGGTAGCTTGCCCCAGCAGTTCGGAGTGCCAACCCACAAAGCTTTTTTCTGCCGTCAGTTTTGGCTTTAGGCATTTCAAAATTAATAGAGTGGGTCGAGTGAAGGACATTTTTGTAGGCTGTGTTGGATAAAAGTGAACATAAATATGCTGCTACCAAACGACTATGAGCAAACATTTATAAGGAGATGAATTTTTTTAAAATCCTGGGACAATAAAGTCATTGGATTGAATCTGAGAAAATATACACTGCTCTTGCTTGTCTTCTATAACAGGTTTTATTTTATGTTCTGTGATTTTATTCTTGGGCTAACTCCACGCCACTCTCACTTTGCTTTGAGTTTCTCAGCACTACCTCTCACGCCATGACACTCCATCTACGATAGGCCTCCCCAGTGGCTTATATTAATTTGTATATGAGAGCATGAATACTTCTGCTAGATGTTACAAAGGCACAATTATTTTGACAACTTTTTAAAATTTTATGGTCATAGAAGGAAGTTAATTCTGAACCAAAAGATAAAGAACAATGCCTCGCAACAGAAATGCTGACAGACGATGCCTTAACTGGTTTTAAACATTTACATTAGCATAACTGTTGTGTACACAAAGTACACATGTAAAGCCTTAACTGGTTTTAAAACATCATGGCATCTGAATAATTTGAAGAAATACATGTTGTGAACATTGTACCTCCAGCATTCTCATTTATTGTAAATATATAATTTTTGTCTTTTAATATAGTTCTGTGTGTCTTAGAGGAGAAAATTAAGAAACTTGAAACAGACAACATAGACTCCCCAATCTTTCATTTTAATGAAGAATATTGAATTTTTTTCTTGTCATTTCTCAAAACATAAAGAGGACATTTGAATCCAGAATAGTCCAAAACTACACATAAGTGTTTTGATTAGGAGCAGGGCCAGCTTCACAGGCCCTGTGGGATCATTAAAATCGTATAGGGTCTCATGCTCAGAAAAGAGCCTACACTTGGTTTAATGTTCTACAGACACCATCTTGAAATTCTTAATAATTTTATCTTTGATTTTTGTGTTTTCTTAAGTGAACTGGATCACTGGCATATGTGCGGGGAGTTTGGGGTCCCCTCTGTGGTCCCATCTTCCCAGGAGGAGGTCTCGGATGCCCACTCCTCTGTCCCTCCTAGTGACCAGTACTGCTTTCTGCCTCAGGAGGGTCCTGGGCACATGGAGAGCGGCTCAAGCAGCTGTGAGGGTCTGCTCTCATGCTGAAGTTATCCCTGTGTCCAAGGGAGCATGACTTGGCATATTAAGTAAAAATGACCATGACAGATTCAGAGACAAAGATTTCCATGGAAGTAGGAATTTTTTTTTCCTTTTTTTTTTTTTTTTTTTTTTTTTTTTTTTAACAAGGTGCCCTACGTTTTCATTTTCCACTGGATATAAATGGTGTAGCTGGCCCGGATTTAGGATACTGTCTATGTAAATAAATTGAGACTAATATTAGGCATGGATCTAATAATGCCCCTAATACCCCTTATCCCCGCACCATTATCGTATTTGTGGTAAATGAGTGATCCCAAGTGACTCTCATAACTGGCACAGCTCAGCCAGTGGGCTGTCACTCAAGGAAGGTGTGTGGTAAGGAAGAAAGACATAGGGTAATTGACTCTCAGCTAGTGTTTGCAATTTTCACATGGACACGGGACCTGAGTGAGCCCTCTGATTCCTGGTGACAGATGCAGCCAGTGAATGTTTTCCTGAAGTCACGCTGGGGCTTGGGCTACGTGGTGGCTCCAGGGTAACTGTGGGAAGAGTCCATAGTCGTGTTCTTGCCTATGCCTACTGAGTGAGCTTTCCTCAGTCCAAGGATGAAAGGGAAGAAAATAAAAGGCCAGTCTCTTTTTCAATTCTCAATCTATAAAATGAAAGGTGTTTGTTCTTTGTTTTGTTTGCTTGTTCGTTTTTCTTTTTCTTTCCTAACTGTGCCTCTTGTGATATAAATTCCACGGGTTCCATCCGCATGGCCTTCCCTTCCTTTCCAGTTCCCATGTGGGCGATTTGAGTGTGGTTGGCTCACTGTGTCTTTGGATCCCTTCTGGTTAACTTAGAAGGTGATTAAACCTTTTCAAAACTCTTTTACTCTGTCATGACTCTCTTTTTTTTCCCCTGTCGCTCTTTTCTTCATTGTGGGTCATTACCATATATTTCAATGTCATCAGTATTGTTTAATTAGAAGATATGATGAAAATATCTTTTCAATGCTAACCCACATATTACTCTTCATATGCTATGTTATCTGATAATTAATAGTGCATTAAAAATTAAAGTAACAATATATGCGTGAGAGACTTATTTATCCATGGATTTCTCTTTACCCCAAAGTAATCATTAAGCATTCCTAGAGTTAGAGGGTTTCGTTTTTCAAGTTTTTGAAAAGAAAGTCTGCCAATCCATTTTTAATAGTCTTTGGTTTTGTTAATATCAATGCTAAGTGTTTGTGCTCTCACTGAGTTACTCGATGCAATTTCTTTGAAACTCACATAACAATAATGGGAAACTCTACTGTCTGTTATTTCAATACACATCCCTGTCTTGGACCAGAAGGCACAGACGGACAGAGGACAAAGCTTCACCGTATCATTCTTAAACAGCATGAGCAATACAGACTGCCTCCCTGCACACTCGTTCTCTGATTAACCTCAGTTCAGGATTCTGCCAGAAAACAGGGTACGTTTCAGGATTCTGCCAGAAAACAGTGCAACCTTAAATTCTGATCAAATTCGGTAACATACCCTCCATGAACGGCTGTATTAGGAGAGAAACATATATAATGAAGGAGCCCCTCCCCCGCTCCCCGTTCTGCCAGCGTGCCCCATCCCATGCCCACAGAAAGTCAGCGGCAGGATTGGCATCCCCATTCAGGAATACTTGGTTCTGATTTTCTATCGCAGAAGCAAATTGGGCGGCAGTTCCCGGTGCGGGTGGCGTGGTGAGTCGTTGCTGCGTTCTCCAGATGTCCATGGCTGCACAGCCCCAGCGTGAGAGAGGATCCTGAGAAAACGCAAAGCCATTTTGTTATAATTAACCCAGGACTCTGTACTGAACGATATAGATAAACATTTACAGAAGTGTTTTTAAATTTGCCTGATTTGCTTGTATATTTCACGGTTCGTGAAAATTATACATAATTTAATAAAAAGTCTATTTCCCAGCAGCAAAAATACTTTTCTGAAAATTCATCTCGTCTCACAATTTATCACTCCTTATATACAAATTAGAACATCTTCCACAATACCTGTGACTTGTTCAAACATTTTGGATCTTAAAAGCCTCGTAATTATACCTTTGGCTTGAAATCTGAATGTATCTATGGCATAGAATACCCGCTCCCTTTATAGATGGCTGGCAGGATTTGCTTTTCACTTTGGGGAGAAATCTATTCTTTGTAGAATATTCCCACACATGTCTGTGTCTATTTCTCAGAGCAGTGACACAAAGGATATGACCCCTTTGCTCCCAGTCACCTTTCATGGTGCTGAATCGCCTTGGACGTTGGTGCCAGTCAGCACGATTTGATTTGCTATGGTAAGAATAAGATTATATCTAACAGACGATGTCATTTCCAGGTTCAATAGGCACAGATTTAAAACTAGTCCTCTCTTTGACCCTCTGGGTTCTCTTGAACTCTTGCACCTTCTTTGACAGTGTTTGTGAATGAGTGAATTCATGAAAATTCAAGGTTATTTTAATGATAATAGCACTGCAGTGACAAAGGAAGAAGGAAGGGCTGGTCGTCCTAGCTCTGGCGCTCCTTCACCATAGCGACTTCCTTCCTGACAGACTGACTGCAGAGTGAATTCCTGTTGATGGTCAAAAGCTGAGAGCAGTTGTGCGTCTGCAACAGTGCTGCTGCTACTGGTCTGTGAACATGACATGCCTGAGAATATCGCATCACCATGGCAACAACAAACATGGGGCTAAATTCCATTAGCTGCTGTGACTCAGTGAGTCAAACAGATAATGTGCGGGGCCTGGCCAACTGCCTACAAAGGCGTATGTGAAAGTTGTGATGAATTAACTTCCGCTTGTGAGAGCTGCTTTGGTATAAATTCCCTTTTTGGTTACCCAGGTTCTCATATTTACAATTGTTAAAAAAAAGACGACCACCTTAAAATACATTAAATAGTCCACTCCCAAGAATGTACATTTGGGACTACTCTCTGCTTATTTAAGATACTCACTGCTACATCTTTTTAAAATTATTCCATTAATCTAGATTAATTTTTAAAGATCTTTCTTGTTCCCTAAAAAATTAGTGACAAGGAGTTGAAACAAAATTTTATATTGCACTTATCTTCAAATGATTTTCTTCGAAACATCTAGAATGAGTTTAAAGTTGACAACATTCTTCATTGAGGTCAATGATATCAAGATTTTTGTAAGGAGACAGCTCCTGGGTCAAAAGGAGAAAAAAAGTTAAATTGTTTGATATATTCAGTGCAATTGAAAGAAGTTCTAGAGAAGATTAAAGAGTATAGCTATTTTCAGAATTATTTTGAATGTAGGAAAAATAGCTTTAAATTATCTCATACGAATGAACCTACATCCTACTATCCTAAATTTGAAAAAGTTATGATCCTTTTAAAAAGAAAAATTTGATTGAGTAAATAACTTGCCATCTCTTTCATATCTAAGCAGTAACAGGGATAAGAAATAAAAAAAAAATGCTAATATAACACATGAAGATATGCCATCCTGCCCTTTTTATACCAGGTACCCATGTTTTTTTATCAGGCCTACTTTTCTCTTCTCCCTACTTCTATCCATAGCTAGATTCCATCCTGCTAGCTTTCTCTGCAATATATCCATAAGAAATTTTGCCACGTTGTGGATTAGAGATGAGTATGTGTATAATTATTGACCAGATGAGAAATCAAAGTATTCACCGTCTGCTACAAAAGAATGATGCTGCTAATGAACTTCAGGGAGTATCTACCTTTATAATTTAGACAAAAAGTATAAGCTCAGGCTACTAGTTAGTTTTCTTTGATTATGTCCACAATCTGCCTTGGGATGATAAAATAGATAATTAAAAATATTAAGCAAGACATTTTTAATAATTATAAACACATATATTATTGTTTTTCTCTAGAAACCTATTAATGAACAAAATCAAATAACTCTCTCTCTCTCTCACACACACACACACACATACAATGTTCTTATAAATAAAGACATATTTCTTAGCTGTCCTTTTTCTTTACCCAATAAAGCAATAAAGATAATCTTAGATCCTGTAAGATCTCATGTTTTATACTGCTCCCTCCATCCAATACCCATCTTCCTCTTAAGCATAAAGATAGATATCATGTATGTATTTGTCCTGAAGCGGGCATCAGTTACAAAGTGGAAGCACATGTCAAGGTCAGTGAACAGTCCTCCTGGACTGTGCAAATTGTGTTGGAGGCAGTAGAAAGGGAAAGGGCCCAGTTTATGCAGGACTTGCTCTGTAAGTGGGCAAAGGAACTAGGCTTTGGAAGACTTTTGGGCAGGACAATGATCTGACATAGGTGATGTTTGAAGATAATTTAGGAATCAAGCACAAAAGGCTGATGTGGTCATTTTAACAGTCTAGTCATGAAGTGCTACAGTTTAATGAACTGATACGAATGGAAAGGAACTGACTGTTGCAAGAAAAATTGCAAATTAAATAGTTTTTGCTGTTGTTGTTATGGTTGTAACTTTGATGGACCTTTTTCTCATGGAAGCAATAATAATGATTTTTCTGTATCTATTTAAAATATTTGAATGCAACCATTCTGCCAGGAAATCCAACATGCTTGAAAATACCAGGACATACACTTTGGAAAGGTCTACCTGAATCAGACAAATAGTGAAAATTCTTCATAAGCCAGATCATTTTAAAGCATCAAACATAAACTCTAAATTTATTGGAGTCCTTCTTTTTTTTCTTTTAGAAAAACAAAAAATAATACCATTGAGTCTTGTACTGCTTTAATATTTTAATAGAGCTTCCCTTACTTATAAGCTTATAAAAATTATAGAAAATTATAGAATTGTGAACTGTCTTTTTAAATAAATATGAAAATCACAGAATCTTAAACCAATCTATTCTTTTTCTTTTTTTGCTTTTGTTTCTTATTTTTTTATTTGTTCTTCAGTTTTTATTTGTGCTAGTTAAGTGTTTCAACATGAAATTGAACTAAAATAAAGCAATATTATTTTCCAGCCTTTTATACAATTTCAAAATATGAAATTCGTCTTTTTTTTCCCCATAGAGATTGTTATAGAATGATCGGTAATAAATGGTTAAAAGTTATCTGCAATTAGCATATACATTTCTAATCAGAGTGTTTCAGGATGTTTGCAAACAGTTTGTCCTCTTAAATATTTCAAGCATTCCCTTCTCCCATACTCTTATTATAAAGAGTTACAAGATAAACTTAAGCTGAAGCTTCTTTTCTATATTTTAAATCCTAAATAAGATTTTTGAATTGTTGAGACTTTTTCATGCTTAAAATAATCAATACCCATTATTATACAAAAACCTTTATTTAAAGTCTAGATTATTGTACCTGTGCCATCTTCTTGAGCCCAAAACCCTGCTGCTAGCCACTGTTTTCAGTCAAGTCCCTTAGTGACTAGGGCCAATCTCTTTCGATATAGTATCTTTAATAAGCTGTGAGCACCAGCCCTTTAATTCCTTTTGTTGGTGTCTTAGAGGTGAGCAAGGTGAACTTCTTCCATCCCCACTTTATTCCTCGTCTCTATGTGCATGTGTGCCTCATATCAGCATTGCAATAACTCTAAAGGGTCAAAATGTAAGAAGCCTATGCCCTATGTAACTGTACAGCAGTTGTGTTTTTAGCTTTTTTCCTCAGCTCTCTTCTGTGCTTCTGTTACATTTTATTATTGCCAGCCTCTTTGATATATCCAAGCCTGCCCTTTCATCGGTCTCAGTGTCAGCATACGCACCAGGTGACAGAATTATCAGCAAGTTCAGCGTCAGCATCCCCTATACCATTGTGTCAGCAACTGACCCCATGTTGGTTCAAAGTGTTATTTTAAATTCAAATTCATCTATTTCATGCTGAGATTTTACTGATATTTAGAGGGAAATTATCTATTCAAGGTAAAATGGACATCTTTTCATTTTTCGTGGACTGGATAAACTAAAGAAACTAAAGGGTGAAACCCTTGTTCTTTAAAGGGGCTATGTGTAATCCTTATGCTTTCTGTCTTAGCCTCTTCTAACCTATCAGGTAACTTCTTTTCCCAGGAAATTACTGTTCCATCATTATTAAAGCTTATGATCTCCAGGTGAAGCAGTCCTTTAAGACTAAAGGACAAAAAGCTGTTTATGAAACAAACGTTATGAATCTTAAAAACTCTAGTGTGCTGAGCCTCTATTTAGCTGGCAACCTCCCTTACATTTTTTTCTGCAAATGCTTTAGACTAAAACTGTGATGTTCTTAATACTATGAGATTATCTACCATAGTGGTGACCTTTTTGTTCACGAGTAACTTGAAAGTTTGTTTTGTAAATTCCTCTAGTACATTAACAAGAAGTCCTCAAACTATTTCTTCTTAAAGATGGCTTTTACTTGGCCGTAAGGAGACCTGCTCTTCAAGGCAATACTGTGAGACACTCTTATCCACTCCTATCAAGCCTTATTGTTCTTACTCACATCTCACCTCCTTGATGCTTCTTACCTCATTTCCAGGCCAACCTGAAGTAGAGTTTTCTATAGTATTGGCAAAAGAGAAGGAAGCAGTAGATGTACCTGCTTTTGCCCTTCCTGCTTAAGAATAGAAGCAGCATCCACATTTTGATTCTGTCTGGTCACTCATTCATTTGTTAAACAATATTTACCAATGGTTTTGTTGCTCGATAAGATTATGAAGACATTTTTTACGTCCTCAGAACTAAATATATTACTCCTTCAAGAAATATTAATCCACCAGTAAAAAAAAAAAAAAAAAAAAAAAAAAAGATGTAGCTTTTTCCTATATTAATTAGCCTTTTGAAAAGTAGGGAAATCTAGAAATTCTAGTCCCCAAAGTCAAAGATAACAAAAAGGAACATTTTCAAGATCAAAATGGAAATCAGTTGTAGAAAGTGCTGTTCATAACGATTAGACCATATCTGTCAATAACTGGTGCAACTTTTCTGAAAATAATTTTTTTCTTGGAAACTTTTTGCCTACTGAACTATATTGGACACATTACTTTATCTGGAACATAGTTTGCAAGCATTTAAATGAGTCACTTGAAAAAATTAAAGATCATTTACTATGTTCCAGATTCCGAAGATAGATCAGAGGGCTTTCATCCAAGAAACATATCATCAAATGGAAGGGATAGATGAGGACAGGATGCAAATCATTGCAATTCATTGAAGCAAGTGCAATGGGAGCACCAAGGATGAAGTGACCAACAGTGTAGGGACAAGGGTCAGGCAGAGCAATAGCACGGGCAAACACTTGAGATGAGAAGTGCTCTGTCAAGCACGGGTACTCAGTCTGGCCAGAAAGGGTCTTATAGACCAGAGATGACAAAAGTTAAGCTGGAAGCTCACAGAGAAGGTATTATTTTATCCTGAAAGACCTTGAGCATGAGAGAAACAAAATCAAATTTGCATTTTAGAAAGGGCAGTGTGGCAGAAAGGTGGAAGATAAATTGGCATCAGAGGAGACTAGAGATAGAGAAAGGAAGGGAGAGATAATGAAAGCATCCATGAATTTGAAGGGCAGTGCATCAGTATTGCCTTCTGAAATTGGTATTTTGCCCTTTCTAATCTCTCTCTCTCTCTCTCTCTCTCTCTCTCTCTCAATATCATATTAAGAATAACACACACACACACATTGTGTAAAGTTTACTTGAAGGTCATCTCTCACAAATATGCAAAAATCCTGCTACACCTTCATTAATTGAAAATATAGTGTGGTTCACAAATATATTTTAGAAAACACATTTGCTAATATTACACTCAATATAATTTTTGAGTCCAAAACTGCTCAAAGAGTACAATAGCATGATTACAATTAAGCAAATACTAACTCAGTATTTGACTAAATAATTTTATAATATTTAAATAAAGAAACAAACAGACCAGGACAAGTGAGCAGAAGAATAGTTAAAAATTAATAAGGTAAATCATGAGTAGTGTTTGGATGCCAAGTTTGTCAAAAGAAGAAAATACTGTGAAATTTTTAGCCACTGGGTTGCTGAAATTCTAGAAAAGCCAGAAAATGGAGAAAGTATTGAAAGGCTTAAAAAATCACAGGATTTCATGAGCCTCGTTGGCATAAAAATGGTTGGCATTCCCTTTGCACAACACACTTTAAGTCACATATACCATTACTCCATCATTTCATTGCTTTTCCACCCAACATATCTGACCCAAATAAATGAGAGCCCCGAGTTCAGGAATAGGAATATGGGGAAGGCATCAAACCAAAAGTTTTCTAAAATGCCTCCCTCAGAGATTGTAATCATGTAATCATATATGGATATCAGCCACCTCTAATTCACCTTGTGTCACCAGGTGCCTGGTGTAGATCTTGCAATGAAAGAGATCTCTGATGATTGTGAACCACACCATGAGCTTGGTATTAATTAACAAATTAATCATAGGATGTACACATAAGGAGAGTGTTGTAATTGTTGAGTATAATTTCTACCGTATTAAGCACTTGTCATGCAATTATTAGAGTACTGAGTCTGACTTGCAGTTTCTTCAAGAGTTATGTAAATTAGAACTTGAAATAATTTAGGGGGATGGATTTCTGTCTGGTTCAAAGAATAAATCCCATCCAGTATATTGAGTTGTTTTCATGGGATAAAGGAAAGCTATACAATAATGTAACTTTTCAAAGGCATAACGTAAGTTCTCAAATGAACTTCAAACATTGTTTATCATTAGATCTGCCCTATCGGCTTCACGTATTAGAAATAGGATGTGCTTACTTTAAATAATTGTCTTTAAAGAAAAACAAGGACTAAGCATATTGTTATCTGAAAAGTATTTTGGAAACAAGCTAGATAATCTCTAGAAAACAGTTTCTTGTGGGGTTCTTTGGCCAGGTTAATTTACATTTCCCATTTATTCCACTTACATTTTAAAATGTACCTGCTTTTAATAGTAACGATGTGCAATTAACTTGCTATATTCCTTTCTAACTTTTCTCCTTGAACATAACATTTAGGTTTCCAATATAATTAAAAATAGTAAATTAAAAAAAAAGTATTAAATATTTTTGTATCTAGTAAAATATCTTTTTTTCTTACTGAAGAGATAATTTTTTATATTTGTATTTGTGTGAGCTTGATAGAATACTATTGAATCCTAAAGTTCATGTTAAATATCACTTTAAAAAGCATTATAGTGCTAACTTTGGCTTGAAATATAGCTGAGGAAAAGGTCTCTTATACAACAGAAAAAACAAAGCATTATGCTTTATAGCTGCAAATTATTTCACTACCCTTAGCATTCAAAATTGATAAAATGACAGCGATCACTAAGCTATGTGCTTACTCCATAAGCAATGTTGAAAATTTGAATTTGGGTAAATAAATCCATGTATCATTATTAAATTATACTAAACAAACACTAAAAAATACAGAGAAACATCTTACAAAAATGTTGATAATATAAACATTATATATCACATTATTTAAATGAATATGTAAAATCAATTAATTTTTAAGCAAACCTATTTATTATATCTATATAATATCAGTTATACTACTGTTTAAGCAGATAAATTTTAATGTAGCCTACAAAATTTGGTAATTTATTTTAAAGATAAGCTATATAAAAATTGCAAGATATCACATACATGAAAACAGAATGTATTTTGGGGGTTTGAGGGCACAAAATTGTTACAGACTTTTTAAATCAGAAATATTTTAAATCCAAATATAATTTAAGATATACTATGCTTTAAATATTTAATGAAATAATTCTTATTAAAATATCTTCCATCATTTCTAAATTATAGATTCTTACAAACTCATACTTTTCATCTTTATTGAATAATTCATTGGTTATAATTGTCATGCAAATTTTGGCTAACATAATATGTGAATATCAACTTAATTCTTAAAATTAAGAATTATATTTTGTTTAGTGGTCTTTTTACTGCAGAGTTATTAATATTTTATATTTATTCTCTTCTGGATATCTGTGAAGACAAGCATCAAAATGTTTGTTAGTCATGTTATTTTATATTAAAATCATCTTACTTCACTCAATAATAAGCTATTTTTTTCTCCAATGGGCACGCCTTGCACATTGAATTCATAACGAATATGGCTGAAATGTATTTGAGGGAAGAGAAAGCTTTCCTGTGTTTTTGTTTGTGTATGTGTAACTTTATCTCTTACACACACACACACACAGAACTGAAAAAATGTACACTTGAATTTGCTTCATATGTTTCTGTCTCTCATTCTAAGGTACCTTTTCTAAATCATCAGTAGATGAGCCATTTACATCAGTCATTAGATGTGAAAATATCTGGTTTAACTATTTTTCATAATGTGCTTTCAACTTGAATAAACTTTGTCATTTTTCTGTTCAAACACGAGTGGAAAGGAACTTTCATTTCCACATCTTTAATGCTAAATAAAAACTGAGGAAGAAGAAACGGACTTTTTATCAAATGCATATTATGTGTTTAAATGCATCAAATATATATTGAACATGAATATGTTTTGTTGATGAAAAGAAATAAAATAATGAAAAGCAGGAAAACATGCCTAACCAACTTATGATCTTGTGGGGAGACTGACAAACAAGTATGAAATTTTAATGCAGTTCGAACCACGACAGGCAAAAAATGAGATGTTGCTAGCTCGCGCAGGAGTAGCACCTAATCTGGAACCTGAAGATTTAGAAGGGCTTCCTGGAGGCGGTGGCACTAAAGTAAGACTGGCTGGACTAGAAGTATCTGAGTGCACAGAAGTGGTGGTAGGCTGCGGAGCTATGAGAAAGCACACAGACATGTAACTGAGAGTGCTCTTTTAGAGAATGGTAGAAATTTTGTATAGCCCCTTATTTAATCTATTCAGATTTTCTAGAAAACAAACAAGTAACAGCAAAATTAGGCTACCTCATCATGCCTAGAGTTTGAAAAACCAAAGCAAGAAAGTCTGGAACTGTTGCCTCCACTTTTCATCTTGCCATCTGTCCATGGAGCACTGACCTCAATAAAGCACGTAAGAGCCTGAGCAGATGAGAAAGAGACAAATCGGGGAGAAAAAAATAAGTAAAAACTAATATTTCAAAGCCGAGTGACTGCAAAGTGAAAAGCCAGGCGCAAAGAGAGCAGTATAACATACACTTGGCTAACAACCCAGGAAGGACCTCCTGAAGACACTGGTTCTGCCCTCTCTTGCTAGTGACTTCTTCTATTGTCGGAATTTGAAATCCATGCTATCATGGCAGACATCAGGCTGAGAGCCATTCCGTTCCATAGACCGATTCTTGCTCCATTCCACACTCCTCTCAGAAAGAGATTTCCGGAGTTCTGGCCCGGTCCAGGCTGAGGAGGAGCGAGGCCTCTAAGGCACGTTGAGAGCCCTTGACCGGGACAGTGGAAAACTGCAGCCACGATGTTGAAACTGAGTGACAGTGGGACTGAGGCAAGAGGCACTTCCTGTGGAGGCAGTTTGATGGAGGGGAAAGAGGGGTGTTGAGGATGCTTGGTTTAAACGTGAGCCCTCTGGTGGGAGGGGAGCGATGCCATAGGTGCTGACCAAAGTGTGGGGACTTGGTCTCCGGCACTGGACTGACACGAGCAGTCGTACTTTAGAGGGGAACTAAGAAAAATGGGAAAGAGAGGAAAGAGGCTTCATTGGCCACAATTTTGGTCAAAAAGCATAAACATTGTAAGTGCCCTTAGGGACAGCACAACTTGTTTTGACATTTCAGTGGTGAAGGCTGAGATTAGTGAATGGTGCCAGGATGTCCTCAGCTATTTGTTCCACAGGACTCTTTCTGTGTGACTGGATCTTTGCTGAGCCATGCCTGGGGCCGTGAACAAACACAGATGCATATGTTTGGTGACTGAGGTCATCCATACATATCAGAAAGTAATAAGGATGTAAAATGCCATTGAGACTTCCAATTGGGAATTTGAGCTTTCATTAGATGTGGAAATACTTAGTTCAATGATTTTTAAAAACTTTCCAAACGTTAGCAATGAGGTCACTCTGATTCTAGATTATGGCACACTACTTACAGAAACATATTTTCTTCATCATTTCTGTCTGTTCTTTCTCAATGGGGGACTAAAAAAGCTGCCAAGCCTGGAGATTGCGATTCTCTGAAGATTTAGACAAAGGTTGAGGGAGACAAATATTCCAGCTGCCGGGTCCATTCTTT
Organism: Pteropus medius; assembly: GCF_902729225.1. NCBI lineage: Eukaryota > Metazoa > Chordata > Mammalia > Chiroptera > Pteropodidae > Pteropus > Pteropus medius. The sequence continues at coordinate 1,764,518 of NW_024350921.1, read as the reverse complement.
CATGTGCCAAGGGTGAACCGTGTTTCTACACTGAAAATTGGGAACAAAGCCAGGAAAAGCCAGAACAAATTAATCCTACGCAAAATGTTCTATTAGGGAACGGCTCTCACCCTGGGTGAGCAAGCCAAGTGAAGTGAAATGAGGAGGGCACAAGGCTTTCTCAGCAGAAGGATAAACATATGGAATGTTCTAGAAACTTGAAGTATTTCACTAAGGCTAGAGCAATAAACGCAAAGGAGGAGTAGCCTGGCAATGCACTGGAGAAGCATGAGTGGGCTGCTTCACGGAGAGTTTTAGATGTAGTGCTGGAGGTTACATTCTTATCCTGCAGATATCCAGGAGCTACAGAAGGGGGTATTATTAACAACTTAGAAGGCCAGTCAGCTGTTCCATCACTTGTCATTTCCTCACAGTCTCAGATCTACATATGCTTAGGTATCCAATGTGCAGACTTGAAATTGATTTCTCTTGTCTATGTACAAATGGCTATAAAGTTATACAATATTAAACACATGAGTGTGCCATTTTATACAACTGGCGATATCGAGATTGAAGTACAAAACATAAAAATAAATTTCATTCATTGATCAGGAACTAGATGGTTAAAGAAAGAGGTACATTAATTCTATAAAGAAAGTATCTGGTCACCGGAAATCTGCAATAAGTATTATGCATTACAGTAGTGGGGGAAAAAAATCTAAAACTTAAGGAAAGGATATGCTAAAACTCAGAACAAGTTTCTTAAATAAGACTAAATTTGCAATTAAAATATTTCCAAAATAGAAAACAAATAAGCAAACACTAATTTGTAAGTGATCTCTTGCAAAGATTTTTTTTTTTTTTTTTTGATGAATGATGTAGAGATTAGTACATAGAATGGCACTGAAAAGTTAGGTCTCATGTGAGTATTCACTTGTGATATTTCCAATTGGACAAAATAAATCATATTTACTAAACCATTTGAATAGTTTTATATGTAAGCATGTAAAACTCTCTGAGCGTTATCTTAAACAATAAAATAGTAAACTAGTTCTAAACAGACAATTTTGGAGAAATTTCTTTCGGTTAACTCTATTCTTCCAATTATTAAATAAAACATACTTTCAGATTATTGAAGAACTATAATCTTCATACTTAATATTCCAATACATAATTATTTAGATTAATTGTATGTATATTTAGATTTGTCTACATAGATAATATATTTATATAGCTGCCACTATAAGAAATGTAAAGTATTTATTTTAAACATCTATAATTACCTGTCATATATAATTTATTTCTATTACTATCTACCTATCTATATATATAAATATATGTATGTTACTTGCACATATGTGTACATTCACACACATAGGCACACACTCATAGTTTAATCAATAATTTACCATAGTTCAAAGATATATTTGTGCTTTTTTTATCTTATTTTATTATTTTATTTTATTTTATTTTATTTTAGATTCCATAAATACACGCAAGAGATCTTATTTAAACTACAACTGTTTGGGGTATGGAAAACATGAATTGATTTTAGATTTCCCAAGAGAATGTTTTTAATGTCTCACAAGAATATTCCACAGATATTACATTAGAAATTATCTTCAGAAACAATAAGAGCCAATTTTAGTGAGGCCTTGGGTATTTTTTCCAGAAAATTTGCTAATGTATATAATCAAACCAAATAATAAGCTGTAATACAGTGAGCATGCTGTTTTGTTTGAAAGGTATTCAAATGAAATCTTGCTCTGTATTTCATGTTTAGTGAGAAAATTAGTAATAATTCAACAAAGAAAATCCAATAAAGAGATACTCCTGTGTAGCATAAATCTCCTTTCCCTTTAAAATCTTCAATAAAAATACCACACATACACATGCATGCACGAATAAACGCACATGAGCACACACATGCACATACAAACATAAAACACAGGGAGTAGAAACCTTAAAACCCGTGTCAGGAAGGCAAAAACCTAGAGTGAGCTGAGCTTTTCTGAACATGATAGTAGCAATGTTAAACAGGTCTGCAGTGAGAGGGCCAGCTAGAGAAGGAAAAATCTATTTCCCAAGGCTATGGCATATGGTTAGAGACCAAAAAGGTTGCCATAAAGGCCCACGTCCAATTTTGCATGTCTTTTCTAAATCAAAAGAATGAAATATATTGCTAAGAGTAGAGCTCTTCCTCCAGCCATGAGGCAGTAACAGGTAACAGTTTACTCTCATGTGTTAAAGAGCTAAAATGCAGATGAAATCTATGAAGCAGTGTTTAGTTGTTTGGCAACAGGCAGAATAAGATAGTAATCCCCGAGAGCAGAGAAACAAACACATGGAGCTCTGTGGTGGACCCACAGACTGATGGACAGATCTCTAGAATGCAGTATAAAGATGAGGTACTCAAACAGAGCCCAGCACTCTACAAGAGTTAGAAAGACACACAACAGATTATAGGTAAGGTAGGGTAGCTGGAATTTGTAAGAAAAAATTAAAGAGGGGAGAGAATTTCAAAGAGAAAACTCAGGAAATTTGCAAAGAGTTCTTTCTCTCACACCAAGACTTGTACACAAATATTCAGGCAACTTTTCTTTTCAATAGCCATAAATTGGAAACAATCCAAATGTTCATCAAAAGTCAAATGGATAAACAGATAATGCTATATCCATTCAATGGAAAACTATTCAGCAATCATGTGGAATGAAATACTGATACAAAAAAAATGGTTCAGTGTAATGCATGGAGTGGTGATTCTCCCATAAATATGCCCATGTGTTACCCCTTGAAACTGTGAATGTGACCTGTTTTGGAAAAAGAGTATTTGCAGATGTAATTAAGATTCTTGAAAAGAGATCCTCACAATTACCTGGGCAGAATTTAAATCCTATGACAAATGTTTTTATAAGAGACAGAAGAAGACACAGACACACAGAGGAGAAGATAATGTGAAAACAGAGACAAAAATTAATGTCATGCAGCCAAAAGCCAAGGAAAACCTGGAGCTACCAAAAGCTGGAAGAGGTAAGGAAAGATTCTTCCCTGGTCAGTACTTGAAAAGTACTGAGTGACTTAGTGCCTACCACAGTGACTACCACACACATCATTATTTTTTACTGAGGAAATTATTTCCCTGGAAATAAGTGAGATATTGTATCAAATGGGAGTCTCACTGGTATTGTCATGTGTCCCAAGTTTCTAATAACTAGGTGAAAACATTAGGCAAGATCCATCGAATAATGTAGTTCCACACATTACCTGCAGGAAAACTGGATCACCAGATATCCTGCTCAAAATTTTGCCAAATAGGAGAATTCACCTTCTCCATTGTCCTTTGGAGCCATCTTAAATATTATTTTAAATACTGCAACAATCCACTTCTAAACCACTTCTGTTATGTAAAATGTGTATTAAACCAGGCAGTTGTGTTTTGTTTTGCCTTTTTTTCCCTCAAGGAACTGGTCATAGTTCCTTGAGGGAAAAAAAAAAAAAAAACCTCATGGTTCCATTTGTGCAGATGAGAGTTAGGAGTAGTTTCTAAGAGAAAAATCACCTTTTCTGGCAATTTACTTGCTCTGTCAGGATCTGTTTGGGTGCAGTCCTGTTTATATCACTTCTATTCAATTATAGAGATTATTATGGCCTGGCGGAACTCTCCACCACTAAAACGCATTGAATAAGAGAACAGTAATTCATAAAGACAAGCTCAGGTCACATGGTTGCTTGATATAGATATCCTGGTAATCAATATCTACCAGAACCCAGTGGCAAAGCAAGGAATTCTTTCTTTGCAAGGAAACAATTCTTTTCTAAGGACATAGTTTCGATCCAAAACATCAGAGACTCCATACAGCACATTGAATCTGTTGGCATATACTGCTGAGTGATCTAAATGACTGAACGAAAGAATCGAATAGCTGAAGAACCAAAGAGTCTTTCCCTGGACCCCATTCAAAGCTGACACCTTTATGGGTTACTCCATACATGGGTGCGACCAGCACACCTAATGCAATATGAATTGCCCACAAAATTCAGAGGAATACAAGGCATTGTGCCTCTTTCCAGAGATAGGTGAGCACGCAGTACAACAACTCATCTGTATGTCTCAGACCACTAGACCCTCAAAGATTTTAGTACATTTTCAGGAAGTTTATCTCCTACGCTTATGTTTCTTACCACAACATCGAGGATACTTGTAACTTTATCTTCACCAGGTTCAATTATCATGACTGCATAAATAAATGGGTCAGTGAGATATTTTGTGGAAGGATGAGATGATCATTATGCTTGAAGATTCTATTATGATGCAGCGATGGAGAATTGGCTTAACTCTGAGTGAATATAGGAAAAGTGAGTGATTGTCCTTCTAGTTAAAAGAAAATTGTTTCTGATGTTCTGTGTTTAATGGGATAGATAAAAACTAATTGTCAGAACGATAGCTCCAAGGCAGGGTTTATTTTCTCCAAAACAGTCCTGTACCATGAATAGCAACTGAAATTTGAGTCATTACCTTCTCTTATGAAAGACCTACCTGTTTTCAGCTCTGGTCAAGCAGCCTAGTTAAAAATCGATTCTAGAGAAATTTCCATCCCCGCATCCAAGTCTATGACTGTAGTACTAAATCATAAATATCCCAAGACCTATAGTTTCGATTTTTGTACAAAATTATTAGAAGTAATTGAAGAGGCTTCACTTTGACCCCTTCTATCTTAATGGGCCCTCATTCAATGTGTCGTGGAGGTAAAGTGGGTTTTCTGTGCTAGCTAAAGTGCAAGAAGTAGGGCCAACCTTTATGATAGATTTGGGTCAAACCTCCATTATCTGACTCTCTGAAGTCACCATTATAACCAGTGGACCACAGAGGTATCCTGGGTAACCAGAAATTAATGTTAATGTATATCTAGTCTTCAAACATCTCAACTACATCTATATTTCCCATTCTCAAGTACAGTTGGTACACAGTAGCTATAAGTCTTTAGTGGCTTTATTTAGTGGTGTTACGGTGGAGTCACCCATTAAGTCTACCTAATCTTCATTCAAGAAATTCTAGACCACAAACAAATTCAAGTTTTGAAATTGCACAAGAGAAAATGCATTTCCATCATGGTGATTCAAATCAGGCCTTATTTCCTAAAAGTTAAAGTTCTTTTGTTTTTGTAGGTATAGGAGGGTTCTAGATATTGGTTAGGACTCTAGTGGCACCAGCGATTTCCCCATCAACTTGCCTTTGCCAAAGTTTCTTACAAGTAGTACATTTTGACACTCTATCTTCACTGCTTTTTATTGTAACTGTGTCACTTAGCTTGGGCTTCACCAGAACCATGTTTTCCATTGAGACGAAGGAATTCATTTAAATGGCAACATCTCCCAATTTTATCTATCCTCAGCCTTCAAAGGACAACCATTACAGCACTTTTCTGACATTCTTGTGCTTTCTTTGGATGGCATAGGTATGTGAACTTCAGAAATGTTGTGTGGATCTCAACTGCTAATGTATTTGTGAGAAGCGACAACCACCCTCTCACAGAAGTGCAGAGGAATTATTTAATAGCAAAAATGGATTATGGGCAAGATTTAAAAAAAAACTGATAGCATTTAGATGTATGCTGAAGTGAAGAAGAAATTCACGTAGAACAAAATAATGTATCAAAGAGAGTCCGTGGAAATTAGACATCAACCAGCCAACCAGCCCAACCTAGCTGAAGGGCAAGGTCAGAATGGAGTTCAAAGTGGGAGATAATATGCCTCTTCTATATTGTGCATAGTCCTATAAAATTGTTTGGAAACCAAATATCTAATGTCTACATACTTGCTTAGATAATCATTTAAGAGACTTAGGAAATAAAGGAAAGTAAAGGAAGTTATTAAAAGAACCAGAAAAGGATATATATAGAAACATTATGAATACAATTAGAAAGTCTTAATTGATGATCAGTTTTTATTGTGGTTGTTTTAGGTTTTTAACCTGTAGCATGGATTTGGATTTCATATCAGCCTTGTAGTTTCTGTGCCTCCTCTCTCTCTCTTCAATTTTATTTCTTTTTTTAGGTTCTCTGTATTCAGAGGTGAAACAGAGCCACCAGATTACTGGAGTACTATTGTTTTAAAACTTCCTCTTTTTCCTTTCTTTTTTTTTTTTTTGAATTGTTCTTTCACTTGATTATCAATATTCCCTCTTCAAAACTGACTGGTGACATCTTTTAAGAGGAAAAAAATCTATCACTTATGTGAATGACAGAGATCAGATATCACTTAGACAAATGTCTTCTTTCTGCAATCAGCAATCCTATTTATAGCGAAAGATAATATACTGACATTATGAACCATTTAACACATGCTCAGTGGGTAAAATTATTCTTTCTTCTCTTTTACATTTTAAAGTTATATGTTTCCAAGTTACTTTCAAGTATAATACATCAGTGACTAGGTGAAATTAATTTTCTCTACCCTGCAAAGCAACACTTACCTGGTTGTTAGATAGCTTTTTAATGCCATTAAAGGTTATATGCTTTGGAAGAAACGTAGTTTGCTTGAAGTTTTCATTGTTTCTCACTCAACGGTGGTTTTCCTGATTATTCTTTTCTAAAGTATAATTTGATTTTCAATTAAACGATTCCCAAACACCTTAAGCACAGTATTGTCTTTCTAGAGCATATTTGTTTACTTTTACTTAAAGTATAGTTCAAAAGGAGTATTTTAACGGGCAGAAGTAAATGCCAAGAGATCATCAGGTTTTGTCACTAGTTAAAAGAAAGTAAAATTTTTGTTCTGCTGAAAGACAATAATTATTTTTGATTTCTAAGGTCAAAATACTAGTCACTCTTAAGTTCCCTTGGCCATGGATTCTATCTCAATATTTTGAATGAATAATGAATTACTGAAGTAAGTAAGCAAGTGAGTGAATCATAGTTTTATTGCCAAAGTTTCAAAGATTCAGATAATTTCCATTCCACATATTATATATTTTACAAGATAGTTTATCAAATATAATAGTAAAGAATCACTAGAAATGAAATATTTAGAAATGTATATTGGAAGAAATAAAAAAACATTGATATTCATGCAAGTACAGAGAAGTATATCAGCATGAAATAAAATGAAACTAAATACGGAACAGCTCCATATGCTCTGTTATAATTTAGAATTCTTATTTTCAATACAAAGTTCTGGTTTTGATCTGGTTGCAGCTAACTTATGAACTATATTTAAAAAACTATCAACTCACTATTTAATTCCCAGTTTTACTTATCCAACTATATTCAAACTTCTCAGCCAAGATTTTAATTGATTTTTGTAGTGGCCAGTTGTTAATAGGGTAATTTGTCAATACAATAATAAAACAATTGTCTCAATGGTTTTAGTTGCTCAGTTCATCAGATAACAGAGCTGAGTTTTGTTTCATTAATGGAATGCAGGTGTAGAATTTGGTGGATGAAAGATATAAATCCCTATGGAACTGTGAAAATCTGGGTCAGAGATCACTGAGAAATTAGTTAAGTATGATGGGTCAACAGCAACCCAGACAGGTGTCCCAGCTTTGGTTCTCTGTGTCACTTCCTGTGCTTTTTCTTAAACACTGGTCTGTTGAGCTTGGGCATGTAGGTCAACACATATATTTCTGAGTCTGTAGTAAATTAAAAGGCAGGCTAAAATACCTGATCCCAAACACATGATCCCAAACACTCAGCCAGTATTAACCTCTTAGGGTAAAAATATTTTACTACATGTTTAAAGGTTTCAAAGAAGCTAATGAGGATTTTTTAAAATCTTTTAAGATCGGTGATATTCTAAATAGAGATGCAATTAGTTTTCCTTTCTTGACAAATAAGGAGATATAAAATAAGACATTCATTCATCGCAAAAGAAGTATATAATTGTTGAGAAAAGAAATTAATGCTAGTTTAAGTGCATTCTCTATTTTTAAAGCCATCCTTAAAATTTCAAAGACTTAAAATTCTCTAGTTAATCTACAGCCGTGCCACTTGCAGTCCTTCTTTACTGTCATTTTATTATACTTTTTGAAAGTTGCCACTTACAATTCTTGTCTATACCCTATTACTTCTCTCAGTGATAGCATAGTAGAGTTATTCTTAAGTATCTACACAGTAGTTACTGCAGACTCCAGATTGAATGCAAACCATAGTATCAGAGACTAAGAGAACACTAAGGTGAGAGCTCTTTCTGAACATTTAAGCTTATTATGTGAGCAGACAAGAACAGAACCCCTAGCTTAATTATGGCTTTATTTATGACTTACACACACACACACACGCACCCACGCACGCACACACATGCACACACCATACATCTTTTTTTCTTACAAAAAAACCCATCTTTTAAAAATGAATTTAACAATTCTTAATTCCAAAGTTAAGCCTAAGTCAGGAAAAAACATTAAGACAAAGGGATTTAAGGTGGAAAAAATTACAATTATAGTCTATACAAGTAAGTTACTCAGCCCTGGAAAGAAAAGCTAAGAGAGCTATGAGAAATTGATTGAAATACTCAAACTAAATCTATTTTAAATTATGTTGGAATAATTATTTACACTACATGTTAAGAAATGCTTATATAGCATTTAAGTCTACTTTGGTCATATCCCATTGGGTAAATGTGTATTTTTCCTATTTGCTATCTTTTATAGATTCCAAAACCCATAATTTCTTTCATTTTAACAACTCCGAAATTGGGATATATTGTTACATCACTGTTTTATCAGAGTTAATGGCAGCATTGTTTTTTTCGTCTTATTGGTTCATATAACAATCGTGCATATTATACAATGATGGCATCTTAGATTTGAAGAAATATGATGGCAAACTAGCCTTCATTTCTACAATAATATCTCACTTGTGCAGCATGTTTTGGTGTGTTTGTGAGTGATTATAACTTATAATAGAAAGGCAGGAAAACCTGATCATCTTTCCCTCCCTAGATGGGTGGGGGGGGCGGGGTGGGATGCCACAATAAAAATGATTTAGTTTTGTTTCCATAGGTCTCAAAATGATTAATGAAACAAAGTCTCTCTCTAAAAATGAGTGTTTATTGTCCAAAACTTTTCACCGACATTGAGAAAAATTAAGTTTTCAAATGGTGTGCTTTTTCATTGAGTCTCTGAGTAAGGGAAGTGGCTGATCCATACTTCTCATGTCTCCTCATGGTTGGAAGATTAGAATTCAACAAGTTCAGTGAGACTCTGTTCAGATAGAGACAAGAATCTTTGTTTCCCAGTCTGAAGTCTGGAGCACTCAAATTTGGAGACTCAGGAGGGAACCAAGACTTCAGTTGGGCGTGTGAAGTTTTCATGAGGGGCTGGACTAGTCAGTCCCGTGAAGAGACAGCCTAAGCAGGAACCTGAAGGAGGAGAACTAATTCAATATGAAGGTGACATCCAAAGGAAAACTCTCTTTAAGCAGACCGTCCTTCTTGGGAAGTGTTAAAAGCAAAGTCTGATGCCCACAATGGCCTTACAATTCACTTCCTGTACTGTCATAGTCATGGTGGATGCTGAGTGAATATGGTGCCAGACTCAGGGGGAGGGGATTATGCTGCTTCTCTGTCGTTTCGGACTAGAACGAAAGGACACCCTCTCAGGGAGACACAAAGAGAATGATCGGCAAAAGACCCTCAGTTATACCAGAGAAGTGGTAAGATTAACCCTTCTGATTGTCCCAAAACCCAGCAGGTCAGTCTAAGTAAGGAGAAAAGATACTAGTGAGTACTGCCTGGTACTCTATATGATATATATCTATATCTATTTCTATCTATTTATCTATCTATCTATCTATCTATCTATCTATCTATCTATCTATCATCTATCTATCCTCTATCTAGATATAGATATAGATACAGATATAGATATAAAATTTTACAGATGTGCAAATCAAGTCACCGACGGAGTAAATGACTTGCCAAGAGTCTAGTCTATTCTTAGCTTGATAGTGCTAGAACAAAGACAAAAGATCTTTTTACTCCAAATTTATCACTTTTTGCAATGCTATGTCTTCCACACATTGCAGGTTCAATCTCATTACTAGAAACTTTTGTATATATATGAGACCTTCTGTTGTGAAGATTCTATGTGCATAACACTATTCCTTCAGATAATTTGTTATACAAGCTCGCCTATTTCTGTGGTTGATTCTTGCAGTGATTTGGTCAAATGAAAACCATCTCTGAAACTGCAAAATCATTATTTTAGGTTACAGAATTTTAAAAATTTTCAAGTAGAATTTATACCTTTTGAGTGTACTTTTTTTCCACTAATAAATTTCGATGTGCAAGTATTATATATTTCCCATAGTGGATGTTAAGTTTATTGCCTAAATTTTAAACATGTATTTAAAAA
>NW_024350921.1:1554185-1749185 GCF_902729225.1 Pteropus medius | reverse complement strand
ATTCTTATAAACAAGAAGAAGTTTTGATAAATAGAAGAGTCTAATGTTGACTTTGGAGTGACTTGTCTGAGATTTAAAAAACACTTTCAGACATAACAAAAAAGAAAAAAAGAATCATGATATTCTCATAAGAACTCAACCAGTGAGAGATCATCATTTGTGAGGCTATGAACTAAGAAAGACAATATGATTTAGGAATCTGGATTTTTTTTTTTTTTTTTTGGTGGAGATGCTAGCGCTGACATTCCTATATATCTGCTCATGAGCTTAACTGACTGAAGTTCAGTTAATATTAAATACTAGCAGGGTAAAGATATTTCTGTCTTACCTCCACAGAATCTTACTAAAAACAGGTGATACAGCAGAGGGGTCCAGAGCTGAAGTCTCTGTGCATGGATTTAAATATAAGCTCCTGGGAATACTAACTGTGTGACACTCCTAAGCTAAATGGAGAAAAAAGAATAACGCCTCCATGGAATTTTCATAAGGCTCATGGAAGAGGAGTCATATCAGACATTGCGCTGGACCCAGTCTAGGCACATACACCACTTTTATCCTTCACACCTCCCTGAAGAAGCCTGGAATCAATTCTCCATGGAGCAAATTCTGACCAATCCAAGACAAGAGATGGAAAAGAACAAGCAGTTTAAAATTATTCTTGATTTTTACCCCTAACAGACATTTCCGAGACATAGTGGTTTCATGCGGCCTGTGCAAAAGACATCTCACTATAAAACACAGTAACCAGTTGGGTGTTCTAATAAAACTAGCCATTTTGTGTTTCTTCTCCCTACTACTTCCCAGATTCATAATAATTAGGACATAATAATTATCTTTAACTAATACTATTTTAATACCATTTCTCAGGTAATACCATCTTAATAACACAGATGAATATCAATACTTTTATATACAAAATGAGAAGGATATGTGTTGAATACAGTGAGAATTGGGTCGAAACAAGGAAAGATACTAATGTGGATACAAAACACCTCTGACTTTGGCCAGAAAATAGATGGCTTGGAGTAATTACCAGAGTCACGAAAGATCCAGTCAAACAAATCTTATTTAGAATAAGTCAATAGAGGTAAGAAAGTCCTGGGAAAAGAAGAGCCTCATCAAGTAACTCCAATTTAGAACAAATCAAATTAAGTGAAAAAGCCATGGAAAAAGTAGGATATAGCTCTATATAGAACAAACTCTACCCTCCTAGAAGGCAAATGAAAGAGGAACTAATGGTCAAAACCCATGAGCCAACAGAGAACAACATAGTAATATATTGAAATGCTAAATACAGAAAAATAGAAAGAATTATCATTACCAAGATAAACTATATGTGTATGTCTATGTGTTCATAAATATACATCTATATCCATAACTATCTATCATCATCTATCTATCATCTATCACCTATTTATCTATCTATCAATCATCTATCTATATCAGAGAAAGATAGAGAAAAAAAGAGAAAGAGAGAGAGAGACATTGTGAAAGAAATTAAAACAAATGCTGTATTATGAATGCTTACTAGAAGAAAAACCACCTCAGAAACCAGAGGAAGATTTTAGTTAACTAATAATACTACATAGTTTAAAAATATTTAATGAGAAAATATTTTCTTTTTTGATTAGTGAACCAAAGAAAGATTGAAAAGATCAAAAGAGTGATGCTACTGTATTATAAAGAGACATAAAAAACGAAAGAGCAGCATAACATACAAAAGTCTGTGGGATGCAACAAAAGCAGGGCTTGGAAGGGAATTTATGAAATTACTTATATTATAAAAGAAAAAAAGGGCTCAAAATAAATGTGCTTGGGATTCACCTTAAGAAACTAGGAAAATATAAAAGAATTAACGCCAAAGAAACAATAAACTTAAAGATTAAAGTTGTTCAACAATTTAGTAGAAATGGAGGACTTGCCTGAAAGAAAAAAATAAAACAAAGCTCACTTAAGAAGGAATAAATACTCTGAACAGTTCTATATCTATGAAATAAATGGAATTCAGAGTTAAAGTCTCCAGGGCCAGATGGCATTACTGGAAAAATTTAATTATATCAAATCTTTAAGTCTTCTCCATAACGCTAAATTGCTGCAAACAATAGACCTGTGTCAACGAATATCTGAGGCAAAGAATGTATCAAAAATTTTCAAGTAAGGTTTCCTTTAGGTTCAAAACCACCAGGCAGACACCAATAATCTTTTCTGGGGGTAAATAAAACAATTACTCTTGGAGGAAAATATTCAACCAACCAAGATATAAAATCAAATAAAGAACTAAAAAACAGAAACTTTACGGCAAGAGCTGAAAGTAAATGTGGAGTTGTTTAAAAACACTAACACCTGCGGATATACAATATACTGTTAGTGTTAAACATGTTGACAATCTAAAAACAAATCTATGACTAGCAAAAATTGGAAAATATGAGACCAGATTGTATAAGAAAACATAATTGAATTTATTATTTCATCTTTCTTAGCAGAGACAATAAATACTGTTAAAGTCGAAATACTCATTTCCAAACAAAAGCAAATGACCTTAACCACTCCCAAGTTTTCTATTTTATTTCACTAGTATTCTTTTAAAAAGTCTTAGGTAAATAAAGACCTACTAGATATTTACCAACCTTTTTAATTTTATTTTCATTATTTATTGTTTTTCAGATAAAATACAATTTAGCATTTTATGTGAAATGTGTGCATAATGCTGTTTTTGTAATTATTTTCTTTTCATTTATGATTCCATCTCCTATTCATCTATTATCTTATTCATATAGGTGAAGAGAGAGATATTCAAAATGATCTAGAAAAAATAGTGAAAATATTCATTTCTGGGTAGCAGGAAATGGAGGGTATTTCTCGGTTTATTGTTTGTATTATTCTGTATTACTTAATGTTCTTGGCCATAAGCATACTTTTTTTAAAAAATAAAAGTAAAACATTATGCATAAAAATTATAAAAGTTGTTTTTCCTTGTATAATATAGAATTAAAATGAGAGTTTACACCAAGTGTTAATGTAAGACATCTTTATTATTTTGGTTTTCTATGTTTAATTATCATTTCTGGTTAAAATTATCTCAATGATTATGCCAGAGAGTAGAATAAGGCACCAATATTTGGCAAATAGTTGTTTTTTTTCCCCCACCTGCCAAACCTTAGGAGTTATCAATGGCAGCATTCAGTGCAAGACTTGGAATGATGGTGAGGCAGCATTTGGGCTTAGGAAAAAAGAGTGCCTTTATCAATTACAATATCTGTCATAACTAAAAGAAGTAGTAGACATAAATTTATTTTAGAAAGAGAATATGTATGCGTTATGTTAAAGCATAATGCCTTATTTATAACATTACTCTGAAAAGATAGATTATGTTTTGAGGTACACTGAGGTACAGTATTAATATAATTTATAACAGTTTTAGGTCAGTAAAGGAACATGAGAGAGAAAACTACATAGCCTTAAGTAATACCTAAATTATCATGTACAGACTGTTAGTAGAAATATGGACATTCAAGAGGCTGTTGTTGAGAGCTCAGAAAAAAGTGAGAAACATGTTATTGGAAGGGGAAATTCTTGTTATGCAGTGGCAGAAAGCTTAACGGAATTTCATCTTGCAGTTATGTCAAAAGTACAACTTGTAAAATGGTGAATGTGCGTAATTATTAGCAAAAGATATTTCCAGAAAAAATACTGAAGTCTTTTTTGGTTTCTCCATGTTGCTGATAGTGAAATGTGGGAGGAGAGGGATAAACTGAGTTAAAAACTTTTAACTAAAAAATAATCAAGACTTGATTATTTGGGTAATTCTTAGCCTATCCAGATGACAAAAAGCAATAATAAAATGAAGAGAGTAATTCCAAAAGTGTGGCATAGACTAAAAGCTAAGTTTATGGTTGGACAACTTTTTAGCAAAACTTCAGAGATATGAAACGATCTCTTTAAGTCTCTTTAAAGAGGTTAAGGATGTGCCTCACAGATGCCCTTCATCAGAGAAGAGGGCCCGCAGGTAGCTAGGATGTAGACTTTCAGCCATCTTAGCGGAAGCTAAAGATAGAGAAAGCATTTTCTCAAAAAAATTTGTAGACACAGCTTCTGTCTTATGGAATGAACCCCTTTGAAATTCATACAAAGCCTACAAGGTTCATGAGAATTTTATACCAGCAGAAATATTACTACATCGGACTTAAAGGGACAGAGAAAGGACAAAATTAAAAATGGCTGTCAGATCCTTAAAATTCTACTGCAGAAAGCAAGCTAATAAAAATAATCCTCTGTAATTTTTAAATTGGTTATGGACCTTAAGACAGATTATCTGACGTTATCTTGATGGAGTGAATCTCATCATGTAAGCTCACAGAAGCAGAGAAATTTCTTTGCTAAAAGTCAGAGAGATGGTATGAAGGAGAATCAGAGAGATTCAAAGTATGACAGGAACCCACCATTGCTGGAGAAAACAGCATGGAAAGCACGACAGCTTCTAGGAGCAAAAACCAATCTCCATTTGACAACAAGTAAACAGGGACCTCATTCCAAAAGGAAATGAATTCAGGCAACAGCCTGAGATTCTTTTATAAGCAGAGAATCCAATCCAGTCCAGCAAAACTTCCAAAATACAGAAACTTTGAGATTAAAAAAAAATTGTTTTTTTAAGCTACTAAATTTATGGTAATACATTACTACATCAGGTATAGAAAACGGTCTCATATTTTCATGATAAATGTTATTTAACAGAAACATAAAAGAGAAACCTCATCTGAACTGTGCAAAAAAAGCATATCAATATGAGATTCAAAAAGTGACCCACAAATATTTTAACCAATTTAATCAAATAATGAGGCAATATAATAAAAACTGTTAAGCCATTTTGTTTTATTGACAAGAAAAAAAAAACCTCATTTTTAAACCATTGACCTTGTTAGCTATTGCAAATTAAAATGTTAAAGCTTTCTCACACAAGATATTATGAAAGCCCCAGGTGGAATAACCTATAAGATGCCCTCCAATGGTCCTTACCTCCTGGTGTTTATGCCTTTGAGTAATCCCCTCCCACACTCTACCAGGCTTACTCTGTATAACCAATAACATATAAAAGAACTGACAGCTTTTTTCATGGGTTATCACCTTCTCCTAGCTCATTTGATCTTGGAGAAGCTAGCTGCTTCATCGTAAGAAGCCCTAAGAGTGAATGCAGTGAGGAAATGTAGTTTTCAGTCACCAGTCACAGGAGTGCACTTGGAAGTGGATCACTAGATAATTATTGCTCTAGGTAACATCTTGACTGCAACCTGGTGAGACACCCAGAGCTAGAACCAACTAGCTAAGCCACACTTGAATTCTTGACCTACAGAAAGCAATGAGATAAATGCTTCTTGGTTGTAGTCATTAAGTTTGAGGTAATTTATTACATACCAATAGATAGTTAATATACTCCATTAGGTCAAAAAAAGATTATTTGCTTCCACAGCAATTATCCATATAAAATTCATATTAAAAGTAATAGGTCCTACCACAGAACTAAAGAATAAAATCAAAAGTTAATCAATTTACCCTAAAATCAAATTTATATTACCTCTGGTTATAGCAAACTCATGAAAGTCAACACACAATTATCACCAGGCTCCATCAAAGCAAGTGGCGAACTCCATGTTCACCACTGTCTCTCTATTGCCTAACACCAAGCTTACCACACACACACACACACACACACACACACACACACACACAAAGTGTTCAAATAATGGTTTTGAACAAATTATTGATTGAATGAATGCATACGTTAAAGAGAATAGTTAGCCTGGAAATTGTTGTCTATTGTTATTTATTTTCTTTAGCCATGATGGTTATATCTACTACTCTTTCACTGGTAAATATTTAAATGATTCTTGTTACCTGTGTGCTTGTTGGCCCTTCCATCCAGATTTGGCAGCAACTCATAACTCTATTTATCATCCATTGCTACTGATCAAGGTCACCCAATGAAATCCATGTGCTTTAACAAAAACAGATGAAGAATATAATGGTGGGCAGGACATGCAGGTTTTGACTTTCATTTATACTAAAAAAATAAGACTGCCTGAAAATGTCCTTGGAGTTCTGAAATTTTGGTGGTGATTCTCCATATCTACCATTTGGTGCTTCTTGATTAAAATAATCACTTCGAATTGCACCTTGGGGATGGACTTTGCAGGTGTGCCTAATGGAATAACGATGAGGTCAAATTCATATTGAGTCATTACTGACCGTCACTCAAGGAAGATGAGTTTTTTAAGCCTTTTCTGTCTGCTGTTATAGCAGGAACATACACATTGGGAGTTATTTGGGGTTTGACCTCTTAGCTTTTTAAATCAAAGCTTATCAAAGAGATCTGTGCCTGTAGCATCTTTGACACCTCCACCACCTTTTTTTTTTTTTCCCAATAAACCAGCAGCAGGAGGAAAAAATCAGTGTGGCTCAGATTCATTAAAACTGATTGCCAAGGTACCTGCTAAGTAGCGCTATCAATATCAATGATCTTTGATCAGAAATCTGTGTTTTCGGTAACACAGCTGGTAGAGCTAAACAACTCTATAGGCTGTAAATGATAATATTAGGAAAGAAAGACAACTGTTCAATAATATTGATGTGTGATGAATCATATGACTGAATTATTTTTATTTAAAAAGCAGAAAATTCATTGGGAGAAAAGCTGGGAATAAAACATTTGCAATGATGTGTTTCAGCTACAACATACTTTAACTGCTATTTCTGCCACGTAACACCCCAAAGGCATTAGATTTAGAGGGGGAGAAGGGGAATCATAAAAATGTGTTGTGGCAAGAGGAATTTACCCTTTAATCATTGTCTGTTTCCTCTCTATTTTGTTATGGTCCTCTATCTATATGTCTATGTATCTAAATAGTTTGCTAAGTGTGAGGAGACTTCAATAGAATTAAATTGTACAACTATGCTCTTAGGAAGCTTTATATATAATAGTGAATAAAGTCCTTTAAAGTTTGGTTATTTGAATCAGACAAGCCATCTAACATTTCATTACTTAGTATAAACGTTTATAAACTCTATGATATAAATAACTAACCAATAACAATTACAGAGATATATTTCTTCTTACAACTAGATTCAAATTTTGAAAATAGCTGGTTAGCTTCCATAGGTGTGCGTGCATGTGTGTGTGAATTCACAAAATAAAATGTTGCTAAGAATTGAAAACATCTGGAAAAGATAAATCCAAATTTAAAAAGAAAAAAAAATCATGTTTTTCACATGAAACTAAAGAGCATATAATTAGCAAGTACTGTGGGGTTTGAGTAAAACCTAGATACATAAACAAAGACAGAGCAGTGTATGAGGATACAAGAGTATTTGAGGGGAGAGTTTTGTAAAGGGATAACTGCAAAATGTAACTGGAGGATTCTGTCCCAACATTTGCATCAGTTAAAAGCTGAATGTAATGGAGGGAAAAAAGTAAAGTCTAAATGCTGCCTTGGTTAGTTGACAGCATGATATTAATAAGAAAGGAGAGATGAAGTCATGAGTTAATTTAAACTTAACTGAAATACTTATTGAACTAGTTGCCAAAATACTGACATTCCAGTGAGTCTATAATCTTAAACAGAGTTGTCAGATAAAAGAGAGGAGACACAGCAAAATTTTAATTTCTGGTAAACAGCAATTTTTTTTAGTGTAAGTATATCTTAAATATTGCATGGGACATACTCATACTAAAAAAAAAATTATTATATATACGAATTGCAAATTTAAGTGAATATTTTGTGTATTTATTTGCCAAATGTGGCAATCCAGTCTACCTTTTCTTTTAGGCCATTTGCAAGATTACTGATCAGTTGTTATATCTATATATTTATTTTTTAATAGATTATTATTTATTTAATATTATTTCTTTAATATTACAGCTTCTTTTTATTTTAATTATTTTTGCTTTAAAATTTTGTGCACTTTTAAAATATACCATGAAAAAACAATATGAGAGGAATGACTAAAAATATCAAGTTTATGTCAAAATAAAGTATTGTCGACATTTTTAATTATCATGACATTACAGTAGTTAATAATAATAATCTACAAAAATAGAGAAGTAATATTAGAGCATGTCCAATGACAGCAAGATAGAGATGAAAGGCCTGAATAAATTCTGTAACCAACTTTCTTATCCTTGCCTAAACCTTAGAAACCTAGGCCCACACAATCATCTCTTCACAAGGGCAGTGCAACTTCTTATTAACACTAATAAGAGTTGGCAAATCAACACGCCTGTGACTGATCTTGAGGAATCTCTATTAAGTAGTCATTCTAAAAATATTTCTCTTAAATCTCATAATGTTATTTCACTGTACTAAATGTGAAGAATGTCAATGATACTTTGAAACTCAAAGAACTCCTTTCCTTTCTATAGAACTAGATGAGAATGTAAGATTGAAATCTACAGGATGGTTTCAGAGAAATAATCATCAGTCAAAGGAAAATAGTAAATAAATTACAGGAGCCACCATTAACATTCTTTTCATCAAGAGACATTTAAAATTATTCTTAACTGTATACCAGGGAATTGTGCTGAAGTCTGTGATAGAAACCTGGACATATTTATATCTTTGAAGATTTTTAAGTTTTTTTTTAATTTTTATTTTTTAATTATACTTAACATTCAGTATTATTTTATATTAGTTTCAGGTGTACAGCATAGTGCTTAGACATTTATATAATTTATGAAGTGATATTCCCTCTGGTAAGTCTTCCAATGTATTCTTGATTTTGATTTTAAAGTATTAATAACAGTGAAAACTTGGTAAACTTCTCACTGCCCAAATGTTGTAGAATATTTAAACTATTATTTAAGGAGTCCATTATTATAGACTTCTTAAATAATTAAGAATTTAACCAGAAAAAAAAAGCGCTTATTTAAGAAGAGGCTATGATAAATTCAGAATGCAAAATTATACTTGATTATTAAATATAAAGTTATGTATGATAAAAGAAGTTCTAAAAAAGATTATGGTAAAAAAAGTTATATTTGCTGAAGTTTCAGAATTTCAGTTAAATGCTTTATTTATTATATTTAAAGATCCAACAATATTTTATCACATTAGTTCTCAAAATTGTAACCAATTTTTTGAATTATCTTTTCATAGCCCTGGTTGTATTTCTGGAAACCACATTAGTAAACTAAATGTTACCAGAAAACAGTGACTCTTAAAATATGTTTCAGAGTTATTTTTATCTTTTAATGTATTGTGAAAACTTGATATAAATGTCCTTTGAAATTTGTTTTCTGTGCCTGTCTCATGTACCACTCAGTACCAACCATGCTTCATTAGAGTCAAAAATAAATAAGAAATCTAAAAACACTATAATTTTATCTTGTATATTTAGCTCACATAATTTTTAAAAAACCCTCACATTAGTTGTACCAGAAAATCTGGGTCTAAGTATTTGTACCTTGAGGGCAAAATAGCATTAGCTAACAATTATTTTGTAAAGAATGTTGTCAGTCTTCAAAATAATAGGGTTAATAGTACTAGAGCCACTAATGAATGCAGCAAAGCAATGATCTTAAAATCACAGCCACATTTGCAAGTTAAAATATGTATTAGAATCTCTGTGATATGAAATACATTATTAAACTGATATTTCTGCATGTTACATAAAAAAACTGTTATAGTAAGTTTAAGTGTCCTGAAGAACTAAAAATAGCAGTTATTTATACCAGACTTAGAGCAAGAAGTCAAATAATAGGTAGAAGTGCTTGTTTAGATCTGCAGCAAATCTTGCTGAGGTCCTGGGATGATGTTTGTTATTCAGATGTCCAGTTGTTGGTGTCTTGGAGACTGTGGTTAAGAGGGATCGCGTGGCCTTTCTCTAGATATATGCACCTTTCCAAAACATCAGATGGCACATGGCTGGGTGTTGGGAGAAGAAAGGCCCAGCTAGATGACCTTTACAAGTTGGTCAGTTTCTAAGTTTAAAGTTTCTGTCTCAGTTCTTTATTTTCTTATGTGCGGAGTTTAAGGAACTGTAGGGTTTATAGGCTTTGTCTGCTTGGGCTCTCTGATGATTCTTTCTGGTTCTCTGATGCCAGATACACTTTTGTTCCATATTTTCTAAATTTAAGTAGTTTTCTTTTTCATCTTATTGATCTTTTAAAGCTTCTGAGCATTGCATTCCATTTTCTTGAAATGATAGATTCAAAAGTGCCATCTGGGATCCATAACACAATGATTCAAATTCACACCAAGCATGATGGAACAGTTCTGTATTTTTATTGCAGTGCTGGTTACATGAATCTACACATGTGATAAAATAACAGAGTTACGTACACACATTGCACCAATGTAAATTTCCTGGTTTTGATATTGCACTATAGTTAATTTAGTTATAATCATTAAGTTGTACCATGGGAAGGATACAGGTGATTTTCCTGTCCTGTCTTTTAAATTTTCTATGAATCTATAATAACTTAAAAGTAAAAGTTAAAAATAATCATACTACATATAATTTTTTTCTTTATAAATACTATGGCTTTGGCTTTTTCTCCTTCAAAGTAGCCTCCTTCCATCTACCACAGGAAGATGGGGACACCGAATGAAACAAAAACAGCTAATTTCTATTGAAAGCAAACAGAGAAATGCTAGAGACTTAAAAGGGGAAGGTAAAAAAAAAAAAGCAAGAAAGTGGCTTAGACAGATAAGAATTTTGGAATGAAAAATAAAAGTAAAAATAACAGGAAACCGAGTTGCATATAAATTGTGAAAATTCAGAGAAGTTGAAATTTCGGAATTAGAAACATTCTATGTTTATTTACTCCCCTTGTCCTATATGGGAAAAGTTCTGGAATTGTTCTTCTGAGAAGTATTAATAACTATCCAATAAATGAAAAGCTGAAAGCCAGTGGGCAGGCCAAGAGTTCAAGGAACTGGTTGATCAGTGCCAGATTTTGAAGAAATTGAAGTAAATGATGTACTGAATATACAATAATAGGAAGTCAAATAAGCTGGGGTTAGTATGCTGGTGACTTTCTCACTGGATAACCTTAGGCACATTGTATAACATCTTAAGGCCTATTTATAAAACTGGGAAATGATACCATCTTTTCTCTATGATATTGTGAAAATTAAATAGGTGCTAAGCACTCAGTTCCTAAAAAAGTAATGCATTTAATAGATATATTATAATAATTATTATTTAAAGCAATGTTTCTCAAATTGTATCATAAGGAACTCATTGACTCACTAATGTATACTGGTGACGTGCAAAAAAAAAAAGAAACAAAACAAACACATATACAACTGATGTCTTAATTAAAAAACAATACCAATATATCATGTTTCTCTTCTGAATTTTCCCTACTTCAACTAACATATTAAAATTCCTGAAGTAAATACTCTGTGTAACTTGAACACATATTTTCTGGACTTATTTAATTACATGACCATTTAAGGACCACTTACTCCATCTCATAGAGAACTGCTCTTGTTCAAATGGCCCAGAGAGATTATTTAGAACCGAGATTTTTCATGTTTTCAGCAGCATGACTCATTTTTTCAAACTATACTGTATAAGACATATAAAGGTAATAAATACTTTTCTCAGGTTGTTAAAATCTTTGTTATTTGCTAGAACGTACTTTATTGTTTGCAGAATCTCTAAAGCAATTTAACCTGTCAGGAAAATAGTTTTTGAAGATCTTGATGTAATATAACCTTGTGCTTGAGAAAAAGAATTCATCTGAGTCAGTTATTCTCCATCTCATGTTCATGGACACATCCTCCGAAAGTCTTTTAAAATATTATATTTATTTTGACTGCTCCTTTAAAAAAAATCAAATGTTCTGAATCTTTGTGGTCATCTCATCACCCAGTGCTCACATTCACCTTTGGTGGCACATGATCTCAACAGCTTCAATGTCTAACTTTAAATCTCTGAATTCTGGTGGATGTTTTTCTTTCCTTAAAAGGAAAATAAATTAATTTTAAATGTAAGAAAACATTACACAAACTATTTTAGAAAAAAAAATTCTTTCTTCTGATTTCTTTGTAATCAAAGAAAAATATTCGATATTGCATTAGTAAAAATTATAAATGAAACGTTTAGTATTTTTCATTGTTTATCATAGTCCCTCCCCTTTTATATGCTTCCTGTTGCACTATCATATCAAAATGCAGGAAACCAAAGACAAAGATGAAATCTTGAAAGAAGTCAGAGAGAAAATACACCTTACCTATAAAGAAACAAGGATAATTTGCATTGGACTTCTCTTTGGAAATCATAAGAAAGAAAGGAATAATGTAAAATATTTAAATTATTGAAAAGAAAAAAAACCCACCAACCTAGATTATATATTTAGTAAAATAAAACTTTAAAAGTGAAATAGAAATAAGACTTTCTCAGACAAAAACTGAAGAAACTTATTGCCCAAGAGTTGTCCTGAACAAATTGTTAAAAACAGTTCCTCAGGTAGAAAGGAAGAAATATAGACCAAAACCATAATCAACATAATGAAAAAGGACACTCAGCAAGTAATAAAGTACATAAAATATTTTTTCTTATTCATAATTAAGATCAATTCTTAAAACGACACTAGTAACAATGTGTTGGGTGGTTATAAATATGAAGAAGAAAAATGAAAGAGCAATATCAGAAGGAAATTCTCTGTTATAAGATACCAATATAAAAAGCTCAATTAGAAGTAGAGAGGCAGGAAAAGAACAAATGCAGCCAATAGAAAACATTTACAAATATGGTAGATTTTAATCCAACTATATTGATAATCGTTATGATTTGTAATTGGTTTCAACACACAAGTTAAAAGACAAAGATTATCATTTGATTTAAAACAACAAGATCTAAATCTATGCTATCTATGAGAAACACACTTTAAATATGAAGATTTGGCTTAAAAATAAAAGGATGGAGAAAGATATACCATTCTAACACTAATCAAAGAAACATGGAGTTGCTATATTAATTTCAGACAGAGCAGACTTCATAGCAAGGAACGCTGTCAAGGATAAAGAGGAACATTGCATAAGGATAAAGAGATCAATATTCCAAAAAGATGTAACAGTCTTAAACAGGTATTCACCTAATAACAGATGATCCCAACATGTGGACAAAAATGAAAAGAACTGTAAGGAGAAATAGACAAATCTGCGTTCAAGCCTTCAACATCTCTCTCTCTCTCATAGATAGTACAGGCAGGTGGAAAATAAATAACTGAACAGCAATATCAATTAACATAATCAAATTGATGTGTGTAGAATGCTCTATCCAAAAACAGCAGAATACAAATGGAACATTCACCAAGACAGACCATATTCTGGACGATAAAACACTCCATGACAGATTATACAATGAATGTCCTGAGACCACAATAGATTTAAACTAGAAATCAATAACAGAAAATGTCTGGAACTTTTTAAAATATTTGGAAACTAAGTCACTAAGTATTTCTAAACATAGATTTAGAAAGTCAAAATAAATTACAAATTATTCTGAACTAAATAAAAATAAAAACACAACTTGAAATTTGTGTTTAGTATGAAAATTAGTATGAAAATGCAATGAAAGCAGTGTTTAGAGAGAAACTTATAATATTAAATGCACATGTTAAAAATATCTAAAATCAATAATATAAGTTTTCCTCTTAGGTAAGTAGATAAAAGAGAGCAAATTAAACCTATAGCAGGGAGAAACAAGGAAATAATAAATATAGGAGCAGGAACCAACAAAATCAAAAACAGAAAAACAATGGTAAAAACCAAAAGCTAGTTCTTTGAAAAAAATCAATGAAATTAATAAACTTTTTACAAGCTAACAAAGAAAAAAGAATAAAAGACAAATATCAATATAAGAAATGTAAGAGATGGTAAATGCTATTGACCACTTGGTTCAATTAATCAAAGGTGTATTACAAGCAACTTTGTGTCGTGAACCCGATAATGATGATGAAATAGATCAGCTTCTTGGACAGTACTAATAACAAAACTCATTCAGATGGAAGTAGAAAACCTAATTAGTCATAGCTGTTAATAAAATTAAATTAGTATTTAAAAAACTAAAAACAAGTTAAATCTTACAGGCCCATATGTTTGCCCAAAGGGGTCCTACTAAACATTTAAGGAAAGATTTTCAACAATCTTTTCCAAAAACAATGGAAGAGGAGGGAACACTTCCCAAAACATTTTGTTTGACCATCACTAGCTTAATAATAATACCAGATAAAGATATTATAGGAAAATAAAACTATAGCCCTATATTTCTCATTAACATAGATGCAAAATTCCTCAACAAAATAATAGCAAATTAAATTCAATGATGTATAAGAATAATTATATATCGCAGTGAAGTGGGATTTGTCCCAGATGTGCAAAGCTGACTTAATAATCAAAGACTGAGTGGGGTTTATCCCAGGTATGCAAGGCTGGTTCAATGTTCAGAAATCAGTCAATGCAATCCACCACACCAACTGCTTAAAGAAGAAAAATCTTGAAGAAAAATATAATCATATCAATAAATATAGTAAAACCATTTGACAAAATTCAGTGCCATGCATGGTATTTCTTAGCAAACTAGAAATGGAGGGAAATTTTTTCAATAGGATAAAGGACATTTATAAATAATTTCTGCAGCTAATATCATACTTAATAATAACTAACAGAACGCTCCCCGCTAAAATCAGGAAAAACACAAAGATGTAATCTTCACTATTTCCGTTTAACATCTTACTGAAAGTTCTAGCTAGCACAAAATAAATAAATAAATAAAAATAAAAAGTCAGTAAGTTGAAAGAAAGAAAGAAAGAAAACTGTGTTTTTCTAGGTAGAAAATAAAAAAATATATATCAACAAAAATATCCTGGAAGCCAGTAGAACGAGGTCACAAGATACAAGGTAGATTACTTTTCCATATGCCACCAATGAATGTTACAATTTGGAATTTAAAAGTCAAGTGCAATACACTATATATTAATACCCCTCCAAAAAAAATAAATACTTAGATATAAATCTAACAAAATGCATACAGGATATATATGTGGATAATTGCAAAACTGGTGAAAGAAATCAAAGATTGTATTTTGTAAATAAGTAGATTCTAAGATTATGACAAAAGAAACTGAACAATGTACTCTAATTGGTAAAGTTGCTCGCCATAGGGATATGAATGAATAATTTTGAAACCACTGTACATGTATACTGATATTGAACAAATAAAGAAATGGATGTAGGATGTTGGGAACCATGTTTCTTACTGTCAGAGTGAGATATTACAGATAAGCAAGGGAAGAAGGCTAGAATGGCACATGTGGTACTGGATTAGAGTTGGAGATATCAGTATAAACTCGTGTTTCTTTAATATAGATGCCGACAAATGCATATTATAGAAATACTAATGTATCTATTTGTGTTTACATGGATTAAATGTATTATTATTTCTAATATATAATAATAAATAATATAAAATAATAAATAATAAAATTATTTCTTAGTTCTATCTGCTGAGGTAGCCTAGAAGTAATGAATAACAACACACCACTCAAATCTTGTTTTCTAATACCATTCTCCCAAAAAAGGAACTGGAACTAATACTGAGGCAGGAAATATACGAGATGAGAATGGAGAATCTTGGAGTTCCAGAAACTATGGCAATGCTCAAAAAACAAAACACTGAGGATATGTCAAAAGGCTGCAGGAGCCAACTGAACGACTTCCCTATAGCCAAAGCATGAACAATTTCAGCAATAAAATAAGCATCGTATATTGGAACATAGCTTTTGGAATAAATATCTGTGAGTCCACACTGACATAAATAAGTAATCAACAAATAAATAAATAGGAGATAATTGACAAATGTACCATTCAAAGTTTTGAAATAATTTATATAGCTATTTCCCTTCAAGAAGGTAGAAATAATTCCTCATAATTATGGGCTGTGCATAATGATGATGAAGCTGAGAAGCTAAGAGGACAAAAATTTCCTGGGAATAAATAAGGTTGCATTGTTATAGAGAAGAGAAGTAATCCTACAATTGCAGGTAATCTGAGAATACACTAAAAAGCATGCATCATAATCAAGTTTGGTCTCTTCAAGTTACCCAATGATCTTTTTACATCAAATGTTATGTATCTCATTGTACTTTATCATATAGATCAAGCACAAAAAAAATGCTATTACCTTAGTAAATGTAAACAAGGGCATGATAAGTTTTAACATATTTGGCTGACAATTCTCAGTATGTAAGAAATAAAAGAAAAATTTTTAACTCGAAGATTGTATTTCAAATATCTATATAAAACATCATTCTTCAGATTTAGACAGACTAAAATCAAAGATGGTCACTATTATATTATTATTAAAAATAATTCTAGGTAGCTTAACACAGTAAAATAATAAAAAGTAAGTAGTATAACACTGAAAGATATTATAAAACTTTATTTACAAAACTATGATCACTTATATAGGAAATCTAAAAAACTACAGAAAAGTATGAGGGTTTATACTACAGTTCACCAAGTTTTCCAGATATAAACTCAGAAAAATCAAGTGTAACCCCTGCATCAGCTTTAATCACTTAGAGAATAAATATTAATCACCATTGCAGAACTATGTTGTCTAAGAATTAACATAATGTGGAAGTCATAACATATTTATGAATTTAAAAAATAATCTTATTAAAGGACATCTGAGACATATAATTTAAAAATAAAGCAATGGGGTTTCCCTAATTAGATTTGAACATATTGAAAAGCCACCAACATTAAAACCAAAGAAACTAAACAATTTCAGGTGGCATTATGCAAAAACAGATCAAAACCAAATGAGCTATCTGATTTGAGTTTGTATCTAGAATATGTGATGCATTATAAAGATGTTCTTTAGTCAATTAAGAGAGGCAGAAGTTTGATGACTAGAAGGCAGGGGTACCCAACCCCCAGGCAGCAGACCAGTACAAATCCATGGCCTGTTATGAACCAGGCTGCACAGCAGGAGATGAGTGGCAAGAGAGCGAGGCTTCATCTATATTTGCAGCCGCTCCCCAGCACTAACATCACCACCTTGCCTCCACCTCAGATCATCAGGCCTTAGATTCTCATAGGAGTACCAGCCCCTGGTGCCAAAAAGGTTGGAGACTGCTGCTAGAAGGTGATGGAAAACTGGCATGTCATGAAGAGAAAAAAATATAATATAAACATATTTAAACTTACATTAAGCTTATATTTAAAAATTAAATAAAAATTTTATTTTTTAGCTTTTTAACAATCTCTCAGATGATACAGATTCTGCTGGGCCATGATTTATACTTTAAGTAACTTTTAGTAAATTCCTAATTTCTAGCAAATGTCTAGATGTATATAACCTATATTATAAAGACAAGAAGCCACTGTCAGGACAGATATGGAAATACAGAATGGTTTCCTAAAGACAAAGATGTCAGTCAAGGTTGCATTTTATCTCCCAATTTGTTTAATCTGTATGCAGAGCATATCATATGAAAAACTGACTAGATTCAGAAAAAGGAGGAGTGAAAATTGGTGGAAGAAATATCAATAACTTAAGATATGCAGATGAGACCATCTTACTGGCAGAAAACAATACTTTAAAGTGAACTCTGACGAAGGTGAAAGAAGAAAGTGCCAAAGCAGGACTGTGTTTGAACATCGAGAGGACAAAAATCATGACCACAGAAGAAATACACAACTTTAACAAAGACAATGAAGACAGTGAAATTGTTAGAGATTTTGCTTACCTTGGCTCAGTCAATCATCATAATGGAGGCTGCAGCCAAGAAATCAAGAGAAAGCTGAAATTTGGAAGGGCAGCAATGGGAGAATCAAGAGAGACTGAGAGCAAAGATATGTCATTGGAGACCAAGGCTAAGACCATGCACACCCTTGTTGTCCCAATTATTGTGTACGGATACGGAAGTGAGACAGCGAAGTGGCCGATAGGGGGGAAATAATGATTTTTTTGTAATACGATTTTAGGGCAGAGCTCTATAGATACTTTGGACCACCAGAAAGGTGAACAAGAAGGTCAGAGCAAATTAAGGCTGAAACATCATTGGAGGTTTGCAAATGGCACATGGAAGCTGCTCTACTTTGTGCACATCATGAGAAGGCAAGGCTTTTAGGAAAAGAGAAAAACAGAAGGCAGCAGGAAAGAAGAGACCAAATCTGAAATGGATTGTCTCCATAAAAGAAGTCATAGGCTTGAGTTTACAGGGGCTAAGCAGACCCATTGGGGACAGGACACCATGGGCAACTCTCATTCACAGGATTGCCAGAAGTCAGAGCCAACTCAACAGGATGTAACACACACACACACACACATTAGTAACCTCATGTGTTGCCTTAAGCCAGGTCCAATTAACTAAACTGAGGTCTTTTCCAGAATCTCATTCTCTGCTTGGTTCTGGGTTAGGGTTGGCCACAAAAGAAATGATCTAGAAGGCAGAGTCAAAAGTAGCGTTATTGATGCTGAGAAGGCTGGTGTGAGGCCAGGTGCTCTTCCAGCTCATGCACATTGCTATGGACCAGCTGGCTAATATGGTCGACATGCGATTGCAGTCACATCTGCAGCTCCACAGCTAAAGTGGAAACCTTCATTCAGCTTCTGCAGTTCATGGGTTCATGTGTGGTTGTACGGTGAGTGTGCCTGCATCATTACCCCATCATCATAGTTGGAGACGTGGAGGCAGTAAGTGACTCATGTGGATTCCAGGTTGTACACATGGGTTACAATTTTCCCATGCCTTTCTGCAATTTATGTCCATCACCTCTTTCTGACTGTCGGCCCAATTCCAGAGTTAGGGTCAACAGACTTACACAGAATTTCTACAGCTCCCAGGACTACATCTGGTCTACATTAATTATATGGCAATTCTGCTGCTCTGAACAAACCCGAACTGATACCTTGAGGCTGCTGGTGGTGGGGAGATAATTTCTTAAAAAAAAAACAAAACAAAAAACAACCCTCTAAATTATAAAATGTAAGGTAAAAAAGTAATGATGGTTTTATTCATGTTAAAATTTAGAACTACTAGCAGACAAAATTAACGAACAGATGTCATTTAAGGAGAAGATATTACCAACTTCTAACCAAAGGACATTGACACCTAAAATATTCTAATATTTTAAGGAACTAATAAAAATCAACAAGAAAAAGTCAGGAAACCAAATAGAAAGACAGTCAAGGAATATGAAAAGGGAATTCACTGAAGGGTAGCTAAGCAGCTAACAGGATTTAAAAAGATATTTAAACATACTTAAACATAGTTAAAATCAAAAAGAACAATGAGATAATTCTTTGTAACCACAAGCTGGACAAAATTCCAATAATACCAAGTTGTTTTTTTTAAACATTGGAGCAAATGAAGATGCTTTGGCACACTTGGTATCGTAATTCTAGAGAGGAATTGGACTAGTACTTGGTGAAATTAATTTTACATGTTCCCTGTTATAGTAATCCTACTCCTAGAATTATTGTCAACTTCTTATGCCCACAAATTCACTTATAAGCCCTTGAGGGGCATCGTATGAGATTATTCAGTGTAGCATCATGGAGGATGGTGTGGCAAGCAACTTCACGGCCTATCACTATGAAAAAAGATAAGGAAATGAAGTGGAAGCCTGTCGTGGAATATTATACAGCTCTTAGAAGCAACTAACTCACTGCACCAGAAACATAAATAAATCTTTAAAATGTTTAAAAGTTATGCTGAGCACAAGATCGTAGTTCAACTCAGCTTATGTGAATTAAAATATAGATGTAGAAAGTCATACTCATATATTTATCTTCAAAAATATATAACTTACAGGCTAATATTAATCATTTTAGAGTGGATAGCTCGTAAAGAAGAAAAAGGAGAGATGCGTTTCCTGCTGAAGGGGAAAAAATCAAATAAGAATATGATTAAATCAAGTAGCTACACCTGAGGTTCAAATTAAGCAGAACAGGAGAAAGAAGAGAGAAGAGTAGAAGATGTTAAAGACAAAGCAATCTGAGGGCTGAATCTTTCCAGAGCTTCTTTATTTTCCTAATATTTTACAATTGTCTCATGCACACCAAATTTACCCAGCAGAATTTTTTATGAATAATCTCTATTGAATCTCTCCACAGAACCAACTTAATTTTCATAAAAATTACCACTTACTTCATATAAAAAAACAACAGGAATCTATTTTTTAATTAAATTTTTAAAATATAGTTGACATACCATACTATATAAGTTTTAGGTGTACAACATAGTGATTTGACATTTATATACCTTAGGAAGTGGTCACCATGATAAATCTAGTAACCACCCACTTTATACTCACATTGAATTTAATTAAATGACATGAGAGTAACAAATGCAACCAGCTTGGAAAGACTGAAAACAAGCACGCTGTTCCTCAGTGGACGTTTCTCACCTGGGGAGCATTGAGCAGTGGAGGTGCAACAAAGTCCATCAGCCAGCACGCAGCAAGTCAGTTTTCATCGCG
Organism: Pteropus medius; assembly: GCF_902729225.1. NCBI lineage: Eukaryota > Metazoa > Chordata > Mammalia > Chiroptera > Pteropodidae > Pteropus > Pteropus medius. Next base: position 1,728,693 of record NW_024350921.1, on the reverse strand, counting down.
GAAGTGTGGAATGTCTGCTGGCATTCTGGGAAGTCACCATGTGGAACTGGATTAAGAAAAAAAAATAATGTAACCAGCAAATAAAGCCTATGATGTCCTGGAGATTACAACTGAAGATAAGGCTACACTTATTTAAGTTAAAAAAAAAGTTGATTAAAAGGAAAATAAGATTATGTTGATAAAAGTCAACATGGTAAACTCATTACTAAAATTCTTGAAGATGGTACAAGCAATAAATAGTATATGTTCAATTCTCTATAAATTCGAACTTTGAACTTTCCCTTCTAATAGTAAAAAAAAGCAGTCAAAACATTGCAATTGCATATGGTTCAACTGATAATATAGTATAGTTTCATACACTCATAGAAATAATCTGGTAAGAATGAAATATTAATAATGTAAGAAAAAAGAAGAAGGATTCAAAGATGTAAAGTTCTTGAGAAAAGAAAAAAGGTAATTATATTTTGAAAGAAAGATGGTTGTGGTACATTTCCTGAGCTATCAAATTTTCGTAAATATTTTTAGTTTTCTTTACTCATAAAACAAACTTTCTATGCTCATGAAACATTGAATTTGTATACAATGCAAATCGTATATCAAAAATAATATTTCAAATTTTTTCTACTGAAATGTAACAAATATGTTTTGTCTTCTGATTTGAGTGTTACAGAGAATTCTGAGGCCATCATAGCTATCTTGTCATTCCAGGTGATCTGGTTTTTGTGATTTTGCTACCTTGTTGTTTTTTCAGTTTGTTGTTATTGTACACTTAATTAGAATTTTTTTCCTGTTTGCATTATCTGTATAATTATATTTAACCTTTCTTCTTAAGTAATATTTTCAACTTGGGAATATTTTCTTGGTTTAGCGTTGACTGTGGTTTAGTTGTTATGGCTTCTTCTTTAGGAATGAATACATGCAAACCTGCATTCTCCTTCCCCGTGTCTTGAATCTCTGCAGGCATACCAGTTTTTACTTGTTTACATCTGTCTTCTGTGGAATCATCCCACATTTGTCTTCTATATTTCTGATTCAACTCTCTATAGCATCAATTCTGTTTATCATGCTCCCAGTAAAGATTTCAATTTTTATCCCACATTTTTACTTGTGAAGCTTCTGTTCTATTTCATATTAACTTTTCCTCTTCAATTAAATTAACTCACACATTTCTGTTTTTTATTTTCTTGTATGCTATTGAATATATCAATAGCATTTATACTATTATACTATAATTAAAAATATTTCCTTCTGATTTCCATACTAAATTGTTTCTACCGATCTTTTTTTTCTCTGGATTCTCAGCATGATGCTTAGCTTATTTAGCTCATTTTACTATATTTTTATAAGCCCCAGGTAGGCTTTTTATCTACTCAATCTTGAATATAGTAAAATCTCTTCAGACACAGTCAACAGACCTATTGAGTTAATGTTCAACATCAATCTTCTCAGAGTTTTCTGGATTTCCCTTCTCACATCAATCTATAGATAGCAAGTTGATTTCCAAGTTTCTGGCCAAGTGCACAGCATCAGGTGGGTGTCCAACTTGTGTGGCTGTTCTGTTCTTAGACAGGGCATCTTCTAACCCACTGCCTATATTTCTGACACTTGGAGAGATGGAATAAGAAAACTATTTTATAAAACTTAGAACATATTATTTTCAAATATCTACCTCTTCATGTTTTTCATCTTTCCTTTATCATCCCTAGATTCACTGTACCAGTGCTGGTTTCTCACACCTTAGATTCACTGTACCAGTGCTAGTTTCCCACACCCATTCAAATACCCACTCTTCCAAACTTCCAACTGCTGGCATTTATAGTTTTTCACTATCTTTTACCACCAGCTAGTTACTGATCAAATTAGAAATCGCCACAGCACTCCAGCTGGAAAAGCACACTCACAGCATAGGCAGCTGTGTTTATAAAGCCTTGGACTTTCTCAAGAGACCTGGAAGGGGATATAGGCTCCACAAAAGGCCTTCCTCCTTACTGCTTGACACTCAAGCTAGTTCTGGCGCAGGCAGCAGAGCATGAGTGGGTTAGGAAATTTTAATTTTCAACAACAGTTGTTCCATAAGCTTGGCATTCAGTATAAATATCCCCCAGATTTTGGCAACGGATTTTTACATTGTCTTTTATTACCTGGTTTGGGTTTGAAGAAGTTATTAGGGAATATTAGAGAGTACTAGCCAAAGTCATTTTAAAAAGAACCTGGTTGCACCTGAAACAAATGTAATGTTATATATCAATGATATCTCAGTAAACATAAATTTAAAAAAATAATTAATTTTTAAAAAAATTGATTTTAGCCATATATAAACTTTTATCATAAGCTGTAAACTTATAATCTTTCTACCTCACCATTACTATTTTTTCTTTATGGCTTTTAAAGCATGAGTTCTTTCATTACCTCTTTATTTTTTTTCTTCTAAATATCCTTCAGTTTCTGCTAATTCTGACACCTACCTTCTTCTTTCTTTTATTCCTATCTTTCTCATATCAATTGAATGCTTTTTCGACCTCAGCTACAATTTATTTTTGTCTTTTTCTCCATAATAACAATTTGAACATTTCCCTCTTCTGTTGCCATTTATATTTCCGGTTTCACATCTTGGCAAATTAATTACAATATATACTGAAATATTAAAGAGTGCCTAATAGGATCCCACAGCAGGTAGTGGCAGATTGGAATGTTATGCTTCCAGCTCAGTCCAGCCAGTCACATCTTCAACTTTCCAAATAAATTATTTAGAAAATGCCATTCCTATTCGTACTGGGAGCACAAGGTAGGAAGAAAAACAAAATCAGCAACTTTGACTACTCACTTGACATAAATCACTGTTTATTTTGGGCATAACCATTTGCAAATGCGTATTTGAGTTCATTGTTTTTCTAGGTTATATTAGAGAGTGCCAACTTTGAAAGAACTGTTGTAATTTTTTCTAAGAGATTTTGATGACTATACCAAAGCGTGAAATGTATTTTTAATATTTGTCTGTGTGTTTGGTCTCTGCTCTAGTCTATGTATAAGTGAGTCACAAGAGAGGAGTAAAACACACAGAAGAAAGGAAAAAACAGGCAAAGACTTGTGAATTTTCAAAATGGCCATTGCCCATCCCTCCTATGCTAGAGATTCATTCATGTTCATCTCTCAGAGTTACTCCTGCTGTTCTTTACTTCTTGACAAATTACGAGTTGTCATCATATTGTAAATAACAGTTGGGGAATATGTAATGAAAAATCTCATGGGCCGAGCAAAGCATCACATTATTAATTTGTCAGAAATGTTATTACCTAGAGAACCTATTTTAAAATTGTAGCTTTTGTAACATGGCATCAGAGCAAGTCACACTGAGCAGCATTTAACAGTACCAGGAAATGTGTTGGGAGAGCGTGACTAACGTGATTTTTTTTCAATAATGCCAATAATATTTCAATTTGGTGGGATTTTTCTTAATGATGGAAAGGCAACGCAGATTAAAAAGGGCGAAGATATTTTGGCGAGTTTTCAGTCAGAAATTCACTTTTCTCATTCATTTTTCTAGTCATAATTTGTTTAACTCTATGGAATTGTTGATACTTGACCTAATAAAAATAGTGGAAAAAATAACCCTATGATCCTGGCTAGCCTCACTTTGACAAAATCATATTTGCCTGCCTTTCATGAAATATATTATTAGTCAAAAAGTGAAAAAGTACGCTTCCTTAGAGTTAACAGAAAGATATGACTGGATAAGGGCTACAGTTAAAGAAAAATCTGGAAGTCAGTGATATACTAAATGATACTCTCAGTTCCCATGAAACACTTTATGCTCACCAGTTATGGCACAGTACTGCCAGTAGTCCTCATCCCACAGCACACAGTTCCAGGAAGTAATTAATCTGACTTCTTCTAATGAATCTGATTTCTTTGTTCCATTGTTAGAGCCGGTGAGAGAGGGAAAAGTGAAGGGAGTAAGAAAGAACTCCTTGACCTCCCTAGGATATTGAAATATCCTTGGCACTTAGAACCAAAAAAACTTGAATGCTATCTATCTTGTCTCGTTCTTTTTTTATTCGGGATTTCTACCACACCATAAAGAGTGTAAAAATTCATAATGGCTATTCAATAATTGCTTTTTGCGGGCTGGGATAAGCAAATATCTTGCTTTTGAACTAACTCTTTGAATCAACGTCAACACTCTGAGTGTGACACTACGTTAGGGGAAGATCTCTGCAAGATGTTGGTAACTTCTTATGAGTCTTAAACTTTTGAAATGAATGTATTATAAAAGTACTTGTAACTCTTGCCATAATCTTTTCAACTGTAACCATTTGTAGCTATAATAATACTGATTAAATATGCCAATGTGGGTAAACTAGAGCCAAAGTGAGACCCCCTTCAAAAATGCCCTGAGAAAAGATAGCCTAGTTTCACAACAGATTTAAATAAATCACATGCTATGGTTTAGGAATATTTCTTATTGCTCTGGATTTGGTGAATATAAAAAACAGGATTACTTGTCTTGCTTCAAAGATTTACTAAGCTTGGCTATCTTCAAAATTACTGATGATTTTTGCATGAATTCCCACAAAACAAAACAAAAAAACCTTAAAACTACTGTGTATATATCGTAAATCGCTTTTCTTAATCTGTGCCAAATGTTTCTAATTTCTTTTTGCTGCAGAAGAAGGAGAAGGGAGCTTAAAAACTATATTACATGACAACAGCAACAACAACAACAACAATTGATGCCTTTCGTACCATTGTTTTTCTTTTGGATTTCACTCCACCTCTCCTCAGGAGTAAAGTCATAAACTCTACGGCTTGACTACTCCTTCTGAGAGGATTCTTTATTTATAACTTTACCAAGTAAGACTTCCAGAGACATAAACTTAAGTATCACTCCTGGCAAAATGCCCAAAACTAAGGATATCATTTGAAGAAGAGTCCTTGTGCTCAATCCAACAGACCATTCTCTAAAGAGATACTTTAAAGTGTCCTTGGAAGAGAGGAAGTTCACTCACACAACACACAAAAGAATCAAAACACTTAGGTGCTTTTTTAGACTCTGGTTACATTCGCCTCTATAAGCAACATATTGGATTTACTCTTTTCCTTCTTAAAAAAATTTTATGTTGCCTAAATGATGGTTTATAAGATAATTATGTCTGATGAGAAGTTGAGTTTGAACTCATAATAAAAATAATTTTAATAAAAATTTTAAATGTCTGAACAAAAGTCAGTAACTTAGTGTTATTAGAATGTTCAAGAAGAATAATATTTTAAAAATTATCCCAAATTAAGAATTTATCAAAATAGATCAGGTAGAATGCTCATGTATATATGCCTTCTAAGAATAAGAGAAAGGTTAATTTTTTAACTTTTTAATAAAAAGAAGGTAAAAATGTAAAAAAAGACAATGGTAAGGCTTTCCATTTCAGCTCTAATGCGTAAAGAACTTGGTAGTTGCCACTCTTGGGTTTAGAACAAGAAACGCTTAACAAAAAGACCTTCAGCGAAAAATCCTGAGCAAATTGACACCAGCGATTTTTCTTGAACCCATTAGAGAACTACCAGCAAAACCCCACCCCAAAACCTGGAGAGACAGATAAATCCACAGTCCCCACTGCTCTGCTCAACTGGAGCAAAAGCCCATGGAGCCATAAACTGGTAGGAACACTTAAACACTATTTTGACAAAGAGGAGAAGACTGAATGTCAACTAACATTAGAATGAGGAACTCCTGAGGGCTGCAGTTCTGAGGGTTCTAGAAACTTTCATGGGGTTCACCTCCATAAACCTCACTGCATTATCACAGTGAAGAAACAAGAACGATCCATTCATTGCTCTGGCAGGGAAAGATTGACAATCATCATGAAATACTCATGCAGCATTTTCTATGACAAAGGCCTACTCTCCCAAAAACTTTGCTGGAGTCTGATCCCAGCTAGGGGAAGGACATTTCTCCTATTCAGCCCCCGACAGCCTTCCTGTCTCATGTAATAGGGAGAACAAAGCTAAGAAATACTTTGAAGGTAACAGGTCAGGGACACAGGTGCATTAAAAGACTAAGAAAGTGACAGTCTGAATAGGCCGACATCTATTGAATTACTCAAATTAATAACTGATAAACTCCAAAGAAAGAAGGGTCAAAAAAAAAAAGAAAAAGAGAACATTAGAAAAACAGAAGCCTCTGGCACCTACAGCTACAACAAACATTAAACACAGTCCAACACCTGGCTAAATAAAATAAAATTTACACTACTCACTTTCTATTACCTGACACGTCATCTCTTGCAGTCGACAAAAAATTACATGGCATGCTAAAAGCCGAGAAAAAAACATAGTTCTGAAGAAACAAATTAAGTATTAGAAGCAGACTCAGATATGACAGAGCTGTGGAAATTGCCAGGTGAGAATTAAAAAAAATTATGATGAATATGTTAGGGGTTCTAATGGAAAAGGTAGACTACAAAAAATAACATATGGATAATGTAAAAAGAGAAATGAACATTCGAAGGAAAAATGAAAATGAAATGCTAAAAATAATCTGTATAATATGTTATATTATATATGTATATAGTAATGAACTGAGAATGTCTTTATTGGTCTCATCGATAAACTGGATATGACTATGATAAGAATCATGGCTGTGATAAGAATCAGAACATCAAAGAGCTGTGGCACAATTTTAAAAGATGTAACATATACAGAATTATAATGCTAAAAGGAAAAGAAAGAGAAAATGAAGAGAAGAAATCAAGAACTTGAGAACTTTCCAAAATTAATGACATATATCAAACCACAAATCCAGGATCTCTGAGAACACCAAGCAGAATAAATCAGAAAAACTGCACATAGGCATATCATATTTAAATTGCAGAAAACCAAAGACAAACAAAAATTCTTGAAATAGGCAAAGGGGTGGGAGAGAGATGCTTTACCTACACAGGAATAAGGATAAGAACAATATCAGACTTCTCAGCAGAAACCATACATTCAGGAGTGAGTGGAGTAAAGCACTTAAATTGTAGAAAGAAAAAGACACCATACTTAAATTCTATAGACAGTGGATTATCCTTCAAAAGTAAATTTAAAAATTAAAGATTCTCAGACAAATAAAAATGGAAGGAGTCATTGCTAGCAGACAGCTTTGCTTGAAATTTTTAAAAAGTTAATAATGGGAAAGGAAAAAGATTTGTTCAATGTATGTAATGAAAGGAAGACCTCCAAAGAAATAATTGAGGGTAAAACTGTGTCTTTTTCTTAAAATTAAGCAATATAAGAGATGTGTGTTTGTTTGAATTAACAATATTAATTATGTATTGGTGATCATTAACACATGAATAAATGTACGAATGACAGCAATATTATAGATTAGAGGGAGGAAATGAAAATATTCTAATTTATCTGCACTACACATGAAGTGGAATAGTATTATTAAAGGTAAACCTGGGTTAGTTAAAAATGTATATTTCAAATTTAGTGTAACTACTAATTTTAAAAAAAGAATAACTGATATGATAAAAGAAAAGATAGAGTAGAATCATATAAAATGCTCAATTAAAATAAGGGAAGACAGTAAAAGATGGAAAGTTAAAGAGATATAAAGAATAAGTGCAATAAAAAGAGAACAGTTACGAATATGTTAGCTATCAATCCAAGTATATCAAGAATCACTTTAAATGTGAATATTCTAAATAAATCAGTTGAAAGAGAGACTGACAGAATATTTTGTCTACAAGAAATACACTTTAAATATAAAGACAGATTTTTTGTCTACATTATTTTTTGTCTACAAGAAATACACTTTAAATATAAAGACAGATAGACTAAAAGTGAAGGAATGAAGAAAGATATCTCATACCAACTCTAAAAGATTATAGCTATACTAATTTCAGACAAAGCAGACTTCAGAACCAAGAAAATCATCAAAGAGAAAGAGGGCCATTACATAAGGAGTCAATTCTCCAAGAAGATATAACAGTTTTAACCATGTGTTCACTTAACAACAGAACATCAAAATATGGGAAGCAAATCTGATAGAATGATAGGAAAAGTGAACAACTTCACTGTGAAAGTTGAAGACTTCAGTACTCCTCTTTCAGTAATTGATAGATCAAGCGAGCAGATAATCAGTCAGGCTAGAGCTGACCTAAACAGTACCATCAATCATCTTGATCTAATTGACATTTATAGAGCACTCCACTCAACAACAAAAGAATTCATATTGTCTTAATCTCATGTGTAATATTTACCAGGATAGATCACATTCTGCATCTTAAAACACAACTCATATCATTCAAAATTCTACCAGTTATGTTCTCAGACCACAGTGGAATTAAACTACAAATAAATAACAGAAAGAAAGGTGGAACATTCCCAAATATTTGGAGATTAAACAGCACACTCTTAAGAAGTTTCAAGAGAAAAAATTTTAAATAATTTTAATTAAATTATAATAAGATATTTTTATCAGAATTTGTGGTATGCTACAAAAGTAGCACTTATGGAGAAGTTTAAAAAGCTGAATGCATGTTTTGGAAGTGAAATATCTAAAATTAATAATCTAAGTTTTCACCTTGAGAAACTAGAGGAAAAAAACGAATTAAATTAGAAGTAAGTAGAAGATAATAAATAAGAAAAATTAGAGCAGATATTAATTAAATTGAATACAGGAAAACAATAGAGAAAATAACTCAAACCAAATCTGATTCTTTGAAAGGAACAATAAATTGATAAATGTCTGACCAGGCTAACTTAGAAAAAAGGAGAGATGAAAAAAAAAAAAAGGGCCAATATCAAAAATGAAAGAGGGTTATCACTATTGATTCCATGGACACTAAAAAGGATAATAAAGAAATATTATGAACATGTCTATGCCCCCAAATTTTATAATTTAGATCAAACTAACCAATTTCTTAAAGATACAAACTACCAAAACTCATAAAAGGAGAAAGTGATAAATTGAATATGCTGACATCTATTGAAGTAATCAAATTAATAACTAATAACTTTCAAAAATGAATAAGATCAAATGATTTGAATGGCAGATACTATCAAATATTTAATGGCGAAATTAGAGTCTTTCTCCCTAAGCATCAGAAGTAAAGCAAAGTTCTCTCTCAACACTCCTAGTCAATGTGATACTAGAATTCCTAGTTAGTGCAATAAGACATTAAAAAATGGTGATGTATTTTTTAATTGTACACTTGAAACCTATATAATTTTACTAACCAATGTCGCCCCAATACACTTAATAAAAAATAACAAGATAAAATTAACTGAGAAAAAAAGATTAACATCGACAGTAAGATATCATGTTGATAGCATATATCCTTGAATCCTACAACGAGAATGACACTTAACCGCTATGGTCTTCTTCCCAACAATTTATAATCATAGTATATGCATGAGAAAAATATCAGACAAATTCCAGTTGAGAGACATTCTAGAAAATACTTGATCAGTGTTCTTCAAAACTCTCAAGGTCCTCGAAACATGGAGAAATTAAAAAACTGTCACAGTAAAGAAGAGCCTCGGGAAAGCTAACAACTAAATGTAATGTGATATTCTGGATGGGATCCTGACACACACACACACACACACACACACACACACACACACACAAATTCATCAAAACTAAGGAAAGCTAAGTAATGTATGGACTTCAGTTAATAACCATATATCAATATTGGTTCATTAACTATAATAAATGTACTATACCAATGTAAGGTATTAATAATAGAAGAAACTGGGCAGGAGGTATATGGGAATCTCTGTATTATCACTGAATTTTTCTCTAAATCTAAACTTTTCTAAAATTAAAAAACATATTTAAAATAATAATAAAAGAGTATGACAAACATTGTTTTGAGAACTTCATGTTCATTCCTTTAATTAGGTGTGTAAGAGTATGAGGTATATGCATTACGAAATCATAAGTCTTTTAGGATAGTGGGTGACTTCATTGTACTTTGAAAGCCATAATGTCTTGCAATTTTATTTCTGAAGGTCATTTAGAATCTGTGTACTCTAATAACAGTCAAAAAACAGGTTTATTTTCACTAATCTAATTATCTAAAGCATATTACTGGAAACTTAGCATATTAAATTCACTTGGTAAACTCTACAGAAATTAAAAATAATTCAGACAGGTAATTTATCCTCAGGGTACCTCTTTAAACCAGACTGGTGATGGTGTTTGTTTGTTTGTTTTTTTCAGTACCCAACAAATGTCTCTTTTTTTCCAAAGCTGTGGATCAGATCTTGCCTATGCCAATGCTACTTATTATCAGAGAAATTCTAACTATTGTAATAAGTATTCCAACAAGCCTAAGATTATGTATAATGAGGATCACTATTCTAAGAAAAACAAGGTGATTTACCCAAGGTCAGATAAAAATACAAAAGAGAACAAACTGAATTCTTATGAATTCTCTCATTCTCTCATGCCTGGCTTAGAGTTATTTTATGTGAAAGTTATTATACTGTAATTAAAAGAAACGCCTGGCAGGATAGAACATTGTCCTACAAAGAATATATCATATTTGAAGTTAATCCTAACATGTAATATTTCTTTTTTTATTTCAGGTATTAAGAGTAAACAAAAAGTCTAGCAAAAGCTTTTTTTTTTTTCATTTTTAATGCATTTTTAAAGAAAATATTCAACTTACAGAAAACACTAGTGACATTTTTCACTTAAAATGTGAAACTGACAAAGTAGAGGTCTATATCTGCTGATATTTTAGAGTCAAAAAAATCAGCAACTTTTCTGAACATCTTTGTAGACTTATGTAATTTAAGATGTTTTAAGTAATGCAATTGTTGTGTTACATTCTAGCCACATATTCTCCACCCCCACTGAAGAGAAACTATAAAAAACTATAGAAAATTTGTCAACTTTATTGAAACAAAGTCATTCAGTTTATCCAGATTCTCAAAGCCGTGTGACGCCTTTCTAGCAAATATTGCCACTTTATTCATTTCGACATTCCTATTCTTTTAAAGTCTCCGATGGGATTACAATCCTGTCAACCATTTTGTTTAGTTAAAATATAGAGAAATTTTAAAGGATCTTGTCTGAATATCAAAAGCCAAAATTCCAATTCAGAGCACGAGAAATTTCTGGAGCTAAAATAAAGATTTTTTGTTTTAGCCATAATCACTTTGAAGAAAAAAAATCAGGTCAAATCACCTTAAGGGAGGGCTGCTCTGGGCATTTTAGAACATTTCCCAAGAAAGTGAGGAGGAAAATGAACTGTGAATGTGGTTGGTATTCCTGAATTTTTGGCCTACTTAGCCTTTATCACATTTGTCATCTAATAATTGTGTCTATATTACAGATAGCCAAATGGTTAGCTAGAATAAGGTATATAACTATTCTATTCATTTAACATGATTTGAAATATGTATATGTATATGTTTAAAAAGATGCCTCATACACACAATTTGAGAGACTGAGAGGTATAAGTCTATTCTAGCAAGTGAACAGCAAATAATATCCTCATTAGTTAAATTTTTAATTGAGCAATTACTTTGTGTGGATCTCTGTGATTTCTGCCACCTTAGATCTTGGTGTCTAGGTCACCATCTTTATTTTGTTTTCTACCCATCCTTAAATGATTATTCCTAAGCCATAGTTTCTTTATCTGCAAAATGGTTTTACATCAGAGACTTGTGTTGCTATGATATCAAGTGCACTAATACATTCCACATTCTTATTACAGTGACTGACACAGAATACTCAGTAAGTGTGAGCTATTATGATTATCATGAAGTACATTTTTCATTGAAAACAACATTAATTGATATATTATACAGTTCTATTTAATGACGAAATGTGTGGAAACTAAAGGAAACTTGTCTTAAAAAAAAAAAAACGAGAAAAAAATGTAAAACCATCAGAAACCTAATTCCAAGTGAAAGCTAATAAGAATATTGCTGTGTGGCCAAGATTCAAACATGACTTTATACTTTTGCACAAGAGAGAAAGTGCTTTAAAGTGTTCTTTAAGTTTGTAAGAATCAAACTTGTCATAAATTAATTCCAGCGTTTTGGGTTATAATAAATTTCGTATAACAACTTTGCATCTTTTCATTATTAATAAGATCGTAGGACTTTTTCAAACTGTGTTGTATTCAGCTTATTTTTTGTTTGTTTGCTTGTTTTCTGTGGCATGTGACTCTCCATATTTTGATTGAGTGGCCTTTCATAAATGATTTGTAATTTTCCCAAATTAATATATGTCATGCAAGCAAATGACAAAGTGATTCTTTGAAAATTTTGAGACCACAAATTATTTTCCCTTTAATCGTTTGTTTTCAATCATACAATGATCAAAAATATTTTATTTAAAATGTCATTTAATATATCGGGCCACAATTTACATTGTCCATTGCACTTATGTTTATATTTTAAGAAGTTAAATAAAACTACCAATGAATATAATATGGAACTATTACATTATAGTCTTTCTTAGTTATTCCTACAGCCTCATGGAATTTTCTTCTACTCTTTTTTAAAAATATAAATGGAAGAGACACTAACATCTAAAGAAAGATCTTTCAGTTTTTTGAAGCCTATACCCTATCTCTGAAAAAAATTATGCTGTTCTTACAACACTTTCTTTTTTCAGCTTTCCTCTAGTTATTTTGTCTCTGTTCATTTACATTTTTCTTTTCTTAATTAGTCTTCCTATATCTTATCCCCAAAACTCAGAACTGCAAATGGAGGAGGATAAAGCATAGCGTGAGTATGTAGTCAAGACTGCTGAGGAGGTCTTCGATCAGAATTGGGTCTGGAAGAGAGGTTTTTGAACTGCCCCATCTATGACTGAGATCTGGAAACAAAGCTTTTTTAGTTGCTAAAAAAATAAATATATACTTTCACTTTCACATTTGTTTTGTATTTGTGTTTCTATTAACTAGATCAACATAGTGATGGTACATAGTCCCTTTAGCTTAGAATATTTCTCCTTTAATATATGCTATTTGATATGTAAAATTTATTGGTAATGGACAATGGGAAAACGGTGAAGATTTGAGAAGCACGAACAGTGCTCTGAGATCTCCTGAGAAAGGATCTTCTAAGGGCAAACATCTCTGAGTCAAGAGCAAAATCGTCAGCTAAAAAATAAGAAAGCACTTATTTTATATGTAATCCTTATTAACACTGTTTATTTTGAAAGCCATGCAACAGATATTTATAGTCTTAATTTAGGCTGCTTCCAACATATTGATAAAACCTTCCAAGACTCTGCAAGCCAGACTTTCTTTCTTTCATTCTTTTTTTTTTTTTTAGGCTAGTCCAATACCAAAATGGCCTCAGCTATTGAAAAAACATCAGGCATTGGAATGCTTGGTATTTTTTTCATTGTTCAATTCTCATCATACTTATATTCTTTCCCCAGAAGGTTTAATTTATCTTGGTATGTATTTGAATGCTTATGTGTGTTTTCTCGCAGATCACACGAGTGATCTTATTGATATTGAATACTGTCAGTAAAACATGTCAAGACACAAATCCCAGCTTGAGAAAATAGAGCATACATCAGGAAGGAAAACCCTCAGTTCCAAAAATGCCTGAACATCAACCCCTTCACAAAAGCAATATACCATTAAGGAGAAAAAGTATTTTTCTAAAAATAATTCCTTATTTTATATTAAGACTATTACGATTATAGCTTTTCTGTGAGATGCTTCATGTTTAATTAAATATTCACTATTTGGTGGATACTTTGTTAAAATGTACTTCTGCCAAAAATGTGTACTCTTCCAGAAAACCCATTCTTAACATGCAATGAATAAATTAATTGATCTACTTAGTGTCCACCAGCAGGTCTCTACGATTATACTGTAATCACACATGCCAGGGATGAAATGGTTGCATGCCACAGGAAAGAAAAGTATTGACTTACACTAGGTGGGAAATATAGCCTAGTCAATTGTTTCTGAATCATGTAATCTTCATTAAGTCATACTTGACTTGAAAGTGCTTAGTTTATTATAGGCACTCAGTAAATATTTATTGGATGAAGCTGTGTTTTCTTATAGGGAAGTCTAGAACTGTATTTATTACCATGAAGCAGCTTAGGAAGAGATGGAGTCAGAGAAAGGTCACATAGAAGAGAGACCATTAAGTAAATAATTATGGCCAACATTTGCAAAGTGTGTATAAGAATAAAGAGAACACCTTCAGTTTTGAGAAAATTAAATAAGAAACAAGTAATGTTCCAGGTGCATGGCACATGGACATCAGATAGCACCTCAAGTCTCTTGAGGAATGAACTTGAGGATTCTAAAGTTTGATAAACAATTATGTCTATTGGTGCTATACTCTGTGCTACATTTTACTACATAATTGTAGTAAATGTCCCAATACAAGCAAATGACCATTTCATAGTAATTGTCATAGAACAGAGATATTTGTCCAATGGTGCAAGAACACCACCAGAAGTTGCAATGAATTCTGAAAGGACAAGAAACAGGATATTTCACTTGGCTACATTTAGCTAAGACTTTCAACAGTAATTTACAGAAAAATTGGCCATGAACCTCAAAAAAACAACAGCTATAATTTGCAGTTTAGCATCTACATAATTATATTTAGGGTAATTATTTGGAAACTGTTCTTATTCAGTAGTGTGAGTTTCATCCATTCTCATCCATTTCAAACAAAAATTTTTCATTATAATTTAGACTCAAGTTAAAAAATCTCTTCCTGGTATTCTTATAGATAACTACCTGAATGATGTTTACATCACTTACAATTTCAGGAAATATGTGGGCACCCATAATATTAAAATCACATATAGAGAGAGATTGAATATAATACTTAGAAGTATGGACTCAAGGACCAGACTCTATGGGTTCAAATTCTGGCTCTATCACTCACAACCTAGGTAATTCGAGCCAAGTTAATTAGACTCTCTATCTCTGTGTTTCCTCCTCAGTAAAACGGGGGAAATAGTCATTTCACAGGGCTATTAAGAACATTCAAAGTGAGTTACCACATGGAAACTTAGAACAGAACTTGATGCCTATTGTTCAATAAATATTGATTATTATTTTTATTATGACTTTAGAACACATGTATAGTATTGTGTCTCAAGAGGGCATAGTCCTTCTGACATGCATGAAACACTGTTAGCAATAGGTATATAGTACCACAAGTGGGAATAAAGGTCTCCTTTTTTAATGGGTCTTATGAAATCAAACCAGATCAAATGCATGTCAAGAAACGTATAAAAACTTTATCTATTCATAACTTTAAAAAATATCACTTCCAATTCTGTTTCAAGTGAATTTCCTATTTTGAACTAATCTTTTGAGATTTTTGTATGTGTTCAGCACCCAGGGCAGAAAGTAATGGCAGCTCAATCTGAGTCTCTGGTAAACCTCAATATAAATTACATTTCAAACCCAATCTGAGTAACTCATATATAACCTGGCTATGTGTAGTCATAGAGATAGAAGTCCTGTTGGATTCCTTAACAATCTCATAGACTCAGACAGTATTTCAAGTAGACAAGAACTTTAAGACTTGCTCAATTAAATCAATGTAAAGACAAGAAAACAGACTTAGAGAGAAAAATAAAGAATTGGTGCAAAGTTGCCTAATGGGTTAATGCAAAAACGAGAACAGAAAGAAAACGACTAGTTCGAGTTTTAAAATCATCCCACACTGACATTAATTATCCTCTCATGTCACTTTCACATTCTTACTATTAAGAGTGCTTCAATGGCAATTTTGGAAATATAGAATTATTATGAAATCTTTTATTAGCTGTTGTTTACCTAGTCACAAAATATAGTTTTGATACAATGACCATTCTGATTCAGATTAAGAAGAGAATGTAAATTTTAGATGTTAGAATTTACCTTTATTTTTACAATATAATTTTTGTTAAACTCGCATTGATTATTAGCATTTAAAATATAATTCATTCAATCATCTAATAAAATAATAGATGGTTCCTTCCTAATAAATGCCAGCAGGAAGTCCCAATCACATTGAATTAGGATTGTGCATTAATCTTAGTTAATTTAGTTTTATACAGTGAACTGGACATGATCATTTGAAAATATTAACTAATGCTTACATTTGACCTATGACTTACACTTATAAAAACATACACAATTAGGGATATAATTGTGCAATTTTTCAGCTGAATTCATCCAGCGATTTGTCTACGTTTCATGTTAACTTCATTTTTCTCCATATTGGAATTTATTTTATCCAAATTATTTTATTACTTCCACAAAAGTAAACCTTGGACTCAGTTTCATACATTTTATGTCTTACATACTCATCGTGCATTTAGAAACATATGTACTTGTTGTGGAGAACAAAAGTATGTCATTCTTATTTACTGTTATCAGTTCTTCTGTTTCCCCAAACAGGAGAACTACGTAATAGAAAATAAAATAAGCATTTTGGCACGTATGAAAGAGCATTAGTGTGTACCACATGGATATTTTTCTTAGAGGTCACGTGACTGAGAGTGTATTCTCCAGTTTTAAAGTTCACATCAATAGAGTTTTAACAAGGTCATCCAAAAAGATAGTTAATGTGAGATTGGGTTAGTTTCTCCTTCTATATTTGGGTGATCACCCTAATACATATATTTGGGTCTGCTGTACAAGGACTTTGCTTTCTTATTTCCCAGATTTTGTGAAGCAGCAGAACTGACTCTTTAGATTCATATAATTCCATGAAAGATTCATATAACTCCATGGCACCTGAAAAGAGTCTTCCTTTCTAATGCTGATTAAATGGAAAAAGGTAAAAAACCACCATAAGAAAAGCATCAGTGTTCTGGACTCCTGGGCTATCTTCATTTCTCTTTCACTCCAGGCAATGCTCAAAGTGACCTGGATAAGAGGTTTTTATTTCTATCCCTTGCTTGAGTGAGGAAACCTAATCAAGTTTTCTTGGCTCCTTCATATGTATGCGGTAGTGATTGTCCAAACTGGTAATTACTCGGAGTCTCTGCATTATTTTCTTATAGATCAATAAATCACAGAACGACATGTGAAGTAATATATTCCTCTTCTGAGGTCTTCAGAATGCATACCGGGTTCTACATAGACACATATTTTGGATTGGGTAGCTTGAATTTTCAAAATCATTTTCTCAAATCTACATTTCACTTTGCCATTAAAAATATTGCATCCTATAATAGTAGAATAAACATTCTTCTCAAGCTTACACAGAATATTCATCTAGAAATACTACATCTGGCCATAAAACATACCTTAAAACATTTAAAATGTAAAAATTATGCAACGTATGTTCTCAGACTACAATAAAAATCAGCAACAGAAAGATACATACTAGAGATTACACAGCACCATTCTCAATGATATGTGGCTTAAAGAAGAATTCTCAAGAGAAATTTAAAAATACTTTGGACTAAATAAGAAAAAATACAACTTACCAAAATTTCTAGAATGCAATGAAAACAGTTCTTAGAGGGAAATTTGAAACAACAGTGTATATTAGAAAAGAAGAAAGATGTAAAGTCCATAATCTAAGCTACCATTTTAGGAAACTAGAAAATGAGAAGTAAATTATATCTAAACTAAGCAGAAGAAAAAATCATACAAATTAGGGTGGAAATCAATGTAATTTAAAATAGGAAATCAATAGAGAAAATCAACAAAACCAAGAACTGGTTTTTCCTCAACTTAATAAAAATATAGATAAAAAACCTACAACAGTTATCATCCATAATAGTGAGAAATGAATGCTTCTCTCTCTCACTACTCCATCATACTGGAAGTCTTAGCTAATGCAATAAGACAAGAGAAGGAAATAGCAGGTATAGAGATCAGAATGAAGAAATAATACTGTCTTCATTCACAGATGGCATGACTGTCTATGTAGAAATTATTGAAACATGGCAAGATAAAAGTCTGATGTGCAAAAGTCAATTACTTTCCTGTGTACTAGCAATAAACAATCAGAATCTGAAATTAAAAACACACTGTTTACAATAGCACCATAAATAAATTAAAACAAAGTATAAAGCTAACAAAATATGGACAAAATTTATGTGAGGAAAACTACAAACTCTAAAAATAAAAAAGAAAGAAATTCAAGACTACTTAAATAAATGGAGAGATAATTCCTGTTCTTTGATAAGAAGGCTCAGTATTGTTAAGCTGTCAGTTCTTCCCAACTTTCTATAGATTCAGCACAATCTTAGTCAAAATCACAGCAAGCTATTTTGTGTAGATTGGCCAACTAATTCTAAAGTTTATATGAAAAGGCAAAAGAATCAAAATAGTCAAACACAATGTTGAAGAAGAACGAAGTCAAAATATCCAAATTCAAGAATTACCATAAAGTCACAATAACCATGATAATGCAGTATTAAGTGGGGTGGGGGGGTGGGGGGGCAGGCAACTAGACCAATGGAGCAGAATAGAGCACTAAGAAAGCTAAGAAATAGACTCAGAATTATGGTGAGCTCATTTTAGACAAAGGAGGAAAGGCAATTTTCAATGAAGAATTTATATTCTTTTCAGTAAACAGTGTTGGAACAACTAGACATTCACGTGCCAAAACTCAGTTTAAACACAGACCTTACACCTTTCTGCAAAATTAATTTAAATTTGATTATAGACTTAAATGTATAATAAAAATTATACAGTTTCTATAAGATAGCATGAGAGAAAATCTAGGTATCCTTAGATTTAGTAATGACTTTTTAGACATAACACAAAAAAGCATGATCCCTGTAAGAAAAAAAATTATAATTCAGAGTTTGTTAAAATCTGAAAACCTGTGCTTCAAAACCAACTCATAAAGGAGTAAAGAGACAAGCCACTTACTTTTTGAAAAACATTTACGAAAACACAGTTGATAAAAGACTTGTATCCTAAATATACAAAGAACTCTCAAAACAGAACTATAAGAAAAACCCCAATTTAAAAGTGAGTAAAAGATTCTGACACCTCACCAAAGATATGCAGATGGCAAATAAGTACATGGAAAGATGCTCAGTATCATATGTCATTAAGGGATTGCACAGTAAATAACAATGCGATACCACTACACAGTTATCACATTTTTTATAATGCTAAAATTTAAAGCAGCTGCAATACCAAAGGCTGGCAAGGATGGGCAGCAGCAGGAACTTCTATTCAACGCTGGTAGAAATGCAAAATGGTGCAGACATTCTAAAAGACAATTCAGCAGTTTCTTAGAAAGCTAAATATACTTTTGCCACATAATCTAGCAATTACACCCACCTTGATATTTATTCAAATGAGTTGAAAACTTATGCCCACACACAAACCTGCATATGAATGTTTATAGTAGTTTTATTCAGAAATGCCCAAAATAGGGAGCAACCGAGATGTCCTTCAATAGAAGAATGGGTAAGCAAACTATGGTATATCTATACAGTGGAATGTTATTCAGCAATAAAAAGAAATGAAATATCAAGCCATAAAAAGACATGGAGAAATCTTAAATGCACATTGCTAAGCTAAGGGAGCCAATGCACATGAATCTACATTATGACTTTCTGGAGAAAGCAAAAATTTAATCACAGCGAAAAGATCAGTGGCTGCTAGGAGTTAGGAGAAAGGGGTAGAAATAAATGGGTGGAGCATAGGTGATTATTAGGGCAATGAAATGAATGATTCTGATATTAATGAAAGATACATGACATAATGTGAAATCCCATAGTATCGTACAATGCAAAAAGTAAACGCTAACGTAAACTATGTACTTGGTTAATAGTAATATATCAATATTGGTTCATCAGTTGTAACAAATATGCCACAATAAAACACGATGTTAATAAAGGGAAAACAGTACAAGATGGAGATGGGGTTTATGGGAACTCTGTCTTTTATGGTCAATTTTTCAGTAACCTTAAAACTGCTCTAAAAATTAATCTATTATTTAAAAAATAGATGTAAAAATACAAGAAAATTTGGTAACATAGAATTCTGAAAATCTTTATCTACAGAATGTGTGTTTTTTTAATGTCAAAGTTGGATAGATTTGTGAGGAACAATATCTTTATTGACATATTAAATTTAAAAATGACAGATTCATCTATCCTGTATATTCACAGCTGGTTGTCATATGCAAATATAGAATATCTCCTATTCTCTTGGGTGGTATTGTGCATCGATTTATTTTTAAGGTAAAAAAATGGATTCACTTTCCATATAGTTCATATATATGTCACCAGTTCTTCACACTACATAAATTGATCCTGGAACATCTGTGAGAAGCCTTAAATACCTCCTGTGCCCCCAAGGGAGTAAATATGACTCATATATAAACAGACACTTTTTTAATATTTAAAATCCCTATCAATTTTATGGCAACTATAAATAACCATTAATTTACAACCCTAAAACTAATTTCTTCGATTATGCTTCATATAATTATATATATTTTAAATGCAAATATTTGCTTATAAATATTATTCAAAGAACTAATAAGCTCTTTTAAATACCAAAATATCTCACTTTCTCTAATTATGATAATTTTATAGCTGGATAAATAGCATGTCAGACTGTTTGCTCCTCCCTTACCCATTGTGGTGCACTCAAATGGGAAATCTAAAAAATAAAGTCTGTGGCAGATTTTCCAACTGGCTTCTGCTTTGAACATTGAATGCTAAGAAAATGTGTGTTTTTTCTATGCAGCTACCATACACAAAACCATTTAAAATACAAGATGCACTATTTTATATTGCAAAGATATTTATAATGGTTCTATAGTCATAGTTTTCTCATAGCAGTTATAGCACTAATATTAGTTACTAATTAGATGAGTATATGATGTTTATATATGAGAACATGCTCTTGCTACAATACATGAGTTTGGTCAGTTTAAAAACTGATTTCCTGCTTTCATTTATCACCATCATTTCTATGGAGATTCTGTTCACGGGAGGCCGTATTATTTCCTTTGTACTGCCCTGTGCTTGCCATCCCTTAACAGCAGCTCATTTCAAAGTTTGGCCATCCTGCATGGCAAGAAAACTTTTTATAGAGCAATCTCT
Organism: Pteropus medius; assembly: GCF_902729225.1. Lineage (NCBI taxonomy): Eukaryota > Metazoa > Chordata > Mammalia > Chiroptera > Pteropodidae > Pteropus > Pteropus medius. The sequence goes on along the minus strand of NW_024350921.1, from coordinate 1,707,674 downwards.
CTGTCCCTGTCTATCTGTCTGCCTGTCTGTCTGTCTATCTCTCTATCTATAGCACTCTCCTTCTCTCACACACACACATATATACATACACACTCGCAAACACACAAACGTGTGTGTGACACAAACATTTCCCAAAGCAATATTTAAACTTAGCATGTGCAAATGGCTGTCATGGTACAGTAATTAAAGGAAAATAGGGTTAACTAAGCTAGAATATGTAAAATATAGTGCCAGACATAGCAGTTCTCAGGAAATATTTGTTGAATGAAATTATTGAACATTGAATTTTTGGCAGTGTTATTTACAGTTCATAAATTGTTAGATATAAGTTTTAAGATGCAGAGATTATGGAGATGATCAAATATGTATATTGGACTACAACATGCCAGAGGACATTTAAGAGGCATATGGCACAGTGCATGAATTAAAGAAATGTTTAATGACCATCTGCTACTCAAGGCATTGGAGATAAAGACAGCTGTGAACAAAAGAGACAACCATGTCTGCCCTCACAGAGCTAACATTCAAGTGGCCAAAGACAGGTCTCGAAGAAGATAAATAAGAAAAATGTGAGCTGCTGATGAGTGTTACGAAAAAAGTAAAACAGAAAACAATGAGGGCAGGGCCAGTGCCATGTTATTTAGGGTTTACTAGCTGGAAAGTTCTCACAGAGACATAAATATTTGAGTAAAGGATTAAACAAGATGGCTGCATGAGTACCAGGAGAAGACGTGGATCGGGCAGAGAGAACAGCAAGTGTAAAGGCCCTGGGGCAGGGGGTGCCTGGCATGGTGAGAAACAGGAGTTCAGTTCAAGTTAGAGAGGCAGGAGGAAGGGGGACACTGCTCAGAGATTTAGCATGAATTGGGGGACAGATCCTGAAGCACTTTGGAGGTTGTTTAAAGCAATTTGAATTACCTCAGAGAAAAATTGGAAACTGTCAGAGGGTTTGAGAAGAGGAATCACATGGTCTAACTTTAGGTTTTAAGGGACCCCTACACAGAGCAAACAATCAAGCTATTGTGTGGTCTGACCTAAATCTGTATATAAGGTGTGATAGGCAGAATAATAGCACCTCCGCAAAGATGTCTACATCTTTATACCCAGAACGTATGAATATGTTAGGTCAGGTAGTACAGGAAAATTAAGGTTGCTGATGGAATTACAGTGGCTAGTCAGCTGACCTTGAGGAAGTTACCCAGGGTTATCTAGGTGGGCTCAATGAATCATAAAGTCCTTATAAAAGTAAGAGGGAGACAAAGGAATCAACCAGAGAGAGATCCGAAGATGCTAGACCGAAGGCTTTGAAGTGGAGGAGGGAGCCGCAAGCCACAGGATGTGGGAAAGCTGGAAGAGCCGCAGAAATGAATGACTCCTCAGATCCTCCAGAAGGAAGAGCTGCTGTGCCAGTGAAATCATTTCAGATTTCAAACCTCTAGAACTGCAAGAGAATAAATGTGGACTGTTTTACGACGCTATGTTTGAGGTAATAGGTTACGCATTAGGAAACAAATACATGAGGTATTTTAACAAACTAGGCTTAGGACAGCCACGGAAAGACATGGGAAAAGGCCTGGAAAGGTCCTTAATGGGCTTCCAAACTCTCCCCAGGTCCCAGCATGTCCTTAGAAGGGATGCTGTGCTTCTCAGTGGCCCTACTTCTCTGCCAGTTTTCTGCTGCTTCTCTCCAATTACTAGCTGCATTTTGTAGTTTTAGTTACCTTCAGAATCTTTTTCAGTACTGACCAATGAAGTCATCTAAACATTTGTATCATGATCCTATTATTGTGAAATATGCGTGTGTGTGTGTGTGTGTGCATGCATGCACTAGTATGCGAATGCCCGACTCTAGAAATGCAAAGGGAAAGAAACCTCTGCAATATGTGTTGCAAATAAACAATAGTTGGAATTGGACATGCAGAAGAAACTTTTTTTCTACTTCAGATGTTTTTCATGGAAAGTGATAGACTTAAGAATAATTTACACACAAACACACACACATTCACTGTGTACTAAATACAAATTCTATTTTATAATTTTGTCAATGTTTCAATCGAGGATATAGCAAAGACATTTTGAAGTCCCTGCTACCAACCCGAAATGTTGCTGATTTTTTGGTTGGCCAGATATCAGACGTTAGATAGATCGTTTTGACTGTGGGAAGTCAGAGTAAGATGTTTTTCCTCAATCAGAAACAGAAATGAGGATAAATGAATAGCGATATAGACCTCAAAATCATATACTCTTTTTAGTCAAAACAAATATGGACAATTTCATATGTTTCAAACTGATAGATTGTTGCAGAGGAAAAAACTTAAAAATCTGTATGTTATTTTATGAAGGCATGTGTGTGGGTACACCGACCCTGACATAGTCCTATCACATGAGGAAAGGTGCTGCTGTCAGCTGGGTTCTTCGGTGATAGATCAATGAAGAGGTCTATAAAAATGAGTGTAATTTAGGCAGCCAGAATCGGCATAAGCAAAATGAAAAAAAAAAAGAAAAGAAAAGAAAAAGCTATCGAAATGGGGCTTATCTTATTTACTCAGCAGCTGATAATGCCTGACAAGTTAATTAACTCACTTTTATTAAGATTGCAATATCATGTGATATTTCAGTGATAATACACTTAACTGATGTAGACAATATTTTTAAAAAATACTACTGAAAAACAGCAATTAAAATTTTATAGTTTAAAAATCATTTAAACCGAGTGACCTATATTAAGTAAAATGAATTAATAAAATTTTGTCCATAAGACTATTTTTAAAACATGAAACAACCCTAGAATGATGGCAGAATATCAAGAATGGTTTAACATGTTCAAAACAGGAATGAGAATAAATATTTTATAACATAATACAAAGGTATCAATATTTAAAAGCCTTCATACTTTACAAAATTCTTAACGCAATTTATGTTTCTGAAATAATGATATTAGGTCGATACATTTCTTTTCAGGTATTTTAGTAGATTAAGGATATATGTTTGTTATCTCAAACCCATTTTAACTAATTTCATTCTCAGGGTCAAAAACTTTCTGAAAATAACTGCTCTGGGATGTTCATTATTAATAGTGTTCCTCTCTCGTTAATAGTTTATGGTGAGCTCCTCAGAATATTATGAGATTGTAAAAATTCTCTCCCAATAAATGTGTCTATAGTAATAAATTGAATACAAGTTATAGTCTATGAGCTCCACATTGATTTATGCTTGCTGTAACAAGTAGCTGTGCATGGTCTGTATAACCTAGTGGAGTGCGGCATATGGTTGACTATTAGTGGGTGCATGAGATAGAGAAATAATCCTAATTTGGAGAAAATAAATATAAAATTATATCAGAATATTTTATTTACTTTCTAAACCAAACCTGAGTAGGAAACCTCCTCTTACTCAACAATTTATTCTTCCAGAAAACTCTTTTATTCGAGATAGGAACTAGAGTCACTAGAATGTGCTTCTGGAAGTGATTACGGTTTAAAGATAAGACATGCAACTGAGATTTTTGGTACATCCACACTTGGTGCATTGTCCTACCTAGTAAAATCCTGCATCTTATCTTCTCGTGGTTCTGTTGTACATATCACAGACAAAGGTTTCCGTATCTAAAGTGAAGAAAATCTCTTTAAATTTTAATTATGAACACTGCAATATCCCATTCTTATGCAATCTATAAATTCTGGATATAACAACTTAGTTTCAAATATCAGGATAAAAACTGAAAAATTTAGTTTATCATGATGTTCCCAAATGTACTAATGATCAGTATTTTCATATTCAGGATAAAATATCAAGATAACAAATTATTTCTACCCACGCTTTTTGTTGGATTTACTCAACCTTGGTTGGTTACTTTGACATCATGTATTTCTCTCTCTTAAACTGAGATGTGAATCAAAAACAAATGAAGCATTTTGAATTATTTCACATTTAATCATTGAGTATTTCCAAATAGATATTTTTGGCATGATTTTATGTTAGATCTAAAATAAGCAATTAGTAAGTTTAAATCAAGGAGCGCATTTAAGTTAGGATGAATATTGTGGGTTGAATAATATAAAATATTTTAAATAGCCTCACATGATTTATCATCTTCGACACAAGTTTGTCATACTATAGTTGATGACAAGTAGAACATCTCACCCACAGGTGAGAAACGAGAAATTTGAAGGCCAATTGAAGACAGTATAATTTCACTGTGGGTCAGTGCAAATTTATGCAACACAGGTGTTTCCATAATCACAGTCCATTGGAAAAAGACAGTATTCCATGCTCAACAATGTTCAAACACAGTTCCATCTGGGTACTTTGCTGCTCTCATAATAACATGTAACTTATTGAAATGTAAAAATTATATAAGTAAACTCCTAAATTATCTTGAAAGATGCCTTGCCTTCTTGCATAAGAATGTTTGGGATCCTTAATATACTTAAGTTCACATTTGAATTACCTAGGTAGAACTATTTTAAAAAAGTTTTGATGACAAATTACCTCAAATTTCAAGAATAAAATGTACCATTTAAATAGTGCAATGGACTTTTTAAGAACAGAAAAAAGTATGAGGTAATTTTACATCTTACAATAAAAATATTATGACATGTTATATTAACAAATATATATTAAAACAAAAACTAGAGTAGAAGAGTAACCCTTCTTTCTCTTTAGGCAATGCTCATAAATTTCTAAAATTGCCTCTGTAACTTTCTTTGTAATGTAATGTTATTTATGTCCTCTGTTTCACCAAAGCTATACAAACTCTCTGGAAAAACATGGAATTGACTTTTGCTTTGCTGAAGCATTAGTTTACTAGCTTTTAAAAAATACCAGTACTTCTTTTAGAAAGTCAATCTCTTCACAAATTAAAGATGAGATAATTACTTGTTAAATTAGAAAAAAAATCAAGGTATTTGAAAAAGAAAACATACCTCAGGAAATAATCAAAAAGTACAACAAAAGTCCAAGTTTAGAAAACAAAATCTTTTGTTTAAATTAGCTACCTAATCATTGGTCACAAAAGGAGGCAGTGGGGAATCGGTCCAATCAATCAATAAATTTATTTGATATACACAACTGTAAGCAAAAGAAGGTTTGATGTGCTTTGCTTAGTTTTAACTTCATAATAATGGGTTAGTTTGAATTCTTCCCTGTGTGTGTCCAGCCCTGTCTCTTTCCTCAACCCTAGCTTCCAGCTAATTGTGCTCTTGGACCTTTCTTAACCGACAGACTCCCCACATCTTTGCTCACCTTCATGCCGGGCCACTGTTTAATCTCTCATTTGTCAGCAGGTTATGACTCATCAAGTAAATTAGGAGATTTGAATAAACTATAAATTATACAATTCACAAATACTGCAAGATAAGCATTCTAACTTTATAGATAACGTTTTGCATATTTTTCCAACATAAATGTTAAAATTTGGGATTTAGGGAGTTGAGTGGCACACGTGTCCCTATAGCCCTCTTTACCTCCCTGTGCTGGCAGCCTTGCTCTTCAGAGGCCAGAATGGCCACCACCCTGCTCTTCCTGGGATACATTTGAAGAAAGGCAATCCTCCCAAGAAAATACGACCCATCTCTATGTCAGCCCCAAACTACAGCTATTCCTGAGGGTCAATCATTTCTGCCCATTTCCTGTCTCTTCACTCTTTCTGTTTTCCTCTCCTCTTATACATCCCTTTTCTCCCTCTCATTCTTCCTCTACAGGCTGGCAGATCTGATAAATATCTGCCTCGTGAGCGAGCGTCATTACTCAGTGAACTCTTTCGAGAGTTTAAGTCAGTAAATATTTTCTCCAAAAACACGTAATATAAATGGCCAGAAAATAAATGCTGTGGTTTACCATGTTAAGGAATTTATACAAATTTATATTGGAATCATACTCTGTGTAAATCACGATACCATGAAATAGTAGCCATTTTCCCCCAAGACATATATATGACAAAAAGATGTCTTTCAAGTAATAAATAATAGCATTAAAGGCAGTGAAGCAGTCATAAAACACAGCCCCTTTGGCATCCCTTAACCACCAAACACAATCATAGAGCCCGTATTAAATGAAACTTAATTAAAATGCAATGCCTCTTCTAGAACTGGAGTAACTTTTCAATCTGTGACTTTTAAATGCTGTCAGAAGAAGAGTCGAGTACTTCACACACTGGTGGGAAATATTGCACAAGAGAAGAGAAATGAGAGAGTAATAAGTTAAAAAGTAAAGGCCTTGGACCATCACACCCTACAAGTTAAACTTCTGGCGCATGGCTGAGGTGCTCAGGAGGCGACTGTGGGGTCACAGTTCCCTTTACTAGTTGCTTAAAAGAGCACAGATGAATAAAGGTTTCCATAGTGAAACATGCTACTAATTTATTGAATAACTTAACATTTGTTTTTTTCTCAGTTTTCTTTGGTAAATGCTTTGAAATGATGGTTGGGATTATATGAAAAATTTAACTTGAAAATCCTCATTCTGTAATTTGCTTCTATCTCCTGTAAAATAGGAAATGATAACATGAGCTTTCAATGTTTAACAAGGATGTTGTTATAAAAGGCTAATTAAAATACATTCAACAGTTCGCAAAATTTAAAGAATATAACCAAATTGGTTAGTTATGAAAACTTCATATCATTCAGAGAATCAAATGTGGTATATAAAAATAGAATTTTTTGTATTGTTAATATGACCATAATCATTCTGATTGCTCTAAGTCTTCTTGTATTTAAATGCAAAAGACTGCATCTATAAAAGCCATGTCTGTACTGTGATAATACTCAGTACAAAGGTAAAGATTCTATTAAGCAGCCTTTTGGCTTCCTTCTAATAAATCATGGTGAAATACTTTTGAAGTCTGTAGTTTTCTATTTTACATTATTAAATCTTTTACTTTTCTAAATGATCTTGCTAAATCTTAATCTACCTAGAGCCTTTATAATAATGTTAAAGAGAAATTTATTTAATCTTTTTTTGTTACCTCTACAGAATCACAATTCTGCAAATGAAGGAGGCCAAAAGACTCATTGGGATATCCATGTACTAAACTTTATTTTCATATATGGTAAGGACATGTTGATAAATCTAACACATGTCTGAGCTCAGTTACTCTCCCACCTTATCGGAAAGTCTGATCTCTGAACATATTTGTTTGGGTACACGGGTGACTCGCCCATGCCAAATCTCAGGGATACACCTAGATTCACCAGCACTTTCTGCGTGAGCCTATGCTTTAGGTTAAGGCCGCCGTTGCTTAGGAAGTTGGTGTCAATTGGCCATCCTTATGGGATTAGAAATTTATCTCTGTGGGTCCACAGGTATGGGAACTGTAGTGTGCTTGCATTTACCTTACTTCAAATGGTGATTACTTTTGAGAGTCACCTATACGATAGAAAACAGTATGATTTGAAAGGAAGTTCCAGAGTGGCCCACTTTAAAACCTAGGTCTTTAATCTTAGGATACCATGTCTTTGGCAAGAAGATTGCTTTCACCATGATGGGCCTCCACAGCTAGGTTAGGGGGATAAGGAATGCTTGCATTATATTCCGTTATCATTTCCTAAATCGGTATCTCTTTGAAGAAATTAAATCACTCTGGCTAGTGAAGCTGCCTTGAAATGAGAATAAATAGAACACATTAGCCTCACTGCAGTAATCAGTCACATTAACTGAAACAGACAAATCCATCTAAGTGGCACACCGGTCAGATTTTATACATCAAATAAATATTGAGCATTTGCTACATCCAGGCTTTCCTTTAAGCTGTGGAAAATCTATGGTGAGATGAACCTTCGGCCCACACAATGCTTACATTCTGGAGGAAGTGGTGGCGGGACAGGGCTTCTGACACTTCTGATGGCAAATGCTTATTCAGGGTCAAGTTTATTTTCCTGGTGGACTTTATATTATGATTGTATTGCAATGACAAATATTTACTTCCAGCATTATATTCAAGTCAACAGTAGAGATGATGAATGTCCCTTCATATCTGAGTTCACAGTGATGTGGGTCTTAGAGACTTTTCAGGAAGAATCAGGATTCATCAATAAATTAAGCATAAAAACTTCGACACTTGCCGTTGAATCTATTATGCTCTTTTAACAATTGTAAAGAGCTTCTGTTCCTTAAAGAAACTTGTTTTGTAAGTCTTAAAGAAATTAGGAATCTTTCAGAGTAATTCTTGTTTTAATAAACTTGAATATTGTGATATCGTCTTTAAAAAACTAGGGATCTCCTAGCAATGAACAAGATTGCACCCCTGTGATATGAAAGCTTCTGGTATCTATTATGGTGTCTTAGGACTCCTGTTTTTCTCTACTTCCCACTCAAAACTTGGAGATGGCTTTAACTTCTACACTAAAGAGTTTTGTGCAATCTATGGTTGTAATAGCTGCTTACTTAAGAAAGGAATAACATTTAATTATTTTTGGCTTTAGGAAAAAAATTCTATTACAGTTTCCTTTAATTGTTTGCCTTCTTTATAATATGTGCTAATCCACGAATAATTGAAAATTTGTACTAAATTTTATGTTCATTGATTTAAACATATATTCTTAATTTGAAAATAATAGGTATCCTAGTGTTTTAAAGATTTGATGGTAAGAATTTAGTATTAGTTCAGTTCTTAAAACAGACCTCATAACAAGAAGTAGATATTTCTTTAAAAATAAACTCAGGATGTTACTTATTTACTCAGTAATAGGATAAAGGCCTCTCAAATCTAAATCTTCCCACATTTGTGGAGAAATATTGCATTTCACTGCTTTTTGGTTCTATTAATAATGTATGAAAAGATTTGTGTACATTTAAGTCTAATCAGGAGAAAAAAATAATTTAATGGGCAAAAAATCTGTACTGCCTAGTTCCTATCCTCAGATAAATGTGTGTGTTGTGGGGCGGGGCGGGGGTGGCGAGATGTTAGACCAAGACTGAGACTGAGACAGAGACAGAGACAGAGATATAGATAGTGAAATGCTAAAGAGACAGAGAACAATAATTTTGGAGAAAATTAAGCAGTACCAAAAGAAATAGGGGGTTGTTTCTTATTTAGCAAGGAAAAGTAACTCTTTTTAGGACCCAAATTCCAGAGATAATGTACCTGGAAGCACCAATGTTCACATTCTCTGGGTCTGGGCTTTCCCTCTAAATGCAGAAGGTGAAAGATAAGCCCACGATAAGTAATATTTAAACCCGATTTAATTTTATTGTTGCACACAAGATTCTGTGAATTCCTTAATTCATTGTACAATCTAATTACAGCTTCATTTCTCCGAGGGAAAATATATTACCCTATCTTGTCAAGTTGCTTTTTGATTATTATCTTCTATGGCTACTGCAGAGCTGGATCACAGCCCAGTCGTTTCTTTCACTCTAGTCCCCTCTGTATTGGACACTGAGTACTGCAGTAGGTTTGATCATACAGCATTTAATATTGATTATGGAGTCTAGCAAATGAAATGAAATACTCAGGCCCGGATGTTGTGGATACATTCCCCACATGTATTCACAATAATGCACCTTTGTTAATGGATTCAAATTGCAAGGGAGGTTTCACATTTAAAATTCACTGGGTTTACAGCCATATGATGGTTGAAGAAAAATAAAACAATCTGCATCTAATTTTTTTCTGAAACATTTATATATCACTAGCATCATCAAAAAGTATTTTTTTTTTCAACCCTGTGGATATATTCTCTACTGGGCACTGCTTAGAATTTTTTTTTTTCCGACAAATCCTCTGTGCTTCCCTACGAACCCTGATTAATGTTGAGGTGGCTGCTGTCAAAGAAAACAACGGAGGGATTCCTGTCTTGGAGAGGAGACCAAGTATAAGCAAAGGGATAAAAATGCAGAGAAAAAAACCTTGGAATTCCTTCTGTTTCTGCTTTCTCTTTTTCTCTCTCTTTTGAGCTCTGAGCTTTTCTTTTTCACTGTCTCTGTTCCAGATCTGTCTCTTCTTTTACTACACGTCCCTGTATAAACCCAGACACACGCTTCCAGACCACTGGAGACAGTCCTCTGTAGAATGTGTGCCATTCACTGTCCAGAAAACAGTCTCAATAACACGAAGTCCTAAGTGTTCCTGTCTGCTGCCCCTGCCTCCAGCATCCATTGCGTCTGCCTTCAGAGCCATGCTCCAGAGTGGCTCTGAGTACTTGGGAAGGCGAAGGTTTCTGCCAGAGTGAACACACAATTGCAGCAGTGACGCCACGGTTCGACCACAGAAACAAGCCCCAGGGGGAGTGCAGAGGCCCCGTGTGCCCCCCGCCACCTGCAGACCACCACCTGTTCCCACTCCGGTGACTTTGATACTGTATGGAACTCAGCTAGGGTCATGGGCCACAGAGACTTCCTGGTTTCCAAGGCTTCCAATTACTCAAGGGTATCTTTATCAGAAAGCTACTGTTTTCCTTTTTAAATTAAACGTGCTACCCTTTATTTTTTAAGTTAACAGTCAGTGAACAATTTGGCTATGCTTTTGTGGGAGGCATTTACTTTTTATTTTTTAAGTTAAAGACATAAAAGTAAATCTAGATCACTCACTTTTATAGACATTGGATATGATTTTTATCCATTTGGGGACGATTTTAAAAAATGGGTCCCAATCGTGCAAACATAAAACTTTAATGTGCTCATAGGTACATTGCACGGACTTGAGCATTGCATTTGGTTCTGCAATATTGACTTCAATTGCACACGATTTGTTGCCCTTGACTAGATTCTGAATCCCTGCCCCAACCAAATTGAAAACATTTGATAGGTGCTATTGAGACAATTCACCTTTTTTAAAAAAGCCTTTGACCAAAAAATTGGAATTTCTGTATTAATCTCTTTGAACTGCATTTGGAGATCAGTGTTCAAGCTTATTTTTTCAGACAGAACTTTAAGAAGAGGGTGCATTATCCACTTGTTAAGTTCTTCAGAATGCTTTTTGAAAATTCTTTAAAAGAATTTTCCACGAACTGAAATTTTATCGCATTTCCGATTGGAGACATGAAGAACAGTTAATACAGGCACGTGAAAGAGAAGCCACCAGGTGAAAAAAATGAAATACTAAAGAGATCCAGAGTTGATTCAGTATCACAAGACAGATAAGACCCCAGTGGCATTGGATATCAGATGAGGCAACTGCCCATTCTAATAAAATGAAGAGGGAATTTTAAAGACGAATACGTCTTCTGCTTAAAAAACCACTTGTACTCCACATTGGATGAGAATGCCCTGCTCAGTGTGACTTGAGTTTAAAGAATTTTGGAGGCCATGACAGTTTAGCTTTCTCCCTGATTAATATTTAAGGCTTCTTATCCTGTCCCAGACACAGTTTGCTTTATTTTAACGAATATTTTTGACCCTACAAACACAGGTATATACAAAAGTTCTCTTCTCCATTAAGGACTTTCACTGACACTTGGTTTCATTGTGTGCATTAAATCTGTGTTAAAACACAACCACCCAATGTTAACAAAAACAGCAGTGAGGGACCTCTGATTCACTAGCATATTTCCTTTTAATCAAAGACACCTGGTTTTTTACAGCCCTGACTCCAAACGATTCAATCTTTTTTTTCATTATTTTTCTTCCCCCCACCTCCCCCTTTTGGATAGAAGACCTTCCTCTTCTCTAGCTGGTACCATCAAAATGCATTGGTTTCCTCTACCCTCCCAAACAAAAGATGTAAACAATATTCATGCCGGGAGAATATAACTTAAGCAATTCACAGAGTATACAAACATTTATTGGTACAAAATCTGCAACATGAGTTTTTTGTTAAATTTTAACAGTGTTTTCTCAAATCTTCAAAGCTTGCCTTGATGGTTTGCTGAAGTAATTGAACCGCTCTTGAGTTGTTTTATATAGGACATCTTATCTTTCTTTCTTTACCCAGGCTGTGGCTTCTTTTCTATTCCCATGAAATCCGTGTACACACTTTAGAAGCCCTCCTGAACAAGCTGGCTTCTAACTTTCACAGAGCCCTTAGCGCAATTTGAATACGAAAGAGATACTGAATAAAAAGCTTTAATCTCTTGTCTGTTATGCTGCTTCCTTGCCTCTCTTCATCCCCTCCTCTTCCAAGGGCTTTTCTGTGTGAGGAAAAGCAACACTTTCTGTTGAAAGTGAAGCGTGAGGCTCAAGAAGATGCTTTTGCCAGGCTGAGATGGGAACGCGGCTCCTGCAAAGCTTCCCCGTCAAAATTTAGCTCCATTTGTGCGGCCTTGCCTTCTGTGTAAGCCTTTGCAGGTAAAAGATTAGTAAAGAGCTCTCCGTGAACAAAAATCATTCAATCAGCAGAATGTACAGGCAGTATCAGATGTGCTCCCCACCTCCGATACCGCAGGGCTCTGTCCTCTGATACCTCTGCCCCTCGGTGAGCTGGAACTGCTTGAAAGGCTTTTCTGTTCTCCGGGTCTCTTGTCAATTTGAATGCCAGGAAATGAGCCCCCTTTGTGAGATTAATTAATAGCAGGAGCAGATCGGCGGAGCCCAATCGCCACGCAACGGAGCTGTAATTGCTACTTTGTGGAGAGGAAAGAAAAAAAGTTGGGGTTGCAGTTTAAGAAGAGGGTTTAAGGAAAGTTCTTTGAACTAGAGGTCTCAGTGCACTGGATTAAGGCAAGAAGCAAGGAGGCCTTTGAAGTTTGCTAAGAGGTTTTGGGAGGGAAAAAATTTGGGTGGCAAATGGAAGCTGGCAACATCAAAAGCGAGCCCTCGCACTGCGCCTCACCTGCTTGGCCCCAGAAAGGGGACCAAGGGCTGGACAGCGGCTTTGTGGGGGTGACAAGCAGGGAAGGCGAGGCGGTGGGTGGGAGCTTGTTTATTTGAGCTGCTAAGGCCACTGCTGCTGCAATGCGCGGGCCGTATACATACATACATACACGTGGGCGCGCTCAAGTAGAGGTGCTGCTTTGAAACCCTGCCCTTGACAAGCACAGAAGGAACATACATAGGGTAAAGGATGGCAAAGCTGCTGGCTGTCATCCTTCCACGCCGCTCTCCCTTCTAAGAACTTCAAAGACATTTAGAAAAGTTTCCCTGCTTATCGCTTAGCAGTGATGTATTGATAAGAGGAAAAAAAGATGCGATCATTCCAGAAATCATATCCCTACTCTGTCTGGAAATAAGAATCAGCATAGGCCAACTGCTCACAACAGGGGCAATATCGCCCCCAAGGGGGTGAAACGGATTCTTGTGGGGGAGGGGGCGAGGTGAAATAAAATCATAGACATTATAATGGTTTACAGTGCATTGACAGATATACAGTATATCTTTGCTAATAAAATTTCATGAGGAGAGGACAATTAGAAATAAAATGCCTAAAAACGGCTCTTTAGAAGACATCATAAAAAATTTAAAAACAAACACTGGGGATCAATGATATGTGCGAATTTTTAAAAAGCAGCATGAATTTTGCATTTTATGAATTGTATATTAACTAGAAGTCAAAAAGCGTTTGTATTTTATATGTTGATTTTGTGGGGGGTTTTTATATTTTTTGTACTTAAAATATTTTTATACTTCCAAATCTCATATTTTTTTTTAATTTTTTTAAACTTGTCAGAATGACGGAATTAGAAGTTCTACATATTTTAATTGAAAATCTTTAATCTATCTCAACTCTTACCATTAAAGTTTGAATATAAGCTCAGATATTTATGGAAAAAGTAAAAAAAATTAATCTTCCTCATTTTTTTGGCTATTTTGTGAAATATTACAAGTTCTAAACAAGCATTAAAATGATCTTATGCATTTACATGTTTTATAAATAGAAGTTATCCTATTGATTCAAACTTTGTATACATTTTTCTAAGCAGATATGGCTAGTATTAATTTCAAATGATAAGAAATATTTAAGGAGAGGAGCAAAAAATATTATCTAAAATTTATTGGCTTCAGATCGCTTAATAATTTAAATTTAAGGGCTTTGTTTTCATTTCTAATTCAAAACTCAACTTCCAAGATAAACACATAAAATTTTAATTTAATCAAATGTGTACATATTTAGGACCACAATTTAATAATGAGAGAATCTTGGGTTCCTATACTTTTAATACTTTTAATAACAATGCTGTATTTTTCTCCATTATGATGACAAGGAATGTTTGAAAATCGAGAATAGATCTTATTCTGAGTTGGAAAAAACTCAAAACTTTTCTAGGTGTGCCTTGCAGCTAGATGTCATGTTTCTAACCATCATCGCCATTCAGAGCATTTATTCTCTATTGACCTTGAGAAAGAAGTTTTGGAGACTCTCCCTTAAGGAAAGTGCCCGTGCAGAGCAATATGCATAGGGAGCCATTGCTCCTTTCCCATGTCTTTGGTCTGTTGTGTTCAGAAAGGTATTCAGTAGAGTGACAGTCTCAGCAAAGTGTACTGGTGACATTTCACAGCTTCCTTTTCATCGACGACCAATATCACACCATGCTGCATCAGCAGGTTGGCTCAGCCTAGCATTCAGCCCACAGTGAGCAATCGATAAATGTGTTGACTGACCACACTGCTGCACCCAACACATCAACCCACTGACTTTGCAGCCTCATTACAGAATCATCTTGGGGGACCTGCCATTTTTGAAAGTTTAACAAATATCTTTAACACAATGAGTGGCTGAATGAAATAGCTAGTAATTATGAGTCCATTGCCAGAATTCCCAATCCTCAGTCCTTCCAAACTTGCAGAGCACACGTCTCTGTTTCAAATAAATGCCCACGTCTAATGGCTTACCTCACTTAGAGAAGACCTTTCAACTCTACACATAATAGAAATTATGTACACATAAGAATATGTACAATATAAATGACTTGAAATATATTTCTTACAATATTGCCTATGCCCTAGTCTATGAGCTGTCAAGAAGTTGTATATAATTACGCTCATTAAGAAAAACAGACATATATTCAATTACCTTCCTGCTGCCAATGCAGGAAACATAATAGCTTCCTTTTTTATTATATCAAATATCTTAGTTTATGCCACGCATGTTAAAGTTTACCACTCCTTGAGGCTTGCAACTGCAATGTTTTTTAGCTATCTGGAGGATTATAATTGCATGCACACATCAATTAAGGATTGGATTCAGCATTTTCAGATAACTTCCCAAATCACAAAGAGAGCACAGTGGTCTCCAGGCATTTCCAGGCCAGTTTGATTACAGGTGTAGTACACCCAGCCTCGTTCCTTCTCTGTGATGAGGGCTCCCCCCTCCCTGTCAGGTCTCTGGGAGAAGCACTGACCACTGCTTTCGCTAACAATTTCTTCCTGTTCCCCAGAGATGCCTTAATGAGCCCCTTGGACATGGCCAAAGGCAATCTTGTTCCCTGGGCCAGTGAGGTGAAAAGCCAAAGCTTTATCTACCAGGCAAGCAATAATTAATAAGGTATCTTTGATTCATCTCAATTCATTAACAAAGTTACAAGTTTGACGGCCCCAAGGAACACAGCGTTTGTCATTTCATTTACAAGTATTGAATGAAACACGCATGCCAAGGTATGTTAAAAAAATTAACTTACAACAAAAATAAATGAATGTAGAATACTAATTGGGAGAAAACGACTGACAGATACTGCAAAAGATTGATTTTAGGAAAAACGGAGAAATCTGTTTTTTGTTTATTTTAAGGACAGGAAATGAATACTGATTAGAAATGTATAGGCAGTTGCATTGGGCGGCATTTGGTAATGTTTTCACTGGATATTTGATTTGTCTAAGTTTTTCCCAGATTTTAGATTGGATGCCAGTTATCAGAGTTAGTTTTTGGTCTAATAGTTGGATTTTCCTGGCTCTTCAGTTGCAAGCATTTGCCATGCCTCCCAGTGGAAAAGTAATTCAAACCTAAATGTCACCTGGCCACAGCAAGAAATGCTTAGTTTCTGTAGGCCAAATGGGGCTGAGATGATGTGGTCGAAATTTCTCCTGGCTTATTTTTTTCTAAGAAACTGTTGTCAACTTAAGAAATATTACCCAATTGGGTTTGAAGGAATCTTGAAATACTACCATTTTATTTCTTAAATGTGTTGTCTGGATAATATATATATATTTTCCCTCTAATCTGGAATGAAAGCCAAACCAAGACAAAACAAAGTCATATTCCTAAATAAACAATATTAGTTAAAAAAGAAACTGCTCAGGGACAGGGATGGCATATTGATCACTCTAGGTGCCCATGGAGCTGTTCCATAGAATAGCCACTCCTTTAGATGGGGGAGGGTATATCTCATTTGCATTTGCTCTGTTCCAGTCTTGCTTGAGTCCTGTCTCCACAGTGAATAAGGTAACTGTGGAGTGCAACTTGGAGATGGCATAAAGGTGATGGCAGAGTCAAGCTGACTCCCTAATCAGCTTTGCTGGGACCACTGCATGATAGATAGCCTCTGTGAAGAAATTTAGATAATATATACAGCATCTCCTGGAACTGTCTACCACTTATAAGGGCTGGAGTCAAACTATTCTGATCTTTCCGGGGAATTTTGGAAATACTGTAGTGAGGTTGCAGTGACATCTAAAGGCAGAGTCTTCAACGTGTGCTGCTCGTCTGAACAGCTTGCTCCTTTCTACAGATGCCTCTAAGTGTAGCTTCTGACAAATTCCTTCTAAAATCTGCACAAAGCAGTTTTACCTCAGACCTTCCCTTTTCTCAGTCTACTGTCTTTAGGGTGGGAATTTTCTTGCCATCTGGGAAAGGCTCTCCTGTGTTCCATAGGCCATCATTGCTATCATTGCTGTAAGGTTCTCTTCTTCTCTGCACCTTCCATCCTTAAAAACACTTTCACCACTTGTCTTGAGGCCAAACCAAGCTTAAGTACATAAACCCGTCTCGAGTAAGAGCGTTCACTACCATAGGGCCAAGATCCAGCCAAATGTCCTTGCCTCTATATAATCTTCCTCTTCTACTTTCCTGGATCTGAACAGGATGGTCCAGAGGTTATATGAGTTTCTGCTGAAGGGTATACACTGGCCAAGCCACATACTGCTCTTGTGAATTGCATAGGACTGCCTTGACAATCTGGATAAGGAAATAATTCATTTTTAATGTTGGGTGCTCACATTTAAAGTGTGCTGCTCTATTTTGCTTTAAATAAAATGACATTTTTCTTGGCCAATTCGGTAGACTTCTTTCCTACCCTCCATCACTAATGGCAGGGGCTTTACCTTTAATATCCTGCAAAGGGGGCCACCTTCCCACCACCACCTCCCCAGGAATCCTGGTCATAGATGTTTCAGCGAGCTCCTCTCTCATTTCGAATGTATCCCTAAGTCAATGAATTCAAAATATTTCATGCTTTGATTAGTCTTTACTATCTTTAAACAATCAGATGCATCGCATTGGTAAATGTGAGTGAGGGCAAGAAAATCAGACCGTGCACACAAGGCAACAGGGTGTTTTGCAGGCAGGTGATTCCCAGCAATGTTAGAACCTAAATGTGTTTTCTTAGCTCCCCATTGCAGGAATGAGAGTTTTTCTTTTCTTTTCTTCCCTTTTTAATGGCCCCTATGAAAGACCTATAAGGTTGAGTTGAATAGTTGGAAGATAATAACTCTAGTGGTAAAGGTCCCTGCATTCGTCTGCCACCCTGCCCCTGGCAGTAATCCTGGCTTTGGGGATCTAAAATTTCCTAAAGATGTATTAGTGTCGTATACACATGTGCTCTTGTATGCTCATAATCCTTTTCACTAGCTTCTTAACTGCATGCTTTGTATTTAAATTTTCCTTCTGACCAAGTAAATCCCTTTGGATGAAGTGACAGCATCTTTTCAGCACCCATAGCTGGTGACAGCTGGTGGAGAGACTCTGAAAGACTGCAAAGTGTTCCTTACTAGCTTTCTTCAAGACCAGTGCCAGCCACCAGCTGAGCGATTTGTTAGTTCTCCCTTCAGGCATCAGTCAGTTGAAGAGGCTCACAGTAAATGCTAAAGAAGAATAATAGATATTAATATAAAAGACAATATCTGTGCTTCTGGCTTACCCATGCCTTTAATGAGGTACTTATTTATTATACGTGAACATGGAACCTTTTCATTAATTCTAGTGTAACCCTTTATTAATACTGTACGAAGTATATTTTGGCATCTAAAATGCAGTGAAAACGCAGCTTTGAAAGCAATAATTGCTGATAACCTTTGAAAGAACAGCTCATGGAGCCAGATGCGTGCTGTTTCCCCTTCTTCAGAGAAGTTTCCTTGTGAATATCTAACTCGTAATATATTTTGTTGTTTTAAATGAAAATTGAAAGATGTCCTTTCGGGGGGAGTGGTTTCTCTCTGGCAAGTTGCCATTATTAGATTAAGTAATGAGGTAATGAGAAAGATTTGAAAGTAAGAAATTAGACTTTGAATTGATGTGGACATTAGCTGTAGGTTGGCCCTCATGTGGAATTATTTAGTTTCAGATAGTTACCTAACCAAATTCCATTTTTATATTTGCTGAAAAAGCAAAATAAAATAATACTTTCAAGAGAACAAAAGATACTAACCGTTTGCGAGCAACGTTTTGTGGTAGTTAGATTTTTCTTCGTAAAGATAGATTCCTAAATACAAAATCATTCGCTCACACGTAGAACAAAAATAACATGCAAACTAATATTCCACTTCATAGGATGTCTGGTTATAGATTTGCGTTTACATAACACCCGTTTTATTTTTTTTTACCACTTTTACCTATTCCTTCCTTAATTATTTTAAGGATGAAGAGAAATTGAAAGATGATTTTATCTTTCATGTCTGTCTACGTATAAATTCTTCTTGAGCATTGAGGGAGAAGGAGGATGGATGTTGAGGAGACGTACCTGGTCCCTGTGGAAATTTGACAGAGCTTAAGCTGTATCAAAGGACTGAGTGCTGGTCATCCCAGAACCTTGAGCATTTCTGCTTGAGACAAATAATTCGACAATGCAAAATTAACAGGAATGTCCACTATTAATAATCTGGCTTGGCGTTTTAAAAAATTAAACAGAAAAACTTTCATATATATATGTATATTTATACACTCACATTTATATATATACAAACATATATATAGATATGCGAGTGTGTGTAAATGTGTGTGTATGTATACATAATTTCCCTTTTGCATATCCGATGTTTTTTTTAATTAACAGAATTTTACTATTAAATGAATCTGACATTCTGAGAATATTTTAAGAAATTTGAATACTATGTTTTACGCTATGATTTTTACAAAATCTGTTGCACTTGAAAATTTACTAAGTTAAAGAGGGGAAAATTAATTCAAAAACAAAGGGAAAAAGTCATGTTACTCTACCATATATTTTGGGGTTGTTAACAGTGTATTAGCTGCAAAAATAATTCTGTATCTTTTACTAAAAGAGAATAACACAATTTGGAGTTTTAAAATCTGCATTTTCATGTTTGTCATTGTGCATTTAACATGCCATATTTTCTTACATCTGCACCTTTGAGTGGAGGGATGGGATGCTGCACAGAGTGGGGGGAAAGAGAATTGGAGACTTTTGCAATTATAAAAATGTTATTGCTAATCCCCTGAAGAAGATACTCTGCAAACATCAAATGATGTCTTTTCCTGGAATATGAGAAAAATTACTAAATTCAATAAACCTTGTATGTTACAAGGATATTAAATAAGCTGTTGAAAGGACAAACATTCTCCTATAATCAATTAAAAGCAAACAATCTGCTAATAATAAAATTGAAATCTGAGTTTGTTGCATTATTGCTTGAACCAAAAATGCACATGGACTTTCAAATATTCAAGTATTTCATCATCATTTCTGTGTGTGCCTGCTGAATTATTAATACAGGGCTTATGCTGCGCTCACCAGCTACTCTTGAATCTCTATTAGTAAGCCACAATTTGATGTGTCATAATGAAGGGTAAGGGAGATGTCTAATAAACCTATAATCTATCCATCGGTGAGCACACATTGATATCTGTTTCTTGATCTACATCTTTTTGCACTGGGTAAATTATTTAAAATGAGCTTTGTGCTTTTTGTAAGAAATTGCTTGTTTTTTATTTTTTTTATATTTGCTTTGGTGGTTGTTAGGGGCATACATGCATGTGTGCATGTGTGTTTTAATGGGTAGTTTTGTGTGCTATAATTTTTTGGTGCCTCTTTACATCACGTATTCAAATGCAAATATACACACGTATATGTACCACATACCTGTATATGTGGTGTCTGTTTACATTTTCTGTCATGTAGTTATCAAGCACACAACGTAGACTTAAAGGATGTCAAAACTGACAGCCCCAGCATGATGGATGATGCTGTGCTAGACTGATTCTTACCAGGTGTGGTGTGATGGGAATTCAAATGCTATTCAGAGCTCTTATTTGTGTTAGCAAAGTTTTGCTTTCCTGTGAGGTTTTTTTTTTTTTTTTTGGCAGAGGTTGGGGGTGGTGGAGAAGAGGACTTCTGAACTCATAATCTTAAACCATTTTGTAAGATGTTTTGAATAGTTTAAGCAAAAATCCATGGAGTTTTCTTCCAACATGTATATCTGATGCATGTAATCCATTTTTATATCGTTTACTCTTCAACACACATTTAAGTAGTCTCAGGTTATCAGGATAAATATTTTCAAATATTTCAAATTAGTGATCCTGTTGTCACTATTCTTTTGGGTATAAAAATGGCCCCAGTGACTCCCTTAACTGGGCAGAAGTGATTGCTCCCTGTCTGAGTCCATGAAAACACCAAGCCAAAATTTTAACAAAAATTTTATTTAGATATTTTGAGCCAGCTACAAGTTTGAGAGGTGACTGAAACATTCTCTGGTCTCTGTGCAGACAATGCCTGATGTCTAAATTAAATCTGATACTTGATTAGCCCCTACTGGGCAATCAGGGCAGCAGAGTGAAGATCTACATGGCTGTCTTGAATTTGTTTCTCCAGAGTACATGTCTGCACCCGAGACAATCCTGGACGTAAACCAGGTATGCTACTTTCAGAATGAAGGTTGTCTATTTTCCATAACTAAATTCAAATGCCTTCTGATAAAAAAGAATGTTCTTTTCTTTTTGACCATTTGAGTTGGGAATGAGAGTGCTTAATAGATAAATTTATGCTCTAAATAGGTAAATTTATCCTGCATAATTCCACAAAACTGGATGGCCTGCCTCAGGATGCTGTCAAATATAATCTGTCGTCAACAGAGGGGAACTCGCAATTTAAGTCCTCAGTGGACCTGAGGGATAGGCTCTTAACTTCTCCCATTTCCTTGTTCATCTTTCCAAAGAACACTGATTTAACTCAGCCTTTGGGTATAGATGGTCTCAAAAGGCTGTCCCATGATCTGCGGTAAACTGCATTCCTCATCAAATTCCCATAGAACAATAGAATACAAAACGACTACCCAAATGCTACAATCTTTACAACTTTGATCTGTCTTCAAGGATACAGGTGAGCGTACAAATAAATGAGGAGGCAATTCATTCTAACTGCAATGGATTGGAGCCATTTGTGAAGGCTGACTGAAGACATTCCACCATCTTTACTCAACAGGTGATATAATTATTTCCTGGACACTGTTGTACCCTGAAAGTCAGGTGTTGAGATTTCCAGCAACTGTAGCTGGACTGCGCTCATTAATGCAGACAAAAGACTGTTGCTTCTTCAGTTTTTTCTACTACGTGGTATCCGCTCTGAGGACTTGAGTATGACCAATGGGAATTACCTGGCAACGCTCTAAATTTCCCATTACATGTTTTCATTATTATTTATCTTGACTTTTAGCTAATTATTTCTTGTTTCAAAAGTGCTACCTGATTGATACATAACCACCAAATGCCACAACCATGCCCCGTCCTTATTCTCATAACTCTACGTACCCATTTCCTATACATTTCCTTGCCAATTCTGTTTCTTTTGCCTTCTAGGCAATACTTCCATTTCACCCTTTCATGCCACTCTGCCCCCAAGAACATGACACTAACCATTAAGGCCTGTTTTTCCCAATTTGGGCTTTACCCAGTTAGGTGAGGAACTCAACGCCAATCTGCCAGCCCTTTCCAGGGACATGGGAAGTTGCCAAAGTGCCCTATAACAGACAATGAAAGTCTGGAAGAAGAGAAAGGTAATGATTTCTAAGTACATACAACGATGAAATGCCTTCGTTCTTCCTTGCAGTTCCTAGATCCTCTCTAGCAACCTGCCTCTTCTCAGGCTTAACGCTACATCTCCATTCCTACTATTGCAAACTAGTTTTTTCTTATTATTTTTACATGAGCATAGGGGCAACAAGGTTCTGAGCAGTGGTTGAAGAGATAGCAGGTATGATTATACAAGTGTATGCAGTGCAGTTCCCGGCCAAGGCAGCGGTTTCAGAATATAGGGTGAAATGACTTAACTTATGCTTCAGGGAAAAGTATTGGGGACTAAATACAAAGTCATCCATGTGTTTGGTAGAGAAAGTTCTTACTAGGAAAAAAAAAAAAAGCAGAAACCAAGCATGGCATGTGTATAAGATAAAGGATCATAGGCAAAGACAAAATGTTACATACTTTCACCAAAGAGTAAAAATAAAGTCTACGATAAATTGTCCAAATGAGACAAATTTAGAAGTGAAGAACTGCTGGTAATGAGTATGCTGGGACAGCAGGTGCACACTGGGACCACCCAACACACCAGTATATTTTTTCATCCCTACTATATATCTCATTCCACAAATATCCAGTGAGAACCTACAATGTACTGAATATGTGGTGTAGAGGTTGGGGGTTAGGTCCTAAATGGCAGGCGTCTGTGTGGAACTTGCTAGGAATCCACTCTCCAGTGGGCCAAGAAAAACCTTTCACATGGAAGTGTGTCATTGGAGGCATTCCTCTACAAATCACCTGAAGAAGGCGCTGGGGAGGCTGCTAGCCATTGGGAGTTCCTGGTTGCCATGTCCTGCAGAGACCCTGTGCCGGGGACGCTGTGTGTTCTGCAGGAGCCCGGCCTGGGGAAGCTGTGGGCACTGCAGGAGCCTGCTAATGAGGACACTGGAATCAGGAGTCATTAACCTTTCCTCCTTCAATGTCTTTCTAGCACCCTCTACTGACGAAACTTACCATTACGCTAACTGACCAAGAAACAAATATTGAAAGGGCCCAGAGCCATTTTCATAGGTCAGGCAACTGAGAGAAACTTTAGAGTTGAGAGCAAGCAATGCGTTTCTCACTGGCCAACACAGTTAAAGCACGTCACCCATAGGCCCACTCCTCAGGGGCATCTCCTTAGGGTGTTTTGGTTTTAGATGTTTACTTGTAATGAGATGCTAATACTTGCCATTCTTGATGTATCAACTTTAAGCATTACCTACCAATACCTTACTATGACAAAACAAGAAATGTGGCCAGTATTGCCTCCTTCTCATCCCATCGTTTCTTAGTTATGGCTGTAGTGACTTATAAACCTTTAAAGGATATACTTAAACCTTCTTTCTAACCATCATTTAAGACAGTGTTTTCTGACCCCTCACTATCTGACAAACATCAGTGCCTCCATACTTCCTTGCAGTTCCCAGATCCTCTCTAGCATACCTACCTCTTCTCAAGCTTAAGGCTACATTTCCATTCCTACTATTACAAACTAGTTTTTCCTATTATTTGTATAATTAAATCATCCGTGTTTTGTCTGGTAGTCGTTTCTAATAATCTAATTTTTAAGAATCCTAATAATCTTTATTTTTAATGTTATGATTATATGTGTTAAATTCTGGAGTATTATTTATAGGAGTCAGCGACACAAATGTAAACATTAAGAGCAAATATGTAAACATTAAATGAGAAAAGTGCTATTCTTATGATCATGTAACCAATAAAACTTGGAGACTTTAGAAACCTCAGAATTATGGTAAATGATACAGTTGAGATGTTTCAAATATATACATTTTTTCAAATCTAATTCTACAGCAGTAATTTTAAACATAATGTTATGCAGTAAACTATTATTTTTATTGTTCATTTCTAATATATTTTAGATTAAAAATACAGACTATTGTTAGATGTTATTCATAGAAAAGTAATCTATGTTCATAGCATTAAATCACACAGAGAGATGCCCATATGCTTCCATGTGTATACTTCCTCATCAGTGTCCTGTGCTTACAGAAATAGTCATGATTTTAGTTTACTTTTTTAAAAAAGAAATTGTGCTATACATATTATTTTTAAAATATTATTTTTATTTTGAAGTTACTTTTTGTTGGACAGATGAGTTGCAAAGATATCACAGAAAGGTCTTTTATACCCTTTACTCAGGTTCCCTAATGCTAAACTCTTACATGACTGCGGAGTATTTATGAAAATTAATTATTAACATTAAGTAGATCACAGGCTTTTATATTCCATAGTTTTTCCCACTTATGCCCTTCTTCTGTTCCAGGACCCAACCTGAGGTACCATATTGTGTTTATCTTCTTTAGTATCACGAAGCTGTAACAAGTTTTCTTGTTTCCTTGTCTTACTTGACCTTAGTATTTTTAAAAAATATTGGTCAGTTATTTGATAGAACGACTCGCAATTTGAACTTGTTTGATGTTTTCTCACATTTATGTGAGTTTACGGATTTGAGGTGGGGAGAATGTCATAGAGGTGAAGTGCCCTACTCTGTGCATGATGTACAAGAATATTAGATGTAATCAATATATTACCATTAACTTCGATAACTTGGTTAAGCTGTGGTCTGCCAGATTTCTCCACTATAGTTACTGGTTTTATCTTTTCGCACTTAATTCATTAACAGTGACTAAGTCTAACCCACACTCAAGAAAAGGGAAATTAATTCCCAACTCCTTAAGAGAAGAACTTCAAAGAATCTGTGGATACATGTTAATAGCATCATAGAATTAATATATATTTGATGGTGATATTTTAAGGCTGTATAAATACCCTGTTTCTCCTTAAAATTTTTTCAGTGAGTATGTCTGTAATTATAGTCACTGATGCCTCCGAAAGGAAATTTTCTTTTCTCCTCATTCCTGGGTTTCTCTAACGTCTTGAAAGATTTTATTTTTAATTCACATACAGTAAAAATTTTTTTATGGTGTACAATTCTACAAAATAGAGTCACGTATCTACCATGCAGTACAACATAGCACAGTTTCATCACTGCAAAAGTTTCGCTGTGTAGCCTCTTAGTAGTCAGTCCTTCCCTTATCTTTAATTCCTGAGTACCACAGATATGTTCATAACCTTTACAGTTTGCCCTTTCCAGAATGCTCTATAAATGCAACCATAAAATATGTATCCTTTGTCTCTGGCTTCCTTTACTTAACAAAATGCATTTAATATTTATTCATGCAGTTGCATATAACAAAACTGTTTCTTATATTGCTGAGTAGTATTCCGTCATATAGGTGGGCCATTGTTTGTTTATCCATTCACCTGTTAAAAAAATCTGGTTATCATTAACAAGCTATTATAAATAGCCATGTGTAAATTTTTGTATAAATGTAAATTTTAATTCATTTGAATTAATAAGTAAAAGTAAGAGCCGGGACCTATAAAGAGTGATATTTAACTTTATGAGGAAAATACCAAACTATTTTTCAAAGTGCCATGTTGCATTCTCTCTACCAATAAATGAGAATTTCTCTGCCTTCCACCATTGGTATTGTCGGGTTGTTATTGCTGCTGTAGTTGTTGAGTTCTGTTTTGCCATTCTATTGGGTCCAAAATTTAGTAAAAATGCTAAAAATGTAGTTTTAATTTCCACTACCCAGTGACTAATGATGTCGAACATCTTTTTATATGCTTATTTGCTATCCATTTATCTTCTTTGGTGAAATGTTTGTTCAGAACTTTTTCTTATTCTCTGTTGCATTCTTACTGTTTGTCTTAAAGATTTCTTAATATGGTCTGAGGACAAATTCATTATCCATTGTGTGACTTGTGAATATTTTCTCGTAGTCTATGAGTCGTCCTTTTCATTCTCTTACATTCATGTTTCACAGAATTAAAGCTTTTAATTTTGATAAATCCTGATTTATCAAGGTTTTCCCCTTTTATGATCTGTGCTTTTTGTGTCTTATTCAACAAATCATTTTGTAACCCCAAATAACACAGATTTTCTCCTATGTTATCTTTTAGAAACTTTATAGCTTTATTTTTATGCTTAAGTCTGTGATCCATTATGAATTAATTTTTGTGTAATGTGTAAGGTATAAGTCAAGGTTCACTTCTTTGCATATGTGTCCTCAATTGCTCCAGTACTGTTTGTTGGAAAGATCACCATTTCTCCATTGGATTATCCTTGAACTTTGTCAAAAATAATTGATTTTATTGATGTTCTCTATTCTTTCCGCCACACCCCTTACTTCAATTCCCACCTCTTTTCCACCCCTGACCTATGGATGTTGCCGTTTCCCCTTAAGAACTGGATATCTGAAGGTGGGGCATCTCCTCCCACATCAGGGTTTGGTCCATGGCTCCATTTGGGGCACAAACCCAGGACCTTGTGCATGTAAAGCAGATGTGCTAACCACTGCACTATGGAGTGACCCCCGAGGTCTCTTTTCTGTTCCACTGCTGTGTGTGTCTATCTTTTTTTTACCAATACTGTACTGTAATGATTACTATATCTTTGTAGTACATCTTAAAATTAGTTGTATGAGTCCTCTAACTTTGTTTTTTTCTAGAATTGCTTTAAATATTACAAGTACTCTGAATATCCAAATATTGTCAAAATAAATTTGTCCATATCTACAAAGAAATATTATTTTAGTTTTTCAAGGAGAGTGCATGGAAACTGTAAATCAAATTGGAATAAATTGATAATTATATTGAGTCTTTCAGTCTATGATCATGATATATTTCACAATTAATTGAGTTTTCTTTTATTTCTTTCAATAATATTTCATAGTTATTAACATAATAATCCTGCATGTGTTTTGTGAGTTTCTACCTATTTTATTATTTTTGGTGCAATTGTAATTGGTATTTTTCTTTTTTGTGTTTCAACTTCCAATTGTTCATTGTTTATTTCTTCCATTCAAATTTGTATACATTTTTTTCTAATTATACTAGTTAGATTCTAGTATGCTATTGACTAGAAGGGGTGAAAACATATTTGCTTCCTTAGCAGTAACATTCAGTCTCTTATTTTTGAGTAAAATGTTAGCTGCAGGTTCTGAAAGATGCCCTTTATGAGGTTAATAACTTTCTTTTCAGTCTTAGTTTTCTGAGAGTTATTTTTATTATTATAAATGTATGTTTAATTTTATTAAATGAATTTTCTGCTTCTATGATCAATACGATATGTTTGATACTTGCTTCATATGATTATATGGTTTTTCTTATATGTTTTCACTATTAATATGATGAATGAACTGATTTTCAAATGCCGAAGCAGCCTTTTATTCCTGAGACAAATCCAATGTGGTTATTTATTGTAAGTTTAATTTGCTAATAATTTTAGGAAACTTTTGCATCTATAATACAAGATATTTGGGTCTGCAATTTGGTTGTCTTGTGATGTCCTTGGGATCGGGATAATTTGGAAAGTGTACTCTTCCATCCTGTTTTCTGAAAAGTGTGGAGAATTGAGACCATTTTTTCCCTAACTGTTTAATATAATCCAACAATAAAACCACCTGGTTTTCATTTTGGGCAGGTTTTCAATTGCTAATTCAAATCCCTCAAAAATATAGAATTATTTAGTTTTTCTATTTCTTCTTGAGTAAGTTTTGGTAATTTGTGTCTTTTAGGGAATTGATCTATTTCACCCAGGTTGTTGAATTTATGGGCATAGAGGTATTCCCAATATTCACTTGTTTATTCTTTTACTATCTGTAGAATCTCCCAGTCTTCTCTGAGTGGTTTGTGTGTTGAAGCATGCCTTCAATGCTTCTGCAGGTGCTTTTAAAGCTCTGAGAGATACAACCTGCTAGCATAGAACCTCGTGATTAGCCATAGGTGAGAGATTAGAACGTTCTCAGGTCTTTCCTGAGCTCATTCACAGTCATATACATACGTGCTCATTGTCTTCCAAATTACTGGGAATATGCTGTAGCTTTGAAAAGTTCACTACAAGCCTATGGTCATGTTACCCTGAACAAGTCTGATCCTGTCTGATCTCAGAAGCTAAGCAGGGTCGGGCCTGGTTAGTACTTGGATGGGAGGCCACCTAGAAAGACCAGGCGCCGTAGGAGTAAAAATAAATGAATAATAAATAAAAATAAAAAATAAAGTCCTCTATGGACAACCTTTTCTTTTAAGTTTTTTGTCAACCAAATACTTTCTTTTTGTCATTTTGAACTTCTAGAGACTCTGAATTCTTTGATTTGTGACCCCTTCTTTCATCTTCCAAGCCATTAAAGTGGTATCTTCATATCTCCATCTCTCTCCCTCTCTATCTCTCCCCTCTGCTTCTGTCATCACATCTCTTTCTGTATGTCTCTGACTCGCCTGCCTTTATCAATATCCTAGCAAATATACTAGGCCCAACTAAGTAGTCTACTCATCTCAAGATCTGTAACTTGATTACATCAGCAAAGTCCCTTTTGACATATAAGGTAAGCTATTCACATGTTCTGGGACATTAAAATTTAGGGCATAAACATCTTTAGTGGGCAGTGCATTATTCTCTCAACTGCATATGGATTTTTATTTTAATTCTATTATAATCTAAGAATATACTTTGTATGATTATTATTTTTTTAATCCTCTAATGTGTTTTTTATTATCCAAGTTGTGCCTATTCTTAGTAAATTTTCCATTGCTCTTGAGAAAAATATGTATCCTCTGTTGCTGAAAGAAGTGTTCTATAAATATCAATGTGATCAAGTTGGTTGATAATGCTGATCTGGTCATTTATATCCTTATTGATTTGCTATTTATTCATTCTCTCAATTACTGAAAGACAAACATTATATGATTTCACTCATATGTGGAATCTAAAACAAAACAAACAAATCAAAATCAATCTCATAGATAGGACAAATTGGTGGTTGTCAGAGGTGGGAGATGCTGGGAGGGTTAAATGGGTAAAGGGGGTCAAAAGGTACAAACTTCTAGTTATAAAATAAATAAGTCATCAGAGTGTATTGAAGAGCATAGTGACTATGATTAATAATACTGGATTACATACTGAAAGTTGCTAAAATGGCAAATCTTAAATGTACTCATCATGAGAAAAAGAAATGCATAACTATGTATGAAGATGAATGTTATCTAGATTTATTGTGGTCACTATTTTGCAATACATACAAATATTGAATCATTATATATTGAATCATTATGTTGTATACTTGAAACTAATATAATGTGATATGTGAATTATAGCTCAATAAAAAATAATAATAATAATAATAAGTATTGAAATTAGTTGGATTAAGATCATGGGATAATCAAAGACTTCATCTAATCTTCATTTTGGTTCTTATACTTACATATTTTACATAATTAGAAATACAGTGTCTATTCCTAGTCGATTTGTTGGAATTGCTATGTGGTATTCATAGGGCAACTTCAGTGTTTCATAATATTCCATAAAACTGTTTTGCTTTAATTTACTTCATATGTTCATATTATTCTGTATAGTTTTACATAATTTTATATTTTTTTTACCACTACATTTAATTGTGGAGGAAAAAAACACTACTATATGAAATGCTTTTTTTATTTTAAAAAAGTATTTCCTAAAAATACATTTTTCAAAAAAAAATAAAATGATTATTCATCTGTTTGAAATAAAATCTACCGCTTTGCCTACTATTTTGTATTTGTTTCATTTGTTCTTTGTATTATTTTCTCTCCTTGTTTCTCCTTCTTTCACTGGGTTTAATTGAACATTTTTTGACAATCTATTTTATCTAGTCTATTGACTTATTGTTTATATGCCTTATAAAATGTTTTAGTAGTTGCCCTAGTCATTGCTCTAGTCATTGTTACACAGTCTGGATCTAGCTTCAAATAATATTGTTTCATGTGTAGTGTACGAACTTTATTGTGGAATATTTTCAATTCTTTTCTTCCATCCTTTGTGTCATTTTTGTCATATATTTTACTTTTTTACCTCTCAAAAACAAATAATACATTGTTACTATTTTTGCTTTAAATATTAATTGATCTTGTAGTTAAAAATATGGAAAAATAAATATAAGATTATTTCATTCTTTTTCCCAGTGTCCTTCATTCCTTTTTGTGAATCCAACTTTCTGACCTATAGCATATTCTTTTTGCCTACAGATATTATTTTAACATTCATGTTGAATAGTTCTAAAATTAATTGATTCAGTGTTTATCTGAGAAAATCTTTCTATTTTTCATTATTTTTGAGATATGTTTTTTGCGGAGTATTGAATTATTGATTGACAATTGGTTTTGGGGGTTTTGCAGTTTTGTTTTTTTCCCAGTACATAGCCACTTTGCTTGCATGGATTATGACAAGAAATCTGCTGTACTTATTGTGCATGTTCCTCTCAAGATAATGTGTTATATTTATCTGGCTTCCTTGAAAATATTCATCTATTGATGTATCTATTGAATATCATAGATTTAGAATTTGGGGGTCTAATTTCCCAGCAGAGGAATAGTGTTGTAAATGAGATGGCTTTGGCAGTGATGATGATACTCAAGAAATACTGCAACTTTTCATCTGCATTCTCAGTTGCACTGGGAAGTCATATGACTGATTCCGGCCAATGAGCTATGAGCAGAAGGGTCATGTGTCACTAGCAGAGAAAAGTATAAACTGGTAATGGACTTTCCTGCTATAGGAACTAAGGAGGCTTCATTTTCAACGTGATGAACCCAGAAGATAATGTAAAATCTCTCAGCTTTCACCTCTGAATGACTACCTCTACTTACATCAGATCAGCAGTGTAGGTGAAAAAACTGTTTTGGTAGTTAAGGAACCGAGAATTATGGGTTGATTTTTAACTTTAGTATGTCCTAACCTATCTTGATAAATAAGAATGCCACGAGCATTATTCAAAAAGGGAAACATGTAATATTAGAGCTTTATCTTTGAAGGTAAAGACCAATAGGCACACAAATTACTAGTAGAGTAAAATAATAAGTTTCAAAAAGCAAGGCAAATAAGAAGCATTAGAAAGTGTTAAGAAATGAATTTTAACCCAATAGGAGAATCAGGGACACCTTCACAGAGGAGTTAGTACCTGAGTTAAATTTCCAAACTTAAAATCATGGGTCATTTTATACTTAAGATGTCAGGAGCCCAGAATTATCATTTTCACTCAATTAATGGCAGCATAAAGGCCAAATTTCAGGTCTCCTTACACACTGCCTCTGAAGTAGTGCTTTTTTATTATGATAAGAATCTATTCATTAAATAGTTTTGATCAAAAAGACATCAGAATTGACCCTTTGCAATTCTTAAAGAGGACAAGAAATGGGAGGAAAGAGCTGTTGAAGAAACTCCTTAATGAATGTAGAAAACTGTCCTCCTCTTGACTTCAGATGATTTTCTCAGGATCTTTTACATATTTAGATATTTAGACAGAATCTTTTAGATACTCTGACAGCATACCTCAACCTCATCACTGAAGTATCAAAGAAAATGAGTGAATAAATATATTTAAAAAGGATGTAAATATATATGAGACCCCCATCAGGAAATTGAGATAATCATTTTCTTTAAAAAAAAAAAAGCATTTCTTTCACATCAGTCATTTATTATTTCCTTTTAGAAATTGTCTAAAAAGCCCAGTGTAGAGGCTCTATATTCAGTTTCAATAAATGAGCTCTTGTAACTGGATCCAGTCCACAAAACTGGATTTTCTCTCTCCTATATGACTGTCATTTTTGTCATAATCATTTTGTTAGAATTGTTGTTTACTTGCTCAACAAAAGAGACTATTATGTGAATAAAAGAAATTAGCAGAAGCTTTTGGTATAACTACCTGTGTCGGTACAAAATTTCCCCAGTTAACATTCCTGGAAATGTTTGTATGTGTTTTTATAATATCTTAAAATGCTTAAATGGTATTTTTTTTTTTAGTTTTAATTATATCACAAAAATCGATATCACATTTTAATATATATTTATAATATTAATATACAAACTGCCATATAAATACATATAAAAAACTAATAACCCTACAGACTAAGTAGATTCAGACTTCATATTCCTAGGACAGACTTGAGAATTTTCTGGAGTCCCAACAGACTTTGTGGATCCAATTTTATGCACAGCAATCTGAGTATGTGACCATGATGAAAGGCTGTTCAGGCGGAGCCACACACAAAGACTTCCCACAGAAGGAACAAGCATCTGAAATCCTGTCCTTCCTTAGTTCGCCAAGACTTATGTCCTAGGTGAAAGGAAAGGCATTTACTTTTGCACAAAAAAAAAAAAACATAGGCTCACTATGTCATGAATTCAAAACAATAAGAGTGACAACAAAGTCTTATGGATTTTAAATATACATAGATTTAAAATTCATGAAACTAATACAGTGGGAGGAAGGTGATTGAGTTTAAAGAGTTTAAGACCCTTGCTTTGTCTAAAAAATGTAGAAATAGTAATTTATATCAAACTGTATTAAATTAAAGAAGAGGTTTAATGTGTCGATGTGGATATTCACTAAAATAACAGTAACGTAATCTATAAAAGGGGGGAAGTTGCATAATACACACCCGCTCACATATTCAAAAAGAAAATTATTAACTACATAGACAATTAAAATTATTTTAAACAGAAAAAAATTAAAGGAAAAATGTAAAAGAAATAAAATGCAATTGTTGCATACTTCACAACTTAGTGGTAAATAATACTTCTAAAATAATAAAATATAATTGTTTAATATTAATTTAATCACAAAAAATATATGGAGTGAAATCTACATATTTCACATTAGAAAGTCACTGCATATCTGAAAGGAAATGTTAAGGAAATACAATATAAAAAATAAGTAACAATAACTATATAACAAAAATATAGAGAAAAAAAAACATAAGAAACAGCTAAAACTGTTGAAAATCATGGCCTCTGAAAATCAGAGTGAAGATAGAAAGGAGAAGTAGCTGATGATTTATTTGTCAGATTTATTTAACGTTGGAGAAGTGAAAAAAAATCAAATTAAAATAAAAAGAAATATAGAAAAATCTTTAACTGTGAATGCATATGAAAAAAGAGCATAGATGTTTAAGCTGTGTGGCAATTTAAAAAAAACAGATGTTAAAAAACATTCTCTATTAGATTACTATAAGAAATGGAATGACTTCTTCATTGGGAATTACTGAGATAATTTCAACAAAGAAAAAGAACGACTGATTGACTTGAACTTTCTCTCTCTCTTTTAAGATCAACCTACCTTTCTTCAAACTAGAAATGGTAGAATAGTCCTTGAACCTTGTAGGAACCTGGGTCACCAGCATCTCAAAGAAGAAAAGAAAGTATATTGTATTAATTTTAGAATGTTTTCTAGATTCTCCCAAAATCTTAGATAATTTATGAGTATCTTAAAATATATGATCATAAGTAAGCAACTTAGGTTTGCTAAGGATAGCCAGTTTTTCCTAATTACATAATCAAAGTGAATGGTCCCTCTATATAGCAGATCTTGAATTCTGAAATACATTTGATAAAAATCTATCATGATATACTATATGCACAGTTCAGGAGAAGGTGGGCAAAAGTAGTGGAAGGAAGATTTGCCCATACTATTTCAACTAGATCAACTCTTTATACATTGTCTTCAGTGCTAGTTCCTAATATTTATTTGAAAGAAGATTTCAATGATTGTGAGGAACTGACCATCATTGGGTTATGTCTGAGGTCAGAAAACTATACCTCGTAGACTCAATTTCTTTCTTTCTTTCTTGCTTGCTTGCTTGCTTGCTTTCTTTCTTTCTTTCTTTCTTTCTTTCTTTCTTTCTTTCTTTCTTTCTTTCTTTCTTTCTTTTTCTTTCTTTCTTTCTTTCTCCAAATGCTCTTTTTTTTCTTTCTTTTCTTTCTTTCTTTCTTTCTTTCTTTCTTTCTTTCTTTCTTTCTTTCTCTTTCTTTCTTATTTTAGGCGAGGCAACACTTGGTTGACCTCACAGATGGCAAGGACCTTGTCAGCTTACAATACCTTAGTTTTTATTTTTTACACGTATAGAACCTGGTCTTCCTATGTGGTCTATCATCTAAGTACTAACCAGGCCCGACCCTGCTTAGCTTCCAAGATCAGAAGAGATTGGGCTTGTTCAGGGTAGCATGGCCATAGACTGAACTCAATTTAGTTTGCTACCGGTTTAATACTGAAACATAGCCACTCCTTTGGTCTCTAATTGTTTGCTACAGCCATCTGGCTTACAAAGTCTAAAATATTTATTCCTAGCTAATACTTGGGTTATATGATACTTTTAATGCAATTAATATTTATAGAACAAGCATATTCTTTATAATATATTACACGCCCATAATTTAGATTAAGATGATGGAAGTTAAAAATATTTTTGACAGCAAATAATAGAAACCCAACTGACAATGGCTTAATTAACTATACAGGAAATTATCCTTTTTGAATAAAATCGGGTCTAAACATAGTAATCCAGAGCTTGGAGGCTGCATACAGATGTCAGCCAAGACCCAGGCTTCTTCTAACTTCTTGCTTTGAGTAATTTTTTTTTATGTTCATACTCATGGTCACAAGATAACTGTTGCACCTCCAAGGATCACATCTACATTACAAATAGGACAAAAGGCAATAGGCTTCCTTCTGGTGAGGGTTTTTCCTTTTTCCTTTGGAGGCAAAGATATTCACAATAACTAACTTTCATTTGTATGTTTCATTTGTCATGGTGGATTATTTATTCAATTATCCAACAATCAATATTGACTGTCCACCAGACTAAGCACAATGAAAAGTACTAATGGGATAGTAGTGAGTAAACATAAACAAGCTCACCAATTAATGAGACTGCAACCTACAGATGAAGGCAGATGGCTAAATAAATAATTATAATGAAATGTAACAGATTTTATGATATTGAGATATGGAATATAATGGGAAAACATCAGAGGCCTAAAAAAGTTAAGAAATACTTCCCAGAAGAATTGAAGCTTTGAAGGATAACTAGGAACAAACATGTACTAGGCAAAGAAAAGCCATATGCTATGTCCCAGAAGTGAGATGAGCCTAGCATTTCTGAAAAAAATGTCCAAAAACTTATTATTACCAGAGCGTGAAGTGGGCATGGGGTGGGAGACCTGTGAAGGGGAGATGTGAGAGTTCATCAGAGGCATCGCATGCATAGAATGTCACTCCTTAAGGAGGTTACCTAAAGGGTGTTTATCCCATTCACCTGAAGGGCACTTGGAGGCTCCTATGGCAGAGAAGTCCTTAGAAAGGTCTTTAGAAAGGGATTCTAGAGGACTTGGTGACTGGTGACTCTGGAACGAGACAAGGCTGTCTGTCCTGGTCAACCAGCTGTTCATTTGAGAGAATAGAGGTGACACATGCAAAGAAAGGGCCATCATGAGTTTAGCCTAGGCCATGTGAAGTTTGAGGGAACTGTAATCTATATAGATATATGCATATTCAAGTTGGGCAATTAGTACGCAGCCGGACATCAACTTTGAAAATTGAGTGGTTAGAGAATGGCGGTAGAGTTTGGGGAATCTTCAGGGTCTAGCTAGAAATTAAAGCCACAGTAGTAAATGAAATCGCCCAGAGTTCTTGTGGAATGAGGGAGACCAGGGGTCCAGTATGCATAGCTGATAAACACTAACTTTAAGGCAGAGATTCTCAAGAGATTGCCAGAGTTAGGAGCAAAATAATGTGTTTTCAGTGTTTAAAAGAAGAATCTCTATTGGTGGAGCCATGAAATTTTTATTCATATTAAAGCTTGGGAACCAGTGATTTGATGCTTTGCCAAATGGGGGGGAAAGATCAGGAAGGAGGTTTTAACAAAAAAAAATAAGAAATTTTAGGAAAAACAACAGAGGGTGAAATTGTTTCATAAAGAGATAGTGGTCAATAGTGACAAACGTAATAAAAAGTTTGAGTTAAAAAACTCTAGGAGTTACTATTGTGTCAAACCCAGGCATTTTGTTGGTATCTTTTGGAAATGCAGTTTCAGAGGTGTCAGGAAATCCAGAGATAGTCTGCCCTGAGTAAAGTGTAAGGAGGGAATAGGAGAAAGGAAGTAGTTGGAGGAAAATGAGTAAGAAGACGTGAAGACACTTTCAATAAACGTGGTTGTGCAACATAAATCAGATACAGAGAGGAGAGCAAACGGGCAGACTTTCTCCAAGATAGGAGAGACTTGAATGTTAATGGGAAAAAATTGAGAGAAAGAAGTTAAGTGTTTTTGATGAAGCCTAATGAAGGATGAGATCCAGAGCTGATGTGGAGAAATTGGTTTCAGAGAGTAAGAGTGACAGCCCTTCCATTGTGACAGGAAAGGAGGCAGATGTGTTGGACTCTCTGGCATTTGGAGATTTCATGGCAAGATTTTTCACAACTTTCTTCAATCCGATTAGTCTATAATTATTTTAGAGTTTTTCATTCTTTCTCATCGGTTTAGTAGCTTTTTTGGTGTATGTAATATTTAAGCTTTGGTATTCAAGATTTAAATTGGATGGTTTTTTTATGTTCAGAATAAAAGTGGAAAACATTGTCATTGTGTTTATTCATCTTTGTGAAATTTTATCCCATTTCATTTGTTCTAGTCTATTAGTGCAGCTGATTCATATGGGGTAGATTTTTTTTTAAATGAACAACTCAATATATTTACAGAAAGCAAGCACAGCCATGTACCCAGCACTCAAAGCGAGAACCAAAATTATTACCAGAATCCCAGAAACTCCCCTCAAGGGTAGTGGGACCTCCAAGTCATGAAGCTCCAAGGGTACTCATTGTCCTGATTTCTAACACCATAGATTAGTATCACCTGCTTTAAAACTTTCAGAAATGGATTGCACTATCATACACATTATTTTGTGTCTGGCTTTTTCCAGTCAATACTAGTTTGTGAGATTTCATCCATTTGGCTATGCGTACTTGTAGTTCCTTCACTCTCTTTGTGGTATGGTATGCCACTGTATGAGAAGCAAATCCACAATTTGTCTTTTCTACTGCAAATTGACGTTTGGTTTGTTTACAGTTTAGAGCTTAAATATGACTGAACTAATTTCTCTTTCCTGCAACTCAACCTGAGTTTCTTCTGTTCTGTTGTGTTTCTTTTTAGTCCAGTAAAAGAAAGTTGCAGCTGTGTCCAGTCCTTGTTCATTGTTACTCTAAAACAAACAACTAACTACTTGATTAAAATTTTAGTTCAAATACATAGCTAATTGCTTTTTGTTTGTTTGTTTGTTTGTTTGTTTTTGAAGTTTATTAGGGTCATATTGGTTAATAATATTATATGAGTTTGAGGTGTAAAATTCTATAAAACATTACCTGTGTATTGCATGTGTGCTTACCACCACCCAAAGTCTAATCTCCTTCTGTCACAACCCCTTCCTCTCTGGTAACTACCCTTCTGTTGCATGTGTCTATGAGTCTGTTTGTTCCATTGGTTCATTTATTGCTTTCTGTTTTATATCTCACATGTGAAATCACATGGTTTTTGACCTTTCCTATCTCACTTACTCTGCTCAGTATGATACTCTCAAGGTCCATTCATGTTGTTGCAAAGGACAGTATTTTATCCTTTTTTATGGCTAAGTAATATTCCATTGTATATTTATATCACGTTTTCTTTATTCAGGCATCCATCTGAGGACACTTAGATGTTTTTCCATGTCTTGGCCACCACAAATAATGTTGCAATGAACCTAGGGGTACATATACCCTTACGGATAATTGTCTTCAGTTTTTTCGGGTTGATATCCAGAAGAGAGATTGCTGAGTCATATTGTACCTCTATCCTTAATTTTTTGAGGAAACTACACACTGTTTTACAAGATGACTGTATTATGAATTGGACAGTTTAAAAAAAAATGAACTCAGTAGTTAAAAATTTTTCCAATGCTTTAGAATAAATTGTGTAGTGTAGACATTATTTGTTTTGTCTCTTTGTTTCTGTAAGCCAACTACAAGTCAGAATATTTTTTGCATTACAATATGTGTTTTTTTACTAATTTTTAAAATATTTATTATAATCTACTTTGTTTTAAAAGAAAAGCACTATCCATTGTCAATCTCTAGCAGAGAATAGTCATTCAATGGACATTTTGAATGAGTCAAGGGACAAATCAACCTTCTGTCTTTCAAATCATCTTCTGAACACATTCCACCTCTTGTATTTATAGCTCAGTTTCTACCTGAGGAGAGGAGGAGCCACATAAACGATTAACATTCATTAAGCCTCTCTTATTTGCCAGATACTACACTAAGTCTTATAAATTCAGAACAATTTAATATTGTCTCCAACTCACCTTTCACTCATAGTCTATATTCGTAGTTGCAAGTCAAGTTAATTCTACTCATAGATGCCCCTGGATGCTGCCTTCACCTCTCTCTCTCCTGACATTGCCTTATCCTCTGCCTGATGCTCCCATCCCTGGACACCTAAGGAGCCTCCCAACCGAGCCCCCTGCTCACAGTCTCTCTCCCCTCCTTCCACCTTTTACATTCCTATTAACATTATCCTCTAAAAAACTCAAAATCATTCACATCACTGACCTGATTTTAAAAATGTTAATTACTCCTGATTAGTTCTAGGATAAAAATCTGAATTCCCTAGCTGATCTGTGCTCACTTTAACCTACACTTACCCACCCTCATTTCCCAACCCTGCCCTCCACCACCCTGTGTTCTTGCTGTTCCCTAATCCTTTTAGGTCCCTTGTCTTTGCCTCAACTTGGAATGCCCTTTCCACCTCCCTCTTCTCAAATATATCTGCCCATCCTTTAAAATCTAGATCAAATGTCATCTTTTTAATGGAACTGCTCTCACATCCCCAAGCACCATTACTTCATATCTCTGTAATGTCATTCATTATAGTACATTCTTATTTGCCTGTTAATTAATCAAGTTGCCTCTCGAAGCAGGGAGTCCTGTTCTACCGCCACGCCCAACTGTGTTCCCAGTATCTGCAAAAGTGTCACATTCAAACTTGTATTACTTTGTGGGAGTTGCCATAAAAACACCCCACAAAGTAGGTGGCTTAAACAATTAAAATTTCTTAATTCACAGTTCTGGAGGCTGGATGTCTGAAATCAAGGTGTCGGCAAGGTTGACTTTTCTGAGGCTGGTGAAAGAAGGATCTGTCCCAGGCCTCTCTCAGTGGCTTGTAGATGATCGTCTTTTTCCTGTGTTTTTTCACATCGTCTCTCCTCTACATGCGTCTCTCTGCCCAAATTTCCCATTTTTGTAAGGACACCAATCATATTGGATTAAGGGCTCGCCTTATTCAGTGTGACCTCATCTTAACTGGTGACATGTACAAAGACTCTATTTCCAAATAAGTTGATATTCTGAGGTCTTGGGGGGTTAGGACTTTACCATATAAATTTAGGGGGCACGTATTAGTCCATAACAAATGTGCTAAATTCTTGAAAGAGAATATGATGAAGGAATAAGTGAAGAGTTGTCATTTTTGTATATATATGTATATGTATGTAATATATATATGTATATGTATGTAATATATATATATCAATTTTTTGTGATGTACCTTATAATTCCCTTTGCTTCTTAATTCCATCTATCATTTTCTATTATCGTTCTGTTATATTGTTTTATTTTCCAATCTACTTTTCATATTGCTGCTACATTATTCTTTTTAAGTGCTATTTACATCAATTCATTTAACTGCTTAAAGGTTTACTATGTCTTACTTTCTTGTACTTTATCAAAAGCTAAAACTGCCCTAAAACTACCTACTTTTAAGAACAATTATAATCTGAATCTATCTTATTCATTACGTTTTAGGCAATATATGGATTTGGCCTATATGAAAAGCTACTCTAAGATGGAGGAGTCTTGAGAGAAGTCAGGATCTAAAAATTGATGGCATATTTTTAGGTAGGTAAAAATCCAGAAGTAGGCCCCAGGAGTTTCTAGGGACCAGCAGGCAGAGAAACATGTCAGAAAATTTTGATAATGCAAATGCAATATTGCATCAGGAGAGTAAGAAAAAGTAGCAATGGGTCCCAACAGGTGGGTGGAACACAGCAATAGGAAATCTAAAAACAGGTGACATTCTAAATTGCAGGTAAGCAGGCTACACAGGAAAGTGTATCAGTGGGTGGAAAAACACAAGCCACCAGGCTAAAATTCAGGAGAGGCTCCAGGTTTTCTGAATGAGCCATTGGGCCCATGATAGCAAACAAATTAGAACCTAAAGCTGGCACAAGAATAGTGGCATGGCACAGGAATGTTAATGAAAACCTACACTTGTGTAATCAATGTTCTCTCCCAACCAGAAAAGATAAACAAATAAAATATAATTTTGTGGCAAATTTTGAAGAGAGACACAGAGGTTTATGGTCTTAAAAATTTGTGACATGGGGTGGCATATTTGTGAGAGGAGGGAGAATGTTTCTTAAAGTATCAATAATCTTTTTCTGAAAGAATAAGTATTGTGGATGTGGAAGTAGCATAACTGCCTAAGAGAAGTGGACACGGATTTTGAGACAATCTTCCCAGTTCCTTATATGAGCTATTAACCCTCTGACGGCCTTAGCCTCTCCTCTGTAACAAAGATGACAGTGCCTGAGCGGCATTCTTACTCTTGTCTTCTTCAGTTGTCTTAAGAACCAAATGAAATAACATATGTGAATATTGCTATGTTGACTAGGTACTTTTCGAAAGCATGTCACTGTGTCCCCATTGTGGAGAATAACATAGAGGTGAATAATATAATGGTAAAATACTAGTAGTGTGGGGACGAGTATTTAAAGCGTTTGCCACTTAAAGGAAAATTCGACCTTTCTTCATTAGCTTTTGGAGATTTGGCCCTTGTCCAAGTCATGCAGCAGCTTTAGACTGAGACTGAGACAAAGGGCGAGTGGTGTTGTAGGAAGATGGTGAGCTCAGGGCAGACACTTTCCTCCAACCCGTCTTGTCCCCACCCCATCTCCCTTGGGTGCCTCTCCCCCACGGCGAGCTCCTCTCCCCTGCCAGTGACAGTATGAGATATTGCA
This sequence comes from Pteropus medius, assembly GCF_902729225.1. Classification (NCBI taxonomy): domain Eukaryota; kingdom Metazoa; phylum Chordata; class Mammalia; order Chiroptera; family Pteropodidae; genus Pteropus; species Pteropus medius. Next base: position 1,666,695 of record NW_024350921.1, on the reverse strand, counting down.
TCTGACGAAGCACAGCCAAATATTTGATTTGGACGATTACACTGAAGATGCTTCATCACAACTGTGGGTGCCCAGATTACCAACTCCTTGCTCTTGGCTTCCGTACACTCTGTAGTGAGTACAAACTGCATAGAAGAGCTCATTACAACACTGATGGAAAAAATCCCAAATGGCTGATGTGGAGTGTCTTGTTTGGGGAAGAGTTCACTGATGAGGAATAAGCTGAGGAGGCAAGATGCTGTTGTTTTTCCTGTCAAGGCAAATGGTACTAAGAACATGGCAAGCGTTTTTTACATCTTTTTTTTTTTTTCCTTTCTAACTTGGTTTCAGAAATTCTTGGCGATGATAAAGCAATTCCTTTTCCGGGGAGATCACAGAGGAACAGTGACAATGACTCCTACCCTTCTCTCCTTGACATATGACTGTCTCCATTTCAGTTAGCATCTGTGATAAAAATAGCAGACCTGGGAAGGATTCAGTCTTAGCTGTTTCTTGTCGCTCCCACACTAGTCCTGGTCGTTTCTAATATCCCTTATGTTTCAGTGTGATTGAAACATAAATAAAACTATTGTGCCTAATTAGCACAGAGAATGCCTTTTTATATTTTTATTCCACAAGGGACATCTTTTGAACTTTATACAGAAATCTTGAAGTTCCTAAAGAAGAAAGGAGACTAGAACTTCAGATTTCCCCACCTCTGCTTATGAAATGAAAAGTGTATGGTATTTGCATTTGAAATGTATGAAAATAAATTTCTTATTCTAAAGCATCCAATATTTCTATCATTAGTGTTTCAGTAGTAAGAGTTCTAATGGAAAGTCCAGGAGGCTCACTGAAATGCAAGATTGGTGATGCCTTGATCGTTACACACATGCATACACACACCACACACTCACATATGTTAATTTTATCAGAATGTAAATAAATGTGCATTCATTCCTGTACAGTTATGATGAGGTCCACATTCTATGTCTACGGCTGTTTTTTTTTTTAATGTACTCAAATACATATTCCCATATGTACAAACACAAGCCATGTGCCAACTTGTATGTATACCTAAATTAAAGTCTTTAGAATGATTTAGGAAAAGAAATATTATGCAGCAATATAAAAGAATACAATTTTGCCACTTGTGACAATATGAATGGACCTAGATGGTATTATGCTGAGTAAAATTAAGTCAGACAGAGAAAGACAAATACTGTATGATCTCACTTATCTGTCGAATCTAAAAGACAAAGCAAAACAAATGAATAAAACAAAACAAAAACAGACTCACAAAAGCAGAGACCAAAGGGATGGTTACCAGAAAGGAGAGAGTGGGGGATGGGTAAAAAAGGTAAAGGGGAATACAGTCAATAATATTGTCATAAGTTGGCATAGTGACAGATGATCATTAGACTTAATGAAGTGATCACACTGTAAGGTATAAGCATGTCAAACTACTATATTGTACACTTCAATATAGTGATTTGACATATTTATTAATATAATATTTTACACCACTATACTTAATAAAAAATAAGTAAAGCTAAAAAATCATTATGTTATAATGTTAAGGGTAAATGGCAAAACATAAAATTACATATTAAAAATAAGACTGAAGTAATTAAATGTGAGTGTATTTTAATAGACCTCTTTTCTTGATTTTCATAGCTTGTCCTGAAAAAAAAAAAAAAAATCAAGCCATATGAGAGAAATCTGGATAACAAGCTGTTGTTATTGAGTTAGTTCATCAGCCATGCACTAATCATGCCCAGGTCGAGGCATGCCATTCATGTGTGCTCCACTCCAAAGCACCAGGCTGCACTTCCAACCCCACATTGTTCATGGGATAGACACACCGCAAAGGGTTTGACATTCAGAATGTGAGCTCTAGAATTAGACTCCATGAGTTTGAAGCCCGGCTCTCCACTTTCTAGAATGGCGATTTCCAACAAGCCATTCAACCACTGTAAGCCTCCAACTCCTCACCTGTAAAATTGGAATAACAATTGTATCTCTCTCATCAAGCTGTGGAAACTGATGGGAATATGGATAGTATAGTGCCTTAGAGCTTAATGAACCAGGATTGCTACCAGTGGAGGCTGGGACAAGGTGCAGGTGGTGGTGACATATATAACTTTGATGCAGGAAACTAAGGAATTGAGTTGAGTGGATATTTCATACAAATTCCATCTAGTGACCACAACTCATTAGCAAATTTGCAAACCTGGTTCATGAATTCAAAGAACTTGTCCCTATAAATTCAAAACTAATGGAATAATAACTGATTTATTTCCCAGCTTTCTTCTCCCTGATTATTATTTGACATGTCACAAAATGGATTCCATGGCTTAAAGCTCAATTAAACTTTATGTGAAAACATGAAAAAAGTGTATATATACACATGTATCTATATGTATATATATATATACATATTATAAAATATATATAGTATTAACTTCAAAAATATATAGTCGACTTGTCAAAAAAGAAATATATTCACAGTAAAGAGTTAATTAACTGTATTCTCTATGCATTTCTATTTTAACTCTATTTTTCACTGTCTTTTACTCAAGTATTGCTTCTTAATTTCTCTCAGTCTCACAGAACATTTGAATAAGGAGTCAGATTCAATTGTTTTATCTAAAGTTCTAATTCATCATAACTATATTAAGACCATAAATAAGAAACTATATGGTGAGCCTAAATGTTTTCCAGAAAAATAAGTCATTTGTCTCTGTGACAATTTACCTTATATTATTAAAAGAGTCAAAACTGATATTTAGTTGAAGATGTACCTTATTCCCAGACTGTTTTTTTTTTTTCCCGAGTTCACCAATGCCACAATTACTTCTCACAGTATTGGTTTGTGTTGCCTCTTTAGATTATTTTTCTCATATGTTTCAGTTAATTCTCCAGAGAAGTCAAGGTCACATATAAACAAAACTTCAACTTGTTAAAATGTAGAACCTATGTTGAACTCAAAATACTATTCCTTACACTGCTAGTAGATATAACATAAAACTATGTAGCTGGGGATAGAAAAATAAGAAAAATTTCCAAATATAAATTTATCTACATTTTCAAAGAGTAGAAAGGAAGTAAATAATACTATGAGATGTTGTTTACCACAGAGAAGAACAAGAGCAATGCATCTTGGGGTAGAGAGAGCCAAATTTCTTTCTTCTTTCCCACCCCTGTCACATGAGTCTCTGCTGAAGCTTAGCTAGGAATAACTATAGGTATCTTCCACACCCAGTAGCTGTGCTCTGAATGCTCTAGGGAGATTAAACAAACAAACAAACAAACAAAAAAACAAACCCCAAAGCCTTGTCCCTACAGAGAGTCCATAAAAGATGCTGAGAATTTGAAGATGTTCTCTTTGTATCCCAGGAACCAAGGCATGGCCTCTCTCCGGCTTTCTTGGGTTAGGGGATCATGATTTCAGTCTACTCTTCCCCCACTATGCTCTATTTGATCTTCCAACTATGGCACATTAAGAAGACAGGAGTATACCAAAAGAATATTTTGATAAAGAACAATGTGATACTAATTTGAGGACTGAAACAAGAAGGAATCCAGCACAAATCGGTATCATTTCCACTGGTATATTTCATTCATGGGCTAAGGTTGTAAAACAGGGTTATTATTTGTAGCAACCACGGAGTAGATTGTTTTCAGATTTCATAGTTCAAATTTTTACCTATAAATGTTGCTCATGGCCAAAAGGGATAGATGGATGATAGACAGATAGATAGATAATAGATAAATGATAGATGACAGAAAGATAGATGATGATAGGTAGATAAATAGATAGATAGATAGATAGATAGATAGATAGATAGATAGATAGATAGATAGGTAGATAGATAGATAGATGAGCGAGTGAGAGAGAAAGAGAGAGAGTGAGAGAGAGAGAGAGATGATAGACAGACAGACAGGCAGACAGGCAGACAGACAGACAAATAGTGTTTAGTGGTATTCGCCATAGTCCAAGGGAGACCATAAAACTACAGGAAAAGAGACAAAGTTCCCTCTCAGGCATAAGGAGTGCTGGAAGTGGATTCTAAGTACATACAAAGAGAAAGTATTACAGAAGTCAAGAACTGCTGAGGGAATGTTTTCTTCATCACCAGTGGCTAAAGTGGTTTCATATGGTCTTTGCTGCAATACGGTACCTACTATGCTGTGATGCTCGATAAGCATTAATGGAAGATGAAAAATGCATGAAGAGACAAACAGGAGCCTAGTACCAGAGGAAAGAAGATTGAGAACTTGAGAACGCTTTCCTTTCATTCCCATTTTAAGCTGGATAAATATAAAGACTTGGAGGAGCATAGGAAATCCTCAAAACTGACAGGATAGGAATAGAAGGGGGCAGGAAATTGAGAATGATTTTGAATAATTCTGAACCTGCTTATTACCACTTCTTATTTCGAAAAGAGGTTCATAATGACTTCTTCTTTTCAGCAACAGGAGGAATAAGACACATCAAAGGGCAACAGAAGTTCAGAACTGTGGAGGAGCATGAACTTCAGCTTTGGAAAAAATGTAATTAAGAAAGGAGAAAAAAGAAAAAAAATACATAAAATACTTTGCATGATAAATAAAATTTTAGATGCAAACACCAGAAAAGGAAAGAGGACATGAAACAAGGAAAGAAGTCTGCTTTTAGTTTTTGTTTTGGTTTTTACATTGGCATTAAAGACCATGCTTGAGATTTGGATTGGGGGAAAAAAAAATGTTTACTGCCACTTTAAGCAAAAGAGAGACGATATGAGGGATGATGTTTCCTGCAATTGGATCATCGCATCTAGAGTTGGAGTTCTGAAACTCAAGTTGTCTGGACACTGGCACTGAAGCCAACAGGAGAGCAGGTGCTTGAGTTGTGCATAGTTTGTACATTAAGGAATCATGGCTGGGTGATACTAGAGGCACCATGGCCAGTTCTTCTCTTGAGAAGCTCAGTTCTCTTGTGGATATCTGTTCCTTTTTAATGAGATTTTTTAACCAAGAAAAAGTCATCAGACATTGAATATAGGAATTAAAAGAAAAGGAGAGGAGAGAAAAAGCAGATAGTTTTTAATGATGACAAAAATATGTCAATGAATTCTTTGTTTTGATAGGACAGTTATTGAGGTGATGATGATTTTAACAACAATAACAATAATAAGGTTTCTTATCATATTAATTTATAATGTATCATCAGGCCTCATATGCCCAGCCACAACCACTATCCCAGCCTTTACTTGTATTATGATATATTTAACAAAACCCAATTTGGCCTTTTAATTTAATTAACAAGTTAATTACATAATGATGATAATTTATTTTGTAAATAATTTTGGATGATTATTTTAATGCCTAAAAGTAAAATTGATAGATCAAAGAGTTCAGAGTTGTTACTGAAGTAAAAAATGGGAACAACAAAGTTTCTTGAATGCCAAAAATATTTACCAAGGCGGTTTTACAAAGAAAAAAACAGTATATTTCTGCTTCTCTAGACTCCAGACATTCCTCACAGGCACAAATGGCTGTAGATAATACCTCTGCTATTGATTGGGGATTCGCCAGGTGTGACAAACTCCCTTTAGTGACTTTACTAAGTCTTTCTGCCATCCTGAATTTCCCCACCACTTGGTTATTTTTTCTAACTTAACTATATCTAGTCTCCAAGTACAAAAATCTTGTCTAAACAATCCCAACACACTTCTATTTCATCTGAGATTGAGCAAAAGGAAGTTCAGTTTCCCAGGAAAACCAGGCCCAGGTTTTGAACATACCCAAAGTTGATTCCTTAAAGCAATACACATCCTTGGTATTATTTAGTTATAAGAGTTTTTTAAAGAATAACTATTCACTACATGCCTAAATAAATCTAAGCATATTGAATAAAATAGGACACATCATGTTAAATATATAGATGACATTACAAGAAAGAAAGGGAAAACATCCATTAAATCCAAAAATAGGGAAACCAACAACCTAAGTGATAAGTAGGCACTGATGCTTTAACAGTCATGATGGCATTTGCTTGTCTGTGTCACCAAGCAGTGTGTATTCCAATAGCTATGAAGTGAAGACAAGATGGAGAGCATAGTACCTAAAACTGGATCAGAGTTAACCTTTAGCAAAAGGTAGTTTAGAAAGAACAATCTTTCATCTAATAAGATAAAGGAGTGAATGAACTTGTCATAGTCTAGACTTTGCCTGAAAAAAAAAATTATCCTCTAAGGATTCATAACCATAATACAACCCTCACTTGAATTTTAGATTTAAATTTATATGACTTGCAAGGTCCAGGAAATCTTAAATTGAAGAATGAAAATGAAATCCCATCCAGATTTAAGAGAACCAAGAAATATATATGCCCTCTCCACAAGAAGTTTAGATATTGGAATGACAGACATAAATCCTAAAATAATTATGTTTAAAATAACAAAGGAAAGAAAAGTCAGATAGATTCAAAACTTGAGAAAGGAACTCGGTGTTACAAATTCAACATATTTGGAAAAGAAAAAAGGAAAGCATCCATTAATAAAAAATATTTTATTACATTTAAACACTTGATGAGTGAGTTAAACAGCACATTAAACACAGATGAAGAGAAATTTGGTATATCAATAAATAGATTTTGATGGAGGCACCACTATCTGAGCAAATCAAAACCACTTGAAAAGACAAGTTAGGGTACTTGCATTACCAGGTCACAAGACCTTTTTTATAAAGCAGTAGCAATTAGAATACAATGATGTTGGCGTAGGAATAGACAGGTAGGTAGTACAATGGAAAAAAAATAATACTCAGAAACAGACTCACACAATATATATACAAACCTGATATATGATATGGCAAATCGGTTAGGTAAGAATCCACATGTGGTACAACTGGTTACACACATGGAGAAAAAAAAAAATGAAGTAGATTCCTACCTTATTTATACTTTACATGGAAATTAATTTCAACTTCTCTTCCTGTCTCTTCCCATCAGTTCCCTCCTCCTTCACCTTTTAAGAAAGCAGCATTTTAAAAAAATTTTGCTTTATCCTGACATTTTAGCATTAGCACATACATATTTAATATAAGTAAACATATGCATTTACTTATATATGAAATAAGAAATTTATACTATATATACATTGTAATATATTTTGTGTGCATATGTATATTTGTATGTGTGTGTAGATATGTATACACATAAACACACGCACACTCTTTTTAGGTGTGTGTGTATGTGTTCATACTCCTTTCTCTTCTTAGATAAATAGCAGCACACTACACAGTTTTCTCTATCATGTATTTTTAACCTGCCGATATAACACTATGCAGACGTATTTCTCGTTCCTACAGTTACATAATACTCCACTATGCAGAATATATAATGTATAACCTAACAACTTTGCTCCTCATTTTAAGTCCCAGAATACCTCTCACCCAGGTGCATATGAATATCTATTGTCTATAAAGAAGAAATCAGAAAAATTCAAACAGCCAGCAACGAAGGAAATGGAAGTTCGTGGTTTATTCATCATAGAAGACAACGTTATGCAGCAGTGACAGTGGATGAGCTTATTAGATGTAACCTTAGATAACTTACTTAAACCCTCTAAACTGATTTCCTTAATGGGTAAGTAATGGTCACATAATAAAGAAGCTGATAAATATTAAAAAAGAATAATATAAGAAAAATGTTTAGTACAATATCTACCACAGATTAAGTGGGGTAATTATTAGTGCTATTTGGCAATGTAACCTGATGGAGGCTGGAAGATGGTGTTGTGTGTTACTAAATGGAAAACGGTTGGTTAACTGTTGCCTCAGCCATCTTGGAAGAGAGACATGTGCCCTAATGGATTCTAGCTCTCAGGGAAGAGGTTGGAAAACGAGATGTTAGTAGCATATGTTGGTTACTATTAGCTGCATTTAACAAGTTACAACAAAAAAAAAGATTAATTCAAAAAAGAACTGGTCAATTTGAAATCAGAAATGAAAGGGAAATGAAGAGATATCAGAAATAGAAGATTTTATAGGCATAAGAGGAAAGGTTGCTTTTTGTGCCTAAGGAGTAGAAGATAAAATAGAAAGTCTCAAGCAAGAAGATATATTAGAACTTAACTCGCAGCAAGAATAAAATCAAGAGCATAACTTGCACATCTTTTTGTTAAAACACCTAAATATATTACGGTATTTCAGAGTACAGAGTACAGTTATAATGGGGTTACATCTTAATAAACCCATCATAAGCTGAAAATATCATAAGTCAAAATGTATATATTACACCCAACATACCAAATATCATAGCTCAGCCTAGCCTACCTTAAGCATGCTCAGAACACTCTCATTAACCCACAATGGGGCAAACCATCTCGCTGCCACTGCCTGGCATCACAGTAGAATATTATACTGCGTATTCCTAGCCCAGGAAAAGATGAAATTCGAAATTCAAAATATGGTTTCTACTAAATGTATATCACTTTTGCACATCATAAAGTTGAAAAAATCAGGTCAGGTACTGTCTATATATACATTATTAGGTTTTTAATACCCTGTAAATCTGGTCAATTGGACAACATATTTCAGAGGGAAAAAAAGATTAAAGTATGGTTCTGAAAGATAAGTTCATAGGTCCCACAATTAAGTTGAGAGTGACAGGGTCATAAAAAAGAAAAAGTAGAGTAGCAAAGTATTAAATATATCTAGAGAAAAACTATGGGTGTATTTCTTGTCATATGGAGCCAATTGAAATCAAAGTGTTATATAACACATCTATTGTATTTTTAAAGAAGTTTAAAGCCAAAGAAATTGTAACATTGACCATAAAAAATTCTATGAATAAAATGGCCCATGATCTTCCATCGTTCTTCGGGCAGGACACACTTGTAGAAAGCAGCTTAGGTCCAAGGAGAATGTTATTATACAACAGCCATTTGAGATATTGCCAAGGAATAAAGTTGAGAAGGAAGAACCTCTTGGAGGGTGGACTTTGAGCTTCATGTTCTCAACTAAATGAAGTTAATATTGGGTTGGTTCCCATAGGGAGAAAGTGAGTGTTTTATGCATTTCTGGGTCCCACTTGTGTTGGTGGCGCCATGTAACAGTTATAGCTATTGAGTTATGAACAGAAGTGATAGTGCAAGACACTTTGGGACAAGAGCATTTAAGTGCAGATAGAGTAATACCTTGCCAAACTCTTGGCCAGTTGAGATGGTGGCTGATTCATCACCCATAGTGCTAGAGTGAAGAGAACTGAGGGACAGTCCCAATCACATTGTATGGCACATGTTACAGAGAAAAAAAATACACTTTATTGATGTAAAGCAGGAAGATGTGAAGGTTGTTTATCATCACAGAATAACCTGGTTTATTATAACTTATCAGTGGAGACTCAGTGCTGTAAAGGGAAATTATTAGAATAAAAATTTTAATGAGTAGTAATACCTATATATTAGTTATTAATGGTAGCCTGTTACTTTACTAAAAGTTTACACTGGAATGCATATTGGACATTTTACATATGTTTATTTAATATGTCTGCTTTGCTGAACTGTGTCATTTTTTTTTTTTTTTGGCCCTCAGTCTCTTCTCTCTCAAGACTTCCTGTTCTGTCATTGAGCTTTATCTTTTCTCCTTCTTCCTAAATATTCACAATAATTTAATATTTTCTTCTTTTTGTTATCTTTATTTTACATTAATCTTTACATTTCCCTGAAAAAAGAGAGAGTTTTCTTTGTGCTATCCCCATTTTTGTGCTCTTTCTTAAACAAGAAAGAGTCCATTTTAGAGGCACTGGACACCAACAGACAGCAGAGGCACACTCTCCCTCTGTCCCTGACCTCTGATCACTGGTGAAGGTATGTCATCTCTCGGATAGAGGCAGGGGTGTTGTGCAACCCATAAAGCCCTCTCTATTGGTCAGATTTAAACTGGAGAAACACTTGATTCCAAAGACATCATACTCTCCAATCCTCTGTCTGATTCTCTGATACTTTGGAGAGAATGACCTGATTCTATGAAAATCTCAATCGGTACAGAAACTCCAAGTAGCCTTCATTCTCTTCTCTTTCCTCTCTCGATGGATCTCCAGACTCCTTCCAGAATATCATGGTATATCATTAGCCCCTCACAGTAGGTGATATCTGTCTTACTTAACACTTTGAAGAAAGGAAGTGACGAAGAGGATATTGTTATAGGTTGAACTGTGTTCTCCCGCAAGAGCTGTGTTGGAATCCTCACCCCAGTACCCCAGAATGTGAACTAATTTGAAGATAGGGTATTTATACAGGTAATAAAGTTAAAATGAAGTCATGAGGGTTAGCCCTAGTCCAAAATAACTAGTGTCCTTACAAAAAAAAGTGATAGAGACAGACAAGCATAGAAAGAAGGTGATGTGAGGAGACACATGAAAAAAACATATTTCTACAAGAGGCCTTCTCTCACAGCCCACAGAAGGAGTCAACCCTGCTTATACCTTGATCTCAGACTTCCAGCCTCCAGAAACGTGACAACAAATTTTTGCTGTTTAAGACACTAAGCTGTGGTCTTTTGTTATGGCAGCCTTAGCAAACTAATAGCCACATGTTTAGAATGTTTATATTTGTATTAAAACTAATAATTAAAGACATATCGACATATGATGCTTTAAACATAAAACTTTAAAAATAGTATGTGCCTAAGGAACGGGGACTTAATGATGATTTCCATGGATACTCCCCAAATTAGGGTCATGGATTTTCTTCCAGAACCTCTGTTCTAATCTTCTGATGCATTCTGATATTTGTGGCAGAATCCCTGCCACCCTCTGGACTCTCAGCCTATTTCTACTGACTTTTTTTTCATTTTAGATCTAACTACAACATTATATGTTTGCCATTGAAAATGGCAGCTCTCAATAACCCACCCCAGGCATCTACAGATTCTATTCAGGAATCTGAAAGAACAAAAAATTAAAAATCAGACATCTACAAGTCTGATTTTTATTAGTCTATAGAGCAAGAAAACTTAGTCTAGAGAAAGGAAAGTAGGGGATAGACTTCTCAGGTGATTGAGATGCTAGCTGTTGACCATGTCTAATGAGGATAAAGCAAATAATTCTTGTGTAGGGAAACAACCTGGAAATAGTTTTTTTTTAAAACGTTGTCACCAAGCATGTCATTCCCTGGTCCCAGCTCTGACACTGCAACTCATTTGGTTCAATCACAGAACTTCAAGAGTCCTCCATTTCCTCACATATAAAATGATGGCATCAAGAACATAAAAGTAAGATCTCACCATAAATTCTACAATTAGAATATATAAATTGTAGTTTACAAAAAAAACATGGATGGCTCTTAAGTATTAATAAAATGCAATATCAATGAATTAAGTTTTATTGGCCAGTTGCTTTGAAATTTTTAAACATGAACATTCTAAGGTAACTAAAGGCTCCTTAACTTAGCTGAAATTCAGAAAATGTATAGTCTATATCAAAAGATATTTACTTTTTATAAACCATTCTATAGTAAAATAAAAATGAGTCACATAAAGCATTGCATGCTGACATTAAGGAGTAGGTACCAGTGTAGTGTCCTTGCTCCCCACAAAAACACCTAATACACAGTCATTTATGCACACATTTGCACTCAAGTGCATGCACACATACAGTGTATACTTTCCTGCCCAGTTTTCCAAAGGTGCAAGTAGAATTAATTCTGCTTCCTTCACGTTATTATTGTAGAAGCTCAGACACAGAAACACCGGGCGATTTGCTTAAATGAATTTAGCACAGGATTGTGGAGACAAGAAACAAATCAAAATTCCCCAGTTCCTACTACAGTGCTCAATAGCAAACTTCAATGTCTCTAGCCATTATTCCTGGGTGAAACATATCAAACAAATATAAGGATGAGGTCATCTTTGATTATAAAAAAGAATTTTATTTTCCTTCTTAAGGTCAAGGAAAAAAAAAGAAGAAGAAAAAAAATAGAGAAAGAGAAAGGAGTCCTGAGAAGACATCATTGGCTGATATTGTCATGCTGCACCCCGAACACTTTTCTTGTGAGAGCTACCTCAATAGAGTATCACTGCTTGACAGCCAAAATGCCTCTTGCTGTGTATGACTGAAAGAAAAAGATAACCAGGTGATTGTACACTGTGTCAATGGCAAGAAAAACTGTATCTCTTTCACCTCGAAAGCCAGAAAGCCCTTTGAATACTTGGGTAGGATCTCCTCGGAGAAATCTATTTTCCATGTAATGGTGTGAATTGCCCACATGGAAACTAAATATTCATGACTTCATGAGAGAGCTAAGCTTTTGTAAAAAAAGAAATGGATTCTAAGTGCGCTTTATACATTTTGGACAAGCTAGTATTTGACATACTTTATATGTTCTGAATAGTATTATACTTTCAAATAAATCTCTACTGACATCATTTCAGTAATGTTATATCCTTAAAACCCATCTGATAGGTGAAGTGCCCTTTTTGTGGATTAGCCAAATAGACACATGAGGAGGGAATGTAGGAGAGAGAAGAGAAAGAAGACCAAGAAGGCAGCTCCCTCTCATGTTCTTTGCTGGGATTGTCCTTCTTAGAGCCTCTTTCTTTTCTAAGCATCTTATAAAGTTGCATGGAACTTCTTAAAGACTGAATGCCTGGGGCATTTCTCAAAAGAGTTTGTACATAGTAGAAAGAGTTATTCTTGCTCTCTTCCTTTATCTGGGGAGAATATTAAACAAAGTGGATTACATGGGGCAGTTTCCTGGACAAATTGAGTCAGGTAGGAAAACAAGGTTTGGTTTAGGCATGTACTTGCAAAGATGATTCTGGGGAAAAAAACATTGCCTTATAAAGCTGAATAAATCTGTCAAAATCTTATTAGGATGATCTTTGTATGTGCAGAATCACACTTGTTTCTCTTCATAGCCCCTTCCTCCTCCATCCCTCCTTCAGGAACTAACTTTCTACTCACTTTAAACATATTCACTGATTTTGTTCAATAAGATATAAAATCCACTCCAATGCAGAAGTCTATGGTTGATGTGTAGTTGATGAATAAATAACTCTGACTCTGTGTATGAAAAGTAGCATCCAAATAACTGAGAAAAGTATTTTTTTTATTTTTTTAAGTACAATAAGTTCTTAGCTATCAATAATTACTTGAAATGTAAATAAATTAAATTATCTGATACAAAGGCATAGAATGGCTGAAAAGATTTTTTTTTTAAAAAAAGGCCAACTTATGCTGCCTACAAGAGACTCATTTCAGGACACCCATAAGTTCAATATAAAGGAATAGAAAAAAGATACCCCATGAAAGTGGAAACCAAAAGAGAACAAAGATAGCTATATTTATGTCAGACAAAATAGATTTTAAGTCAAAAAGCATAACAAAAGACAAAGAAGGTCATTATAAAATGTTAAAGTCAAATCATCAAGAAATTTTTAAAAATCATCAAGATAATAGATCATTTGGAAATATTTATGCACCTAACATCAGAGAACTTAAGCATATAAAAAAATAACAGATTTGAAGGAAGCAATAGACAATATAATAATAAGAAGGAATTCAATTCCCCATTTTCAACAATGCATAGATCATTCAGACAGAAAATAAATGAGGAAACATTGGACTCAAACTATGATTTAGACAAGATAAACCTAATAATCGTAGTGAGAACATTTCATTTAATAGCAGCAGAATACACATTCTTCTCAAGAACACATGAGACATTCTCCAAGATATATAATTTGTGATGTCACAAAACAACTTTTAACAAATTTAACAAGATTGAAATCATACCAAATATCTTTTCCAACCACAATAATATAAAACTAAGAATCAATAACAACGGAAAACTTAAATATTCACAAGTGCGTGCAAAATAAACCATACATTTCTGAACAACAAATGGTTCAACAATGACTCGAAAGAGAACTCAAAAAATATATTGGAGCAAATAATAATGTAAACACATTATAACAAAATTATGGGATGTAGCAAAAGCAGTACTAGGAAGAAAGTTTATAGTGATATATGCTTACATTAAAGAAAGGAAAAATCACAGATAAACAACATAACTTTACACCTCAAGAAACTAGAAAAACAAGAACTAAGCCCATACTTAGCAGAAGGAAGAAGACAACAGAGATGAGACCAAAAATAAATGAAATAGAGACTAGAAAACAATAGAAAGAGCAATGAAGTAAAAGTTGGCTTTTTGAAAATAAAAATAAAATTGACAAACCTTTAGCTAGACATACTGAGTTAAAAAAAAGAGTACTAAAATAAATAAATTATAATTAAGAGACGTTACAACTGATACCACAAAAATACAAAGTATCATAAGAGACTAATAAGACCGATTATATGCCAACTAATTAGACAACCTGAAAGAAATATATAAATTTTTAAAAATAAAGAACACACTAAGTCTGAATTATGAATAAATTAATAATTTGAACAGGTCAATAACAAGAGAATGAATCCATAATCAGAAACTTCCAATAAAGAAAACCCCAGGACCAAGGGCTTTGCCAAACATTTAGAGGAGAAAATTTTGAAAACTCTTCAAAAAATTGAAAATGAGGGAATACCCCAAATTTTATCTTATAAAACCAGTATTACACAGGTAAGGACAGTACAAAAAAAGAAAACTACAGGTTGATATCCTTGTTAATATAGATCCAAAAATTCTCAACAAAATACAAGCGAAACAAATTAAATAGTACATTAAAAGGCTCATACATTATGATCAAGTGGAAATGATTTAACTGTGGGATGCAATAATGGTTTAACATATGTAAATCAACAAATATGAGAACTACATTAATAGAATGAAACACAAAAATTATATCAGCATTTCAATTGATGCAGAAAAAGCATTCAATAAAATTTGACATTTATGTCGAAAATTCTCAACCAATTGGGTAGGGAACAAAAATATCTCAACATAATAAAAATTATGAATGACAAATTCACAGCTAACATTATACTCAATAGTGAAAGGCTGAAAGCTTTTCCTCTAAAATTAGAACCAAGACAAATATATTCATTCTCTCCACTCCTTTTCAAAATAATATCGCAAGTAATAGCTAGAGCAGTTGGCAAGAAAAAGAAAAAAAATGAATCCATATTTTTTTTTAAAAAAGCAAAATTGTCTCTGTTTGCTGATAATATATCGTATCGAGAAAGAAAATCCTAAAGATTCAACCAAGAAACTGTTAGAACTAATTAAAGATTCAGTAAAGTTTCAGAATGCAAAATCAATATACAAAAATCAGTTGCATTTCTACACCTCAATAACGAACTATCTGAAAAAACTAAAGAAAACAATCCTATTTACAATAATATTAAAAATAATAAAATAAGCAATAAATTTAGCCAAAATAGTGAAAAATCTATGTACTGAGAACTATAAGATATGGATGAAAGAAATTGAAGAAGACACAAATAAATAAAAGGATATCTTGTATTTTTGGATTAGAAGAGGTAGTACTGATAAATGCTCATACTACTCAATGCCATATATAGAGTCAATGAAATTCCTAACAAAATTTTTCACAGGAAAAAAAAAAAATTCTAAAAGTTACATGAAACCTCAGAAGACCAAGAATAGCCAAAGCAATGTTGAGAAATAAGAAAGTTGGCGGTATCATTCTTCTGATTTCAAATCATATTACAAAGCTATAGTAATCAACACAGTATAGCACTAGCATAAAAACAAACACGTAGACCAATGGAATAGAATATAGTACCCAGAAATATTCCCAGTAAATATTGTCAACTCAAATTTGACAACAGAGCCAAGGATACTCAATGCAGAAGATAATCTCCTCAATAAATGATGTTGGTAAAACTGAACATCCACCTGCAAAAAGATGAAATTGGACCCCTATTTTACAACATTCACAAAAATCAATTTGAATTGGGTTAAGAATTTAAGCAAAAGACATAAAATCGTAAAACTCCTAGAAAAAAAAATAAAATACACTCCTTGACATCAGTCTTGGCAATAATTTTTTTGGATATGATAAAAAAAATCAAAAAGTGAGACTACATTCTATACAGGAAAATAATTTTGATCAGCAAATTGAAAAGGCAACCTACAGAATGGGAAAAAATATTTTTTATATTTATATTTATGATACATGATATATATAATATAAATATAAAAATATTTTTTATTTTTATGTTGTACACTTGAAACTACTATAAAATTATGAAACTCCTAAAATATTATAAAAAATATTTTTATATTTATATTATATTTATCATATATCAGATAAGGGGTTAATGTCCAAAATATATAAGAAACTCATACAAATAAATAGCAAAAATAAGAAAAAAATCCAAACAAAATGAACCCTAAGAGGCCCACATCAAGACACATCATAATTAAAATGCCAAAGTTTAAAGAAAAGGAGAGAATCTTAAAAGTGGCAAGAGAAAAATAATTAGTTACCTACAAGGGAGCTTCCATGACTCTGTTAGCTGATTGCCCAATAGAAACTTTGCAGGCCAGAAAGGATTGACATAAAATACTCAAAGTGATGAAAATCCAGGATCTACAACCAAGTTTACTTTATCTAGCAAAGCTATCATTTAGAGTCAAAGGACAGATAAAGAGCTTCCCAGACAAGAAAAAGATGAAAGAGTTCATCATTACCAAGCCAAATATATTATGAGAAGTGTTAAAGGAACTTTTTTAAAAGATCAAAATATGAATAATAAAATGGTAATAACTACATATCTATCAATGATTACTTTAAATGTAAATGGATTAAGTGCTCCGATCAAAAGACAAAGGGTGGCTGAATGGATAAGAAAACAAGACTCTTACATATACTGTCTATAGGAGACTCACTTTAGATTGTAAAACAGACACAGACTGAAAGTAAAGGGATAGAAAAGTATATTTTACAGAAATTGAAATGAAAAATAAAAGCTGGGGTGGCAATACTTATACCAAACAAAATAGACTTTAAAACAAAGGTTAAAACAAGAGGCAAAGAAAGACCCAGTAATCACATTTCTGGATACTTATCTGAAAAAACCCAAAACACTACTTTGAAGGGATACGTGCATCCATATATCCATTGCAGTATTATTTACAATAGCTAAGATAGAGGCAACATGGATGTCTACTAATGATTGGACGGATAAAGGTGAGGTAGTACAATGAAGTATTACTCAGCCAGAAAAAGAATGAAATCTTGCCATCTGCTACAACATAGACGGACCTAGAGGGTATTGTGCTGAGTGGAATAAGTCAGAGAGAGAAAGAGAAATGTCATATGACTTCACTTACATGTGGAATCTAAAGAACAAAATAAACGAACAAAGCAAAAACAAACTCATAGATACAGAGAACATTTTGATGGTTGCCAGATTAGGGGGAATTGGAGGGATGGATAAAAAAAGGTGAAGGGTTTAAGAAGTACAAATTGGTAGTTACAAAATAGTCATGTAAATGTAAAGTACAGCATAGGGAATATAGTCAATAATATTGTAATAACTTTGTACAGTGTCAGATAGGTACTAGATTCATCAGAGTGATCACTTCTTAAGTTATATAAATGTCTAATCACTATGTTGTACACTTGAAACTACTATAAAATTATGTGTCGAGTGTAATTGAAAAAAATTTTAAGTATTTTAAAAAAACATATGTATAATGTGAAAATAACTAACTAAATAATACATCAACCTCATAGAAAGAGGGAATAGAATGGTGGTAGACAGGGTCTGAGGTGTAAGGGAAATAGAGAGATGTTGATCAAAAGGTATTAACTTCCAGGTATAAGATAAGTAAATTCTAGAGATCCAATGTATAGCATGCTAACTCTAATTAACAATACCATAGTGCATGCTCGAAAGTTACTATGACAGTAGAGTTTTAATGTTCTCACCGTAATGACAACAAAATGATAATTATGTGAGATAAAAATGTGTTAACCTGATTGTGATTAATATTTCATGGTAAATACTTATATCAGATCATTACATTATATACCTTGAACTTACACAATATTATATGTCAATTTCATCTCAATAAAGCTGGGAGAAAAAGAAAGATGGACAGAAAGAATTTGTATAGGTGTGCAGTGTCCATTTTAAATATCCTTACAAAGGGATATCCAAGAAAGACTGAAAAAAGGGAGGGAGCAAGCCATACAGTTATTTGTGGTACAAATAACTTTCCAGGCAGACATAAAATTAACGGTAAAGCAGAGTGTGGACTTGAGGTCCTAGGTTGTAGTTTCAAGAAACTCCATACTCTCAGCTCAGCAGACACGGTCGGTCCTGGGACGGGCCTGAGGCAACTGTACCTGGAAAGTTTCAGGAGCAGTAAGATGCTCAGTGTGTCAGTAGCAATAGAACCAATATGACGAGCAGCTAGCTGAGGTCAGAGTGTAAGGGGACCCCTAGAAAGGCTCCTAAGCCTTGCGAGGAGCTTGGCCGTGATCTGAGTAAGATGAGCAGTCACTGTAAGGTTTTGAGCTGAGGAGTGGTCTAAAATATAACTTTAAATAAAGAAGAATAATGTGAGTTCAAAGAGTGAAATAAAACTGCTAGTATTTGCAGATGATATAATTAACATTTAGCAAAGTAAACAGAAAAAAAGTTGGAAAAACCAGAGATAAGAATCATTATTGAATTCGAGACCAACTTTTGAAAACAATAGTGTTCCTCTATGACAAATGTACCAATAAAAAACATTATAGAAATGAATATGTGATTTATAAATACAAGTAAAAAAATCTCTGTACATTGTCTAGACCTTAAACCTAACAGAACAAAAATGTCTATGGTCTTCATGAGCAAAATTTGAAAATTTTATTAAAGACATAAAGGAAGATTGAAATGAATTGAGATGTATCTTATGTTCCAGATTGAATATTTAAAGGTATTGGTTGTATCCAAAGAAATCAACAAATAATACAAAAAGTAAAAATAATTTCTTCCTTTGGGGCAAAGTTAACACAGGCTCATTGCCCATTATAAAATGTTTGGCTCCTTTAGCTTGTCCTTTCTTATAACACAACCACTCTGTGTGCAGGAATCCCTGCTCTTTTCCCATCGTCTTTTGGGAATTGGGGCTCATGCACAAAAATGGTGACCTTCTGGCTACTTTTATTGCTGCAGCAACAAAATATCCTTTGTCTCTGACCCAGTAGTATAATGTCTCTGTCAGTATCCGTGTGTAACTATGGTGAACTAATTTGTTAACTTGCAAGTAGGTTATCCATAGGGGGAATAATAAAATTGGTCTTCCCTTGAAACCACACATCAAAATCGATTTCAGGTGATTAAAAGCTTAAATGCAAAAGCCAAATAATTAAAACTTAAAGAGGACATTATAGAAAAATCTTTATGACCTCGAGGTAAAGAAGAATTTAAGTCATCAAAAGTGTGAATTGTAATAAAAGTGGTAAATTTAAATCCTTTAACATTGAGAATTTGTGTTTCTAAAAAGACCATAATGAGATTGAAAAGAAAAGCCATAAAATTGGAAAAGATATTGCTAATATATAATTGACAAAGGATTAGTACTCAGAATAAGTAAAGAACTAAAATTATCAAGCAGATAAAAACAAATAAATCTTTTTTTTAAAAAAAAAGCTTGTAAATATACATGGAAAGATGCTCAATCTTATTTGAAGTTGAGGAAATGCAAATTATAACTAAAATGTGTTACCTCTTCCCATACATTGACTTGTCAAATATTTTCTTAAAATTCAGTTTGTATCAAACATTGACCAGGATATGGAATATCAGAACCTTTCTTTATTGCTAGTAAACATTTTTTTTGGAAAACTTTTGGCTTTATTATTTAAAGCTGAAAAAATGCATACCTTTCAATCTCCCAACTCTGATCCTAGATATATAGCTCAGCAAAAGTTGTAAGAGTGAACCAAGAGACATTTAAAAGAACATCCATAACAACATTGTTCATAAGAGTAAATACTGGAATAAATCAGGCAGGCAATCCTGGTAGATATCTGGGCAGAGGGCACGCCATGGCACACTATTCAGATTATGATATCTCTGGAATATAAACAAGTACTTCTCTAGCAGAGAGTTCAACTCTGTCTTGATATTCAAACTTCTACTCCCATCATCACTGTCTTGTCATTTCTCATTGGCCTGAGATATCTATTGATTCTTCTATCTATGCATTTGTAGGAAATCTAAAACCAAGGGTTAAAAATTTGTTAAAGTACCTATCAGATAAAGAAGAAAAAAGAAACATTGATTGCTCAACAAATTATAAATTTTGATTACTATAGCTTGAGGCCAGCGATATTTGTGGTGTTTCAGGCCCAAGGGTGCCAGGCCAACTGTGGAAAAGACAAAATTAATTAATGTTTTCTGAGATTAATTAGAAAATTAAATGGAAGTATAATGAAAACCAGCATGGCTTAGCTCACTGGATTTATAACTGTGTGCCACTAAATCTCAGAGTGGTTCAAAATTTCTAGGTATTATTTGAATATAAATGTAGTGAGATTGGCTGTAATGGTTTTTTTTTTTTTTTAACTTTAGCACCTAATTCCAAGGAGAACTACTAGGAAATTTGCGGTATTGTAAAGCATAGAGCCATTTGACAGCCCTGGTCTGAGTTAATGTTCTTCAAAATACCTTTATACAGTATAAATTAAAATACTCCAAACTTTTGGTGGAATTTTGAAAAAACAAGGCAATAAATGCCTGTGGTCATGTAGGAGCAGCATGACTTCAAACTTGCTGCATGAAAGCTATGTGACAAATGTTTTCACCTTCTTTGTTGTTCTATAAAGTGGGTATTGTGTTTTAAATGTAAAAGAAATGCAATTATCTTTTTTCAGACTTACATCCCTCATAACCAGTAAGTAGTATAAAGGTCATGTTTAAACCTTACTTCTGCCTATTTTTCAAAACCAGCTTCTCTGAGCTTGTTTTTCCACTGTTCTCACTCTCTCTTGCTTGTGTCTCTAGATGTCATCTAGATGATATAATGTCTATTGAGATAAAAAAAAGAGCAACCAAACTCATCTTTTTGGTATCAGCTGGACAATCATCAGACCCAGCACGCTACAACAGATAATTGATTATGGAATGTATTCTGTCTCAAAATCCTATGGTTAGCAATACAACAGGAAATGTCACCCAATTTCACACCTACGTTTCATTTTCTAATTTTGTTGGGTGGGAGGGAATGGTCTAACTCTTTTTCATTTTTCATTGTTTGTTTTTTTAAAAAAGCACATCTGGTACAATATCAACAATGGTCACTATGAGAAATGTTAAGCTTTGAGATGATTCATATCATGCAATTTAAATAAAAATTTATCCAATTGCATTCTTTATGTCATTTGTAAAAGTATTCTTTTTTATCTTTCCTCAAATACTAAGAATTTCTTATTAAAGACATAGGTTAAAAATAAAAACTAAAACTTGTCTCGTTTTAAATAGAATAAAGTTATTTATCACGATGTATTATTAAAAGTTTTAGTATTTAGATTAGTGTCTTCCAAAGAGTCCTCACTGGAGCCTCATTTGATAAGATTTTTGTGAAATAAAATTTTCTATAATGAATAAATCTGGGAAATGCTAACTGCTCAGATTTACTCAACTTGTAAAAAATGTAAGTCCTTCAGAATTCTTGCAAAAAAAGAAACTAGTTTAAATTTGTGCAAACAAATTTATATGTACATAAAATTTTGATTTAATATCTATTTAGATTTTTAGATACTTTATGTATCCCAAAACAGAAATTGGACTATAATGTTTCTATCTATCAGAATCCCATAGACACATTGTAAGTAGTATTTGGTGATATCATGGTTCAATAAGTTGACTTAACCCTAGACTAGAAAAAAGAAAATTTTAATGCCAAGACACATGTGGAAATATGATAATCTTCAACATCCCACATCATAGATTACACCATACTGAGATATAATCTCGGAACCTACAATTACAATTGTGTTTAGTAATTTGTATATTTTAGTCCCCCAAACAAATCTAATATGGTTCCTGGGCTAATTCATTGTTCTTATCACTTGTAGAAGTAAGAAGTTAGTGTTGCAGTAGTCGGAATGCTTTGGAGGTGTCAGAATCACCTGGGGACTCGCTCCAATCCTCTCCTGTCCCCATGGTCCTAGTCTCCATGTTCATTAGCTCTCCACACAATTTTGATAGTCACCATGTTTGAGAAGCACCTCCCCATTGAAATAAGAGTTGTCCTCATTTTATTCTTTCATTTTTCAGCTCCCATGTCACATCGCACCTCTTCACCAAAACAAAAGACATAAAACCTGCCCCCTACCTCTTCCATTAATGACACGGTTTAATGTAAAAATGATTTGCTCTGTTTTGTCTCAATCACTTCTAGAATAATCAGGTACTGACCTCATCTCTACTCAATCTAAAGTCCATTCAGAAAAATTACAACCACAGTTGAGGTGAAAAAAAAAGGCAAGATTCAGGATCCAGGCTTCAAATATAAGACAGATTCAAGGGCAGAAGAGTAAGATAGTAACCCAAGAAGAGCAAGCTGTCTGAGGTCTCTGACACAGTGGGAGAGGAAGGGAGATTAAGCATTTCTGGTGCCTGGGAATGGCTTCAGGGGGCGGGGCGTCACAATCCTATCTCAGTCACGCCAATGGGAAGCGAAAACAGGAAACTGAAGTTTAAGATAGAATGAAGGGAGATTCAGTAGTTTGTTGTCATTGTCACGTAAATCTAGTTTGGTTTAGCCTTAATCTGAAAGATGTTTTGTGACTCCCTTAGTTTCCACTGCCCAAGGAAGAGAAAGCTTTCATACTGCATTTCTCTTTCAAAGAGGCGAGTCCCCAATTTGCTGGAGTGACTGAATCCCACACAAGACTTCATGCTGGTTTACAGGAAAGTCAAGTATGCTGGTTAGTACAAAAACCTCTTAAAAAGAAAGGAAGATCTTTGACAGCTTTGCTAGGAAATCACTGCTTCGATAAAACTAGGCCCACAAGAGCATACACACAAAACTTTAGAAATTCCTGAAACTAATTTTTTCTGTTTTAAAAGAAGATCTAAAACCAACAACAAGAAAAAGGGATTCCTACTGCTTTCAAATTATAATGTGCTCTTGAAATTACAGGTCAGTTACACCCCTCTGCAGGTTTCTCTGTTTGTATGTTTGTTTGTTTGTTTCCATCCTCCCTCCCTGCTTCCAGGCCCCCTAGCAGGACTTTGGTTTTATTATTATTTAGGTAGCACTATGGATAAAGACCTCAGGAAAAAAAAAAATAGCCTTGCCAAGACACTTTGATGGCCTTTTCTCTGTGTAATTATGCTGACTCTTAATAACACTAAAGGCACCCGTCTTATTGACGATGGCACAGAGGCCTTTTCACAGGGAGATAGATTGTTTCTGTGGGCCTTGACGATCTTCAAATGATCTGAGCACAGAAAAGAGAGCGGAGTGAATTTTATTTTAACTCATTTTATTTCTGAATTTATTTCCCAGCAGCTAGGAGGTGGTGACTGCCCCAGCAGTCAAGTCAATTGTTATCTGTGGAACTTGATTATGTTTGGACCCAGTTGCTCATTTTGAGCAAGACACAGTTAATGAGGAGAGAAATGAAAAGTGCATTGAGTCACAGTGTGTTTGTGGTAATTTGTGACACATTTACTCCACTCGGTTCTTTGTTTATTCCTTCCCCCTCAGTGCAGGTTCTGTAGAAAAAAGGAGCAGATAAGTGAATTCACTGGTAGACAGTTAAGGGTGTTGAAGGTAATGAATCTCTCTCTATCTCCGTCTCCATTGCTGGCAGTAATTGGGGCACCGTTCATCTCTACAGTAAAATGCCAGCAAAGCTCATCTTAACGAAACATCTTTTTCTTCCCCTATTATTTCACAATATATTTTTTTATTGACACTGCTAGTTTTTTTATTTTTACCATGTCACTTTTTTTTTGGTGTGCTCTTTGCCACTTTTCTAAATAATAGTCCATTAAACAGTTCACAGTGTGTGTTCTGTAGAAATGTAAAAAAGTGATTGGATGATACTAATTAAGGAGAGATTTTGTTTCCACTTACTGCAGATCAATGGTGGGTTACATTAGAGCTGCATTTTGTGATGAGTTTAACACAAAAGAACAGCTGTGTTAAATACATATTTCAAGATGTACAGGTAGGTCAAATAAGCATTCCTCTCTTTGAAAAGTCTGTATGTTATAACTCTAAATTCTACTTGCAGAACTGCGGGAAGACACAAAGACTAATTACTCACTATGGTCATCATTAGTTTTAGAAGAAACTGTTCCAGATAAAATTGGGATATGTTCACTTACTTCTAGTTCTTACTTTAATTCAGGTCCTTCAATGTGTTGGTTTACTGTAATATTTTTCCAGTTTGATTTTCAACAAAATTTCCAACTGAATGAGATGTTCTCTTTTCTTTTTTATGATGATTTTGAATTGAGGAGGAGAAATGTCAGTGTGTTTTTGTGACTTAACCTTAACTGTCCTTATGATTATCTTTATCTACTGTGTGGTAGGATTTACTTATTTCTCCAGGAATACAATTTTCTTTTATACTAGTTTGAGGTAATATGGCCCATTTCTGCGAATGACAATCAACATCCATTAAAGAATATTTTAAACTCTGAGGGACACAAATACTTGGATTAGCAGAATTATAGAGCAGAGAAAATATCTACTTCTGCCACATAATTTTAGCCTGCAGTAGCTTCCTTTCAGACTATATTCATGCAACCTAGATTTATAGACATTTCCTTTAGTAAGTTATTTTTTATAGCAATTGTATTCTTTCTGCTACTTTTTTTGATATTTAGATATATACAATAGATACTTTATAGCAACATTTTCTTCACCTACAATGTCAATTGCCTACAACAGTGTCCACCGAGTTATGGGTTCACATGGTCTCAGATATTCTCACAGATTAAATTATACTACAGCATTAATTTTGTCGAGTATCTCCTGCTTACATTTG
Organism: Pteropus medius; assembly: GCF_902729225.1. Classification (NCBI taxonomy): domain Eukaryota; kingdom Metazoa; phylum Chordata; class Mammalia; order Chiroptera; family Pteropodidae; genus Pteropus; species Pteropus medius. The sequence continues at coordinate 1,641,750 of NW_024350921.1, read as the reverse complement.
GGAATAAAGGACGAATTTTCTAACTGAGCACATTTGGTTAAAAGACTTGTAGGGGAGAAGGTCTCTGAGAACCTCCCTGTTTCCACGTGTGGCTTGCTGGATGACTCAGGGCCAGTGGTCCTGCACGTCTGTCTAGTCACCTATAAAACCCTCCTTAACGGTGACAAGAGTTACATGGAGCACAGGTATGAAATTGACTTCAAAGGGATCATTTTGCTGGAGAGACATGTAAACCTGGGTCTAAAGTTTGGTAATCAGGCTGTGAAAGAGCAAATTTCTTTCAACATGGGAATGAGATCTCAGGAGGCTACAGTTGCTTATGGGGCTCAGCTTTGCAGGGGGAGCCCATAAAATTCGTATTGGTCTGAATAAAGGAAATCATCCTTCACATTTTTGGCATTCTAGGGCAATAAAATAAGAAAGAAATGAAATTTCCTAGTGTGATGTGAACAACATTGTATTCACGTAGATATATCTTCGTCTTTTTTTATGTATCTTTTTCCCACATCTATTTTGATGTTTTCCTTTACATCTTGAACTTGTGAACTTGCATCTCGATTACATCTATTCTCTTTAAATCAGACCTCTTATGAGGGCTAAAGAAAGTAGCTTATGGGGAAGCCCTTTGCAAAATACACATCATCTCTGTTAAAGTAACTTTGTCAGTTTACCATGGCATGACTATGATGGAATTTAGCCCTAGACATAGAGTAATTGAAGTTATTTTAAATTTTTTCCCCACAAATATGTACTGAGAACACTTGCTCTATGCCAGGCAATGTTTTTGGCTCCTAGGATACAGCAAACAAACAAACACAGTACATTTCCTACCCTTGCGGAATTTATATTTTAAAATAATGTTCATACTCTCATGGTTACCTTGCTCATCCAGGAGGAAGAAGGTGATGTGTGATGTGTGTGTGTGTGTGTGTGTGTGTGTGTGTGTGTGTTGCTACAAAAAAAAAAAAAGCACAGGAAAATCTTTCCTTATTTAATCTTAAGATTTGAATGTGTTGCTAATAAGTGGAATGAATATAAAGTCATATCAGAAACTCTGAAGTCCAGAGTTAACTTCACTTTATTCTGTGTTCTTCTCCCCTGCCATGTGTGTGGAGATGGCTATGCTCTCTAGTGGACTGGAATGGGAGACCCCAGGATCTTTTACTTGCAACTCAGAGACCTGACTCTAGACATTAATTCCAGACTGTGCACCAGAAAGGGTATGCATCTCTTAGGTGCAGGGTAAGGGCTGAGATAGGAGTGTGAGAATGTGAAGGTTCGGGAGCCTTGGAGTGGGGCCGATATGTCTGTGCAGACAGCAAAGACATTGATCACTAACTAGACCCTGGTTAACTGAGTATTGTTTGGATAAAGGTGTAGGCCCAACAGATAATCAACAATTGCCACAAGGGAGATGAGAATTGGGATGTATGAGAACTAGGAAAACATAAATATCAAATGGAAAAACCTAAAATCGAGTATAAATTCTATTTTTGCTATTTAAATCACTTGAGAAGATTACTTAATACTGTGACGCTCATCCAGTCTTTACAAATAAGTAGAAATCTCAAACTCCAAAATATAGTTGTTGCTAAAGACTGACTGTTTTGTCCCATTCCCCAAGATTTATATATTGAAATCCTAAACCCCAAGGTAATGATATTTGGAGGTGGGGCCTTTGGGAGGTGATCAGGTCATGAGGGTGAAACCCTCATGAATGCAATTAGTGCCCTTATAAAAGAGAACTTCCTCGCCTCTTCACCAAACACTGAATCTTTTGGTACCTTGATTGTGGACTCCCCAGCCTCCAGGACTGCGAGAAATAAGTTTCTGTTGATTAATAAGCTACCTGGTAGTGGTATTTTTGTTATAACAGCCTAAAAGGACTAAAACAATTGTAAAGAATAAAATATTCATGGGACCATTTTATAAACTATAAAGCAGTTGTAAATTCTAGTTCATACATGGTCTCACTAGTACATGTTTTAATGATATTTGAAACAGAGATATGAGTTGGCAATCATTTATTACACAGATTGGTACCAGAGCTGCAGGTGTTTGGGGAAAAGAAAAATCAACATTTATAGAGTGTCCCAATGTGCTTAAATACTCATTTCTTTCTAATAATGAATGAGAATATCTTCCCTCCTCACCCCAAGTATTGTTTCAAAGGTTTACTTCAAATCATTTATGATAAATTTTCTAGAATAAACTCATTAACTGTTTTATCACCTCACTCAAGTGCTTCATTTTTCTAGATGATGATAAAAGCACGAAAAATACATGTTCGGGGCCAATATGCATTTTTAAGTTTATTTCAAGTACATTTGAAGATAATAATGAAAGACTTTCTACCATGATTTGTACAAGGTGGGATATGTACAATAGTTTTGCTTGAATCTCTCTTGCAGCCCCATTATAACCCAGTTAACATTGGCCCTACAGTATTGGCTTCTAATGATGTGTTTTTATTCTTATTTTTATAATATAGCAGACATCTGGAAGGTCTATGTTGAATAAGGACTTGTTTTTTTGTCCTTAAGAAGTAAGATTCTCGAGGGCAAGAACTGTAACTTTTAACATGGTTTACACCTCAGTTCCTGGCACAATTCTTTAACACATGATAGATAGACTGTTGAATGAATGAGTTGGGAAGCTAAACGTGTATTTTCAAAAAGTAATAGAAATTGATATAAATATTAAATAGTAATATTAAACTTTTAAATTATTCTAAGATGTACACTTATTATCTGCATGTATCTATATGGTATCTCTTATTTTTTAAATTTGTGCTAAAGCACAAACTGGATCGAAGTCTAGTTTTACTTGAAGAAATATTGTGGCTGTGTAGAACAGTAAATGACATGCTAACTGACACAGGGATCAAAAATCAACATTCAATCACAAGCTAACATCACCATCATAGGATGATACTATGAGATATAATAATAGATATGAAGCTTTTCCTAAAATATATTTAACTATTATTATTATTTGACTATAAAAATAGTTATTGAATTAAAATTGGCATTAGAGTACAGGAACAAAAGCTTCACACACTATCGGCTTTTCCATTGTAGTTACAATCACTGTCTTAAACTAAATTGAGATTCATTTTCTATTAGGGAAAGGGGAAATGTGATATTTGGGGGTGGCACATAGTTTCCTAATAATTTACTCTTTTCTTCATGCTGAACACATGCTATACAGTCTTTATCATATTTGGATTAAAGATAATATCTCATGGATGTTGTGCATAATTTTGGAGTTTTGTTTTTTTTTTTCCCTGACAGTTTCTTCTTTTAACTTTCAAGTGACAAGACGGACATTCTATTTGTAACTCATTTTCACAAATTGTTAAGAATTTCCACAAATTGAAAGACTCACTGTTCAATGGAACTAAATAACTGAAAAATAGACATGTTGATTGTTATAATCCACCTAGTCAATTTCTAAAAAAGTCACTAAAAACAATGAACTCCTCGAGAAAATACAAGATTAAATTCCTTCAAGCCTCTGGTCCCAACAGTTTCATCAACATAACAATAAGTAACCTTGTTTTATGTGTGTTTCTGTTTAAAAATCCTTTATTTAATATATATTGTTAATTTATTAACATTTAACTCATGGCCAACAGCACCCTAACTCATGCCTAAAAGAAGCTTAGGAAATACATATACTTTTTCTGTAAAGCACGTCAGTCTTCTTGTGCTATGAACATAGAAAGCATTATTTGAGATGGGGAAGTTGCCAAAAAAATTGCAAAAATGCAAAAAGTGTGGCACTAAATAGACCATGAAAAGGAGCCTTGTTTACTGTATGATGTCTGCAACAAAAGGGCAGAATGTCCCCCTGTTGGACCTTGGCCGAGAACACATGTATAAGGCGGGTAGCATTTTTTGCTGCTCTGTGCATGTTTGAATGTGATCCTGAAAGTGTAGGCTTTGATTATTGATTTTGGAGTTATAGGTTAATTTTAGCAAGTACGGGAGTTTGCAAATATGAAATCTATAAGGAATGACTGTAGTTTTAAATATTGTATTTGATGTTATGATTACTCATAGCAAAAAAAATGCTATAAGAAAAGAAATATTAAACAGGAATGCGATAGTGTTTACATTTTTTATTAACATGTGTTGTGCTCAAAACATATCATGTTATTCTTGGATTTAGCTAACTCATTTCTTTTTACATTTAACTGCCAATCTATTTCATTTTAGCTGTCTATCTGAGGGTCCCTAATAATAGGTTCGTGTATAAAATTAACAGCTTTAACAGTTGTCAAAAATTATTCGAGCATTTTCACTTGCAATAATAACTATACCTTTATATTTCAGTAGAATTTTATCATATAAAGCACACACGGAAAATTCTCTATTTTTTTCTAATTTTTTCATAAAAGGTATACTAAACTTGAATGACATGCCTTGTTTCTATTCCAGACCTTATACTCACTAGATATGATGACCACAAGATTATTGACAATATAAAATTCGGAGTAGGCTAAAATGATGGTCTTCTGAAGGACAAGGCAAAATCCAAAGCCATATTTGAGAGGCTAATCCAGTACTAAGTTAAATTTCAGTGCATCTCTATCAAAACTCTGAGCTGCTGGGTTCTGATTCATTGCTTTTTTCTTAATATCACCCCTGACCCAGCCCAGCACTACCATCCAACACAAAGAAACCCATGATCGTTATATATTACTAGCCAAGAGTCTGCAATTTGAAATCCATTCTGCAAGAGAATTCCTTTTTTAAATTAAATAATTTCTCATCAACTAGGGATTATTTAGATATTTCCTTGCCTTAGTCTGGAGGTGAGGCAAGCTTTTGAATGAGTACCATGGGAGTTTGTTGGATTTCCACTTCTTTCTTCTGAGAGGCAGGAAAGCACAGAAGTTGGGATTCAGACTGCCTACAGTTGCATGCTGGCTCTGCCACTTGTTATCTGTGTGGTGCGGGACAAGTAACCTCATTTCTTTGTCCTCTGGTTCCTTATCCATCAAATAAAGAAATCGACAGAGGTAGTTGTCCTCGTGAGGAATATATGAGTCAATGCTTGGAAAGAGTGCCTGGCATATGAATCTCAGCTATCTTTTTATCAACACCAGTGCCGTCATGGCTTCTGTAACGTCCATAATTGTCAACATTGCTAGACTCAGTTGAGGCTGGTTTTGCAATTAATCTTGGAGTCCCAAATTCTGGCTAAACATTTTAGGTTTTGATTAGATTCTGTTATGTGACCAAAGCTATAGGATAGTCACGTCTGTGATTGAGTTATACTTTATGACCCCACCTTAGCCGACCAAAAAATATTTTCCTGTTGACATTAAAGATGCTCTATTATGAAAGGGCCCCATGGATGTGACATAAGGATAGCCTTCAGTAGCTGAGAAAAAGCCCCAGGTGACAGACAACAGGAAAACAGGAACCACAATTCTCCAACTGCAAGAGAGTAAATCTTTTGAACAACCTGAATAAGTGTAGAAAAAGCCCTTGAGTTCCAATGAGAACATGTCTCTGCAGAGATTTTGATTTCCGGCTCATGTGACCCTGAGCAGAGAGCTCTGTTATGCTGGACTTCTGAACTACAGAAGTTGTAGGATAATAATAGGTGCTATTTTAAGCCATTAAGTTTGTGAGAATTTATTGCATAACATAGAAAAGTAATACAATGGCCTGAGCAGTGGGAAGGATTTTCGATGACAACACTTGTGTCACTAGTGAAAAGTCTCCCTCTTTAGAGGTGGTCATTATGCACATAGCCCGGATATTCAGACATGGTGCATGCTGGTAGCAATATATGTCCTTTTTCTTATTTGGAGATTTAAACTTGGGGTCCTACAGCTGACTTTCTCCGTCCCAAAAGCTACATTGCTGTATCTGTCAAGAGAAAGGAAAACATATGTTTATCTTAATGGCCATTCCAACTTGCCAAATTAGATGTCACCTCTGGACAAGAGCTATAGATATATTTTGGTATCTTGAGCCATAGAAGAGAATTTAACAAAAAAGATAAAGAATTGCCATCATCAAACCCATCATGTACATGATACATACACCACTGGTTTCAAAAAGAATGTCCTGTTGCCGAGACAAATGTTCACAGAGAGAAATTAAAATCTTTCTCTCTTCCCCTTGTCTTCATCCAAAGAAGGAGAAAGGCTTGGTCTTGTGTTGTCTGCAAATGCTGTCTGTACTTCTTTGTCAAAACAGTCAGCTCCAAATTGAATAAGGGACAGTTTTGAAATGCTTCCCAACTTAACATTTTCAAGGGTAACATTTTATTTTAAGTTGACAGACAAAGCCTTTATCTGACAAATGAATGTGCTCAAGAGATTATATCAACGGCTAATCCAATTTAAAATCTTTGATATGTTTTGTTATCTCTGCTGTGAATTTGATGAGCTGTAGATTATGAAGAACTGAAAGTTATATTTATTTTTACTTAAATCTTTATTAATCATTTTTATATTTAACTTTAGGGAAATTATATCTTCTAATTATTTTTCCTTATCTTTAGAAGGAAAGATACTAATAATAAAAAATAATCCTATCCCAAATCTGGTTTTTTTTTTGTCTAGTTTTTCTTGGTTATCATCTTAAGCTTACACAAACTTACTTTACTAAATCAGTGGATAGAAACAAAAAGAAACACATAAGTGCAATCAACCAAGTTCTGTTCTTGTGCGTGTGCGTGTGCACGTGTGCATGCATAGTTTGTTTGATTAGAGCTATGCTTCACAATAAAGCGCCCATTTATTATATTGACCCAATTCCCAATTAGTTATTTTGGCATTCTGTGGGCAGAACTACCAAGTATGCAGTCTATATGACATAATTTATGTCTTTCTGAAAAGTCGCAATAAAAATAACCAATGATCATTATGGAATAAAAACACTATTTGAAAATCTTTTAGAAGCGAAGACATTAATAGAGAATAGGAGCGTCACAAAGGTGAGGTCTCTTTCCACGTCTTCCTTTAGTCTATGGCAGTATTTCATTTTATTTCATTTTATTTTATCTTATCCTCCTACATTTCATTTTATATTTGGTGTGGATAATGCCAGTCTTCAGATTTGTGACCTCACTTGCTTTCCTAAGGGAGTTATTTTTCTGACTTACAAGTTGTTTCAAACTGTTTCCCAAATCTTTCCAGTACTGAAGTGCGAGTGTAAACATATCATAATAACATTCACTGGAAGACTTTTAAATATCTAATTATCTCCTAGTGCTGTTTGGGACAACACTGCACCTTGCCTGAGTATTTCCAGACTATATTATTGTATCCATTTCTCTAGCAAATTCAGTCTAAGTTAAGGGTAAGGTGTTCCTTTAAGAGATTTTTTATGGCACTTTCCACTTCCACCTCAAACCCCGTTTTCATATTTTTAATTCTACCTTACAAAATGTTACAACCAGAAAGCCCACATTCCAGTGAAAACGTTTTTCTTCATTAAGGGCTCCCCCATAAAGAGAGCATGGATACAATGAGAATTCTTTTTTCCCCCCGGTCGCTTGGCTATCATAACTTGGCCCTCCTCTCCTTTACATCCCCAAAGCTTTGCATGTGTGATTATCATAACTCCCTTTTCCGTGGGATTATGTGTAATTAAGTTTTCAATCAATGTGACTAATTAAATGAAAGCACTTCTGTGGGTTAGATCAGGAGACTAGCAATCTGGGTGTCTGAATATTACCACTAATTCACTAGGTGAATACAGCAGGTTATTTAACTTCTCATTTTCCTATGAAGGGCAAAGAGGGGAAGTATTTAAGGTCAAGTCTACAAGGTCCCAATTTTCCAAGAACTCCAAATTCTTATCTTTATTTCCTTATTCTTTTTTGAGCCTCAAATTCAAATTCCCAACTGCCTTTTAGAAATGTCCTTTTCTTACTTGGCGGCTTAAACTTAGGGTCCGAACCTCACTGGGTCCATCTGAAAAGTCAGCCATGAAGAGTCACATAACTCTGAAGGGCTACTGCAACCCCCTGTAAGAGTGCTGAATACCTCTATTACCCTGAACTTGACAGGTTTCACCGCTCAAATGATAGATGGAGGAGATGGTAGATAGATGGAGACATTTATTAGTAAATACTTTAACTTTCTTTTATTTCTTCATTAGGCATGAATTAAGTATTGTGTGTTGAGAAAATATCTTTTGCCGTATCAATGTTTCTAGCTTTTAAACAAATATAAATAATAGAAATAATTTCTGGAAAGTTCCTTAGAGACACTCTGGCCTAACCTCCTTACTTTTATAGTAAATCTGACACCCATGAAAAATAAGGATTTGCTTACCTTAGAAGGAACTAGAACTCTACACTTCCTTCCCAGTGCTCTCAGCACTGTTTACCACTAGCTCCCAATTATTGGTAGTCACAACTGCTTATGCCACTAAGCGTGATGACACTTAGCTAAAATGAGGACATGTTTAAACTTCTCGGTTCAATAGCAGGACAGTTGGTCACCATCTAGCACCTCTTAGGTACCCAGAGAAACAGAATGCTCATGAGACAAGTGTGGCAGATGTGCCACATGACTCCTATGTCTCTATTGTTTTTCATTGGACTCATTCTTTTGTCACCCTGTGGAGGAAATAGAGCTTCAGGAAGAACTCTCATGGAGCGCACAATGATTTCTAGAAAAATAAGCAATAACCTAAGGGAGAAAGAAGAAGCATATAAATATCTCAGTGTGTCCGACATCACAGAGCCTCCAGACTGAGATGAGACATAGCCACTCGCTCCTGCTTCTTCCCTCCATTGGGCCTTTCCACAGACCTCCAACATGCAATCATCCCCTCATGTCATTTAGTTCATCTTCGACGTATACTTCCTTCAAAGAATGCATTGCCATTCACCTAAGCTTTCTTCTGTGGCTAAAAGCAGAAGGCAAAGTTTCCCTTAAATTAAATACTTTCACATTTATTTGAATAGTATGCTCTGTACTGTCATGCATTATTAATATATCGCCTTGGATATGTTCTTCAGTTATTGCCTGTGTGATTTTCACATCACCCTGCAACATTGCAAGTCCCTTGGGAAGGAAGGCCATGACTTCTTCTTTGGTGTTTCCAATAGAACTTAATAAGCATGCATTGAGTTTACATAAATCTCTGTGGAGACTTGAGAAGAGAATGTGTTTGTTTGTTTGTTTTCGGCCACTCTTTCAATGTTCTTGTCATGGTTAAACAAGAAAATAAACAAGGGCCTCTGGCATATTTAAACTGTTTCAATCTCTAAGCACTGATATATTATGAGCATTTAAAGTGTCAAAAGAAAAAGCAAATTTTTAAATGTTTAATTTTTTTTAAAGTTGTAGATTATGGACCTATATGTTAAAATTAAAACATATATTTAAAAATTAATAAAGATTGATCAATAACTAATAAAATTTTTGTAGATTGGTTTATAGCGACCCTCCGAGTGAACAGTCACGATCTAGAAATATGATATATCTTTGTCTTAGAAATGAAACCATTTTGCTTTTCCCTGCTAAACTAATTCTTATTCTGTTATGCTTACAATTCACAAATGTCTCAGGGTACAATGTATATTAGAGCTATTAAAGACAGGTCTGTAATGTTAAATAGTAGCAAGTCAAAGATGACTAGTCTTGTCATTTAATGAGTCAAAGATCAGATACTATATTGTATTAAAATTAAGCCATGTGTACTTATAGTCTGCTATTGTCTTTGTTTGCAAAATGTCAGCAGAGAACTAACAGGAAATAGGAGAATGTGGAAGACAAAAGTTGAAAATGGCAATGAAACAAAATGACGTTTGTTGAATTGAAACAAGGAATTGTTTAATTAAAAGAAATTCATATCTCCTATTCATTAAGATATGCATCATCGAGATTCATTTTAGAACAAAAATCTAATATCTGCTTTGTAACTTCAGTGATATTTTCACATACTTTTATTCTCCAAAATAATACTGGCTAGTGGAGAAGGAAAGGGAAAAAAATGCATTATGCTTTTCTATATATTGAGCACATACCACTGTCTCAAACCAAATTAGTAACTTCAAAAGAAATGCATCAAAAATTATAATTAATCCAGAGGTATAAATGAGAATTGAGAAGAAATATGACTCAGCACTCTTGAAAGATTTAAGTCTATTAAAATTTACATTCATATGCACTAAATGGTGACAGATCAAGGAATTTCTAGGAGGCTCTGAAAGCAGCTGGCACCTTAGGTACTGCCTTTATACGAAAACATTTAGGTGAGAGGAATAAAAAAAAAAAAAAACCCTTGTATCCTGGTGAAGAACTATCAAATCATGTGGAGTGACATCTGTCTCCATTAAATAGAGTAATTTCCCAGAGAGGAACAAGACTTTCAATGCAACAATAGGAGACTCACCAGTTGACAGGAAAGAATGTTCCCTGACCTGACCATTGTTGATGGGACTCTGATATGGTGTCCCAGGAGTGGACGGTCTAAAGCATTGATTTATTAGTCTGTTTAATCTTCATGCTTGCTAAAAAAGAGATCCTCCTTGATTTAAAGGCTGTCAGGCTGTCATCTCAAGAGGTTCATCTCTTGTCATTCCCTTTATCCACAATCAAAGAAAATGACTCCTAGCCTTGTTACAAAGAATTAGCATAAAGAAGAAAGCAATCTAGAAATCGAACTTGAAATTTTCAGTTAGGGGCATCTGCATTGTCGGTTAGGGACATCTATCTATTTCTTTTCCCACTGTGATTTTCAGTCACTTCAGTAGATATTTTTTATCCTCAGTATAATGACATCATTTTCAAATATCTCTGAAAAAAAAATTGTAATCTAGTTAGCATTGAGGTAGTAATTACAGCCTTAAGAGAAATCCAAATTTTGTGATCATGGTGTTATACTTTAGAGTTAAGATTTTGATACCAGAACCCAGACACATTGCAAGAAAAGTTGAGAAAAATAGATTTTGTTGGCGGGAAGAATACAGAAGCGGTGAAGTCCAGTAAGATTAAGAGTTACAGTGCCCTAAATCGAGACATTTATGATGTACATGTTGGATCGTGTGGGAGTACATGCTGGTCTAAGTTTTTGCTCCAAAATTCTGTTACCTTTTACCAGTTCTTATTGCAATTTATTAAAGAGTCCAAGGTAAAATCTACATGCCTAGTAGCTGAATTAATGTTATAAAAATAGTGTTTTTTTAAACCAGATGATGATATTTACTTGCTGGTGTAAGTGGCAGATACCCATGTTTACAGGCAACCACATTCATGTTTGCATGATTATCTCCTTACCAACCAGATCATACTGACAGATTCTGGTTAAGATTTGTTTTATTTCTCAGTTTCCATATCTCAATAGATTGAATTTGCTGATTTGATCACCACTCTGATTATTGACATAATAGTGAGTGGAGATTCTGAGATACTGTAATGTTTTTGCAGCTATGATTGGAATAAAGATACTCAGTACTAAGGATCTCTTCACATAGTTTTACACCGTGTTATCTAGAAAAGAAACATTTCTTGATTTATTTCTCTCCACTGTTTTCTCAATATAGTATTTGTCAAGATTCTATCCTAAGTGGTCTATACTCCATTCTCCCTTTTATTAGCCCCAGGCTTATTTTTAACCCCATCTTCCACCCACATATATGATGACTTTTTTTACTGTCCATTCTATGTTGGAAATAGGCCCAGTGTTAACATTCGACATTCTGCATATTCAATGTTCTCGCTTGGGCTGTTGAAATGGCCTCTTAACTGGATGATCCACGTTCAATTCTTCCCTTTCTTTAATCCTTTGTCAGACTAAATGTCTTAATGCACAATTCTGATCTTGGTTCTCTCCTGATTAAGATATTTTGTGCCTTCTCCTCCTATGCCTGTGCTATCAAGTGCACCCTCATCAGCCGGGTTATCACCGCTAGTCCTAAATCTTGGATAAACTTTTCTTCATAAATGGATCATTCTTCATCCTCTCACCAAAACCGGGCACTGTCCGTGATTCCCTTCCTTTACCCTTGCCCTCTGTCACAGTTCACCTCCACCTGGAATGTTCTTCTTCCATGTCTGCGTGTCCTAATTATACACACTTCAAAGTCCAAAAAAAGAGCTTTCTCTCCACTACTAATGGATTTATATAAATCCATTAGTAAGAAAGCTAATTTTTGCTTTTTTTCCCCTAAACTACAATGTCATTATTTACTGGAGCATCATATTTATGAAATATTATTTATACCATCTACTTTAGTGATTCATACATTAATGTAAGTTTCTTACAATTTCAGGCCATGTGTTTTAAGCTCTCTCAAAAAAAAAATAAGAAAACCAACACATATATTAAAGATGTATATAATAGTCTAACTCAAGATTAATTACAAATGTTTTCCAGAATATTTAGTTATTATTTTCAAAAATATCTAAGTCTACCTAAACCAACAGTTTCCTGTTATCTTCAATTCAGTTCTGGAGAAGTGGAAGAGTATTGCCTATTTTTAAAAGCTATGGATGCTTCTACTAAATGTTGCCAAGTACATGGAAGATGAATGTCTTTTTGAGGGGCTGGGCCACCTAACTCAGAGGTATACATCTTTGAAAGAAAAGTTTGTGATCTAAAGAAAAGAGAAGTCTTTTACCACGATCAAAATCAACATGCTCAAGAACACTCTTGGATCAAAAATATGATCACTCAGTGCCTGACCACTTCGCAGTATAATAAGCCATTGTGTTAGGGTTTTGTTAAAGAGGAGATATCAATTAATGCCACTACCAACTCTAGTATTAGACCCAGGAACATAGCCTCCCCTAAAACATTGTGTTTGAGTAACTAGAAGTAGAATTTCAGCAGTTGGGAATTTAAGAAGGAATAGGTGGTGTGGTATTAGTAGCTGTTACCTGATATTTATCCCTAGGCAAGATGACAAAAGAGAGGTGACGCACATTCCCGTGGACCACTCTCTTTCCTTGCTGAATACAGAACTAATGAAGTAAGGGCAGAGGACTCAAGTAGGTGAGGTAAATTCTGGAATGACATCCTCCAAGGCTGAGCTGTCTAGAAAGAAATGATAGCCAACCAATGGATGGAGAGTGAGAGAAAGGGAAAGAAAGGAAAAGGTCAAGGGACTTTTAAATAGTCACCTAGTGTAAAGAAATAAAGTTGACATATATTTCACCTTTTCCCTAACATTGTTAATTTCAAGGAACACAATTTTAAGACAAGAGTAAGGAAAGCTAACCATGGAGTTTCAGTTCTATATATCCAGGTAGTCATGGGAAAGAGATGAGAAAAAAAAAGAATTCTAGGTCACATGGCCATAGATAGGGTTCATGCTAACCTGACCACAGGACATAAAGGATAACAGGGTCCTTAGAACCGTGGCACTTTCTCCTTTGAGTATCTAGGGGCATTGTAGTCTCTACTTTCATTCTTTCTCTTAGAACCTGATTTTAGCCATTTCCTTCAATCAAGTAAAAATGACAGGTAAAAGCTTAAAATGTCATCCTTCTCATGGATAGCTATATTTTAACAAGGGATTAGTCTTTAAGCTTAAGTGCCTTCAATGATGTTTCAGGCAATCTCTCAAAACCGGGTAACATGTTCAAGACATCTAGGCCTTTGTGCCACCTCTAAAATCCTTCCTAAGTGGTCACATAGAGAACCAAGAGGGTCTTGCTAAGTAGAATATCCTGCCCCATCTATATCTGTTTGAAGGAGGTACCGTCATTTATAAGCCAAGAAGCAGCTTCTTTTATAAAGATAATTAGCTTAAGGTCTCTTTGCAATAACTTAGCGCCTTTAAACTTCTTTAACGTCATTTCCCAAGACTTACAATCCATCTCCTTGTGATACATATTAAAACACACTAAAGGTTGACTTTGTCCAATTGTAACTAATAGATTTAAAAAATTCATTTCCAGATAAGAATATATTAAATATCTTTAGTTGACCCTTGTAAGAAAGGGAGGAGTTAGCATTTTTTTAAAAGTATGGAAAGAGGAAATGCTTTTCCAACTCTTTTTATATACTAAATTGAAGGAAGCTTCTTTGCTAATTAATCTCAGAAAAGTATGGCTCTTATAAGGTTTGGAGTCATGGCAAACTTAGAGACTGAAGTCTATTCTACATTAAGAAAAATCTTATCAGTGGTATCCTATGTCAGTCACTGTTGCAGGTGCACGCGGGAGTGCAGCAGGAAACAAAACAAGTAAGTGCCACTGCCCTTATGGAGCTGACATTTCGTGGGGAGATTTAGTCTGACTCAATTCTAGATGCTCTGGGGAGTAAAACAGTATAACCCAATTTAGATATATCTGAAACATCTGACTCAATACTCCACATTTTTCAATAAATGCAAGAAGAAAATGCACAGTAAAAATTAACACCAAACACTTCCAGCAATAAAATAAATGTCTCGAGGTTGTACTATACAACATGGTGACTAGAGTTAATAATATTGTATATTTGAACGTCATTAAGAGAGTAGATCTTAAAAGTTCTCTTCACAAGAAAAAAATTATAACTATGAATGGGGATGGTTGTTAACTAGACTTATTGTGGTGATTATGTTGTAATATACACAAATATCAAATCATTACATTGTCCACCTGAAATTCATATAATGATGTATGTCACTTATAACTACATTTTTAAAAACTAAAAAAAAAAAACTTTAATAGGCATCTGTTATGTTTGCTTAGTGAATGGATTTTGAAATTTTGCCTAATTTTATTATAAAGGAATAGAGTAAAAGTCATAATATCTCTATATGTAATGGGTTAGAACAGTAATCAGAACTAAAATATGTCATCCCATTCCAACGAATTAGCTCTTAGAATACAAAATCAAGTATTTCACCAATAGCAAAATTTTGTTTCCTCTGTGATAACTGAACAAGAAATTGAAATATGTCATGCCTCAAGTCATTCTCTTATGCTTCTTATAGTTTTACTGAAGTATTAATTCATGGCTGAGGACCATATTAAAAAGTTCAACATTTTTTTATAATGTGCCATAATTAATCCAGGTTTGATTAAAAGAAAACTGACATGAAAATGTTGCATGTTAGTTAGGATTAAATTATTGTGCTGCTACTTTGAAAATATATCTGAAAAAACAGTGAAATAATGGAATATAACATGTTATTGCTGAAGATGAGAGAAAACAAGACTTACGTAAGCACTGATAATAAATTGATACTCTTCTCCTTCTATTTGGTCTTGCTGCTATGCCTGTTTTTCCTCCATCACTGCACCCCCAGCTGCAAGGCAACTCATATTAATAGTCACTCTGGGTTCAAAAATCATTCATGTTCTCGGTCAAGTCACCACAAATCTCACATTTCCGTCATCTCTCAGTCTTAAAAAATCATTTAACACCAGGTTTAATTAATTAAGTACATTTTCTTATATTTCATGGAGAACATTCTAAGTCATCAGAATCTAGTTTTGTTAAAATTTAGGTCACTGAAGAGTTCTACAATTATGCCTGTCAACAGAACACCTAACCATTTTTCTCTGGATTTTACTTTATTAGTAATCATGGTTTTAAACAGATTGTGTTAAAACAGAGCAGGGAGAGGTATGTTCTAGAATGATTTCATCATTTATATCAGCATGCAAGTCCTTGTTGCCAAGATTCCTTCATTATAAAGATAAAATGAACCTCAACTTTAAAATACGCAGTATCATTAATTCTGGAAATAATGTAAAGACCTGATACTAAATGTTTGTATACTTGATTATAGGAGGGTGCCTTGTTCCCTATGGCTAACAGCAGAAAATGAACATCCTAAAACTATGATTGTCAATTTTTCCTATGCTGGAGTTGTCTGATCTAATACTGTAGCCAGTCTGTTATTTAAAGTTGGCAAGCTCCCAATAACCAACAAAAGCATGAAAGAAAATAGAGGTTTATATCAGTTTATACATTTTAAGTGACCTTATTCTGCAAAGCTTCAAATTTGCAAATATTCATATATCAATTCTTATAAACACTTTCCCTCTGAAACTAGATCATTTCTCTAGTGCAAAAGTAAGGCCTCTGTTTCTTGAAGACAAGACTATCGCAATCAGAAATGTGCTTTCCATCATTTTGTATTACCTGCTCAGATTTATTTAAAGATTGTTTTCCAAAATAAAACCCAAATGCATCTTAAAGTAAATTCACAGTAGAAAGATTCAATCAAGAACTAAGACATTTTCAAAGATTTATCCTCATGGATATGAATGGATTATTCTAGCCAATAGCTCTCTGAAATCCTTGGGGCTAAAGTGTGATGACAATGCTCAAAGCCTGATTTCCAAAACTGTTAATACCAAATAAACTGCATTTGGAAATGTTCAAAATAATATAAAAGGTGGTTTTGGATTTATTTTTATTTTCTCTCCCTAGAAATATAGCTGAGAATATTTGCTGAGGTAAGAACTCTCTCAGATTTTCATCTCTTATTCAAAAGAACACTGTCTAGAAAGAAGAGAAATGGAACTTAAACTTCACAGAAATAAGATTTCCCAAAAAATTCCTGTCATATTTGTCAGTGAATAAATAGATCGACTATGGACTATATTATCTAAAATGACTCTCTCCTGAGTGGCCGTTCATTCCAGATAATCCAGACCTAAAAGACCAGAGCCCAGGTGCTCCCAAGAGCAGCTCAAGAAACACGAACAACCTAGAATGGTTGAGTGACTCGAAAGGCTGGGTTGCTTAGCAGGTGGCTATGGGTATGAACTTCGCCATTTTCCAAGAAGACTCTTTCTTAAAGTCTCTTCCAAATTTTACAAAACTTCCAGAGCAATCGCCAGAAGGGCATGACCCAATGTGCACTCCCAAGGATTCACCTCGGAACGTTTGAAAGCCCTTGACATTCATAAGGGATGACCATGATAAAGCCCAAGGATCCATGTTTAGGACACCACATTTTTGTCATTTCACTCATGTCAAACAAAAAAATGTACAGTTGTCAGATAGCTACATATGGTATGAAAAGTATAACCAAGTGTTAAAAAAATAAGCAAAAATAACAACTTTCTTCCAAAAGGAAGAACATTCAAAACTTTATGAAGGTGAAAAAAATTAACATTTATATAGTTTTTTTTTTTTTGTTTTAGTTCTAGGTTTAATTATATCTTAAGCAACACTAGCTGCCTGCTGTCACAAAACGAAAAAATATATTTGTGGGGAAAAGAAGAAATCATTATTATTTCCAAAACATATTCCAATATATATGAATGATGCTGCTTAGACAACCCAACAAATCACCCTCACTTTCATCCACGCTTGCATTTTGCATGGAACTATCTATGCCAAATGGTCATTTTTCTCACATTTATTATGTTAACAGGATAAATGCCAACATTTGTCAACATCTTGTAAATGATGAGTCTTAATGAGGCAAGCTACTGTTTCACTCCTCTGAGGAATCTCATAGCAGAATAAGCAAAATATCAGGTTAAAGCAAGTGGGAGGGAATCCCAGAGAGCAAGCCTTTTCTATGAACCTATATTCCTTGAGGTTTTCCTTAGAGTGTGTTCTAGGATCTGGGCCAATTTGGCCTAAACCTTTATACAACATTTTAATTATATTTTTAACAAATCCTGCAAAATGAGGTTCACATGTTGATTCAGCCAAAAAAAAAAAAAAAAAAAAAAAAGCAGTATCTACAAGCTGAACAGAATGTAAGAGAGAGGGAATGATTCAGAGATGTTGCCAAAAACCAGTGAATACAGTGTTTTTTGTAATACCAGGCCATTTCCACTCACATTGGTTGGGTGTAAAGACTGGTGCAGGATATAATCTTGCTCTAGAATAAATGAACCAATAGATTTTTATTTAACACATGTGTGCTATATTCAGAAGCATAGAATGGGGCATTCACAAAAACATTATTTACAACACAAAGATGTAAGGCAAGACAAATGTTAAGTAAGATGATGTTTAGGCTTGCCGCTGTGACAAGCCCAGAAGTCAGTATAGGATCATAGTTCATGCCATAGGTCTGGGGCTCAGAAATATTAAGTCTCCATTTTTAAGTCCTAACTCCAGTAATTACAAATTAAATATATTTGGACAAATAATTTTATTTTCCTTAGTCTCAGTCTCCTTATCTGTAGAACGAAATTATTATAACAATTAAATGTGATAATATACATAGAATGGTGCTTAATAAAAAAAACAATTATTGTCACCATAGTATCTGCTAATGAAATTGAAAATTGCTAATCCCTGGTTTTAAAAATAAATAGTGGGTGGCAGGCTACCAACATTTTTGTAAAATAACATGCATTTTACTGTACTTATGTTTTAGGATGGGGGTAATGGGGGGTTCCTATGTGAAACTTAGAATCATTTAGAAAGTCGTGAGTAAAGATTTCAAAATCTTTATCCACTGTTCAACTTTTAGAAATGTTTCTTGGTCAATATTCCCGATCTAGTGGTAAAGAAAGGCAAGATGGTTGCTGTACTCCAAGCATTTTGTTCGTACCCGAGGCAAGAAGAAACAGCATGGCAACTGCATCAGGAAAACAAAACTTTCACAGAAATCATAAGCATATGTCCACTTATATATCATATGCCACTCTTAATTTGTGTTTGCTTGCTTGTTTTGTTTCATTCTGTTTCAAGTTGGACATTTGCAACCATAAACAAAATCAGGGCTCTGTCAGTAAGGAGATGAGATTGATTCTCTAAAAGATAACTAGCCAAACTGACCTGAGATAGTGGATAAGAAGTGGAAGGAAGCCTGTTATTAGAAGGCAGGACACAGGCTACTGCAGGGCATGCCCCAGAAACAAGAGGGAAAATGACATTTTTGAGTGTCATTATAACTGGGAATTAAAAAAGAGAGAGAAAAGGGTGTTGAAAACCAACACCCTTGCTAAAGCAATTTATATTTTTTAACCTAAGAGTTATGGGGAACCACAGGAGTCACATAAATTTATGGTTTAGAAATATTACTCTCCAGGCAATGCAAATAGTTGGACGGGGGTAGGCAATGAAAGTATGTGGCAGGCCCCTCATTAGAGTGAATGGAGGAACCAGGTAAGGAAGACCAGGGGTTAAATTTGGGTTTTGGAATGTGAAGTTTACCCAAGCGGAGATGCCCAAGAAATAGTTCAGATAAATAAGTCTAAAAGCTTAGAGAAAGATTTAGACTGTAGGCAGATATTTGGCAATATTCAGCATAAAGATACCCAAAGTCATGAGCATAGACAAGATTGAGTAGGAGAATTAATGAATTCCGTAAAAATGAGTGGAATGAAGATAAGAGGAGTGGCAAGTGATCCTATCGACTTTAAGACAGCTAGAAGAAAAGAAGATGAAAAATCCTTAAGGAAGCTAAGAACAGGAAGGTGATGGAAAAGTCAAAAGATCATGGTGTTGTGAAGATAAGAGATCTGGCCAGAAGGAGCAAGTGTCACCAACCTTTGAGTTATATACTATTATCTAATATTTCTCAGTACTTATTATGTATCAGACATGTCCTAAGCCAGGGTTTAGCAGACTTTTCCATAAAAGGCCAAATAATAAGTATTTTAGGCTTTGTGAGCTATATGGTCTCTGTCACAAGTACTCCAGCTTAGTCCTTAAAGTGCAAAAGCAGTCATTAACAACACACAAAGGAGTGAGGGCCACTGTGTTCCAATAAAATTTTATTTACAAAAACAGACAATAGGCTGGCTTAGGTTTCCTGACTCCTGTTCTAAGTATTTCACACATATTAACTCAGTACTCTTCAGAACAAACCTATAAGGTAATTTTTTTCTTGTTTTATAGATCAGGACACTAAAGCCTAGAGAATTTAAGTAAGTCTCCCAAGATTACAGAGCTAGCAAATGTTGGAGACAGAATTCATTGCCAAGTCTCTGGCTTCACGGTTTTTGCTATTCAATTATGGCTACTTCCTTGAGCCACAGTCTTCAGTGAATGGTGTGAGAGCAGTTTCAAGACAGCGAAGACGGGACATGGTTGATGGTAGTGGGGTAAGGCACAGGTGAGAAGTAAGAAAGTAGAGAATAAAGAGTAGGTAACTCTTTCAAAATGTTAGACTTTGAAAAAGAAAGAAAGGGAAAATAGGGTCGAATTGAGACTTCTTTAAGACAGGAAAGATACTGCATTTGTTTAAATGATAATGAGAAGAGAGGAAGAATAACAAATATAAATAATATACATAGGTTTCTGGGGACACAGCAAGGAAGGGATTCAGAGATCCGGTTCTTAAAAAACTGCTCCAGTCTTCTACGTGGCAAAAAGAGGGACAGAGAGATGAATGATTTGTGTGAACACAAGTAATTTTGTAAGTTAGGTAAATAAAATTTTTGAAAATTTCTTCACAAAATCTTTTTTTTCTCTGTACAATAGGAAGACCATCTACTACTCAGAGAGAGACATTGGAAAATCATGGAGATTTGAATTATTTGTTTTACAGAAAAAGAATCATTATGATTATAATGTATTGAGTAATATATTTAAGTATGAAGTGCCTAATGTGCTAGATACCCTTTTATAAGAATGGTTTCATTCCAAACAGTAGGGCATCCCTATAAAGTAGATATTATTTGATTGAATTTGAAAAGGAGACTGAAGCCTAACTAGATCAAGAAACTTGACAATTAGGAAGAGATGGATCTAATATCTAACACTTAAGTATATTTTATTTCAAAGGCAGTACTTTTACCCATTATTGGGTAATGCCCACAAGAGTACGATGTAAGGAAGTGCTGACCAGGTGAGGGTGGAAGGATCGTGACGAACACTTACAGAAAGCATGACTTCAAAGCATCAGACTCTGTCTAGTTGCATAGTCTCCCTAAGGTGGTACGTGTTTAATTACACAATGAATAGTGAAGAAATCAATTGTTCTAAAGACCTGAGATGTGAGAAGTCACTCCCTGATCCAATCAGTCACCAAATTCTATTTGTTTTCTCCAGAATGGTCATATATATAACAGGAAAAGCATATTGAGACATGTCTCCCGTGTCCCTTGGAGAATAGGCTTAAGAGCATAATTCAGCAAAGGAAAAATGGGGCTCACATAGAATAGAAAACATAAAAATGAGCATTCTAGGTGATCAGACGGTGTGAATGAGAAGTGTACACAGAAACCCAGACCAACACATAGAGCCAGAATTAGAAAGACAAGAGGCACACACTATGCATTCAACCATGTGATCATTTAGATGAAATCTACATAAGTATACGTGGTACGCAAGGCAGCAGGTTGAGCCATGAGTACAGTAACGTGATACTAAACAGACTAGATCTTATCTCAAGGAACCTGCACTATTGGAGAGGTAAAAGCCACCTACCACGTTGCAAAAACATGAGAAGATGGAACTGAGTGAGATGTCTCTCTAGAACACATATTGAATGGCCATACTGAGCCGTATTTCCAACCATTAACTTCACACACACACACACACACACATGTGCGCGCGCAAGCACACACACACACGGAATCCAAATGGTTGGTTTGTATTTCGTGAAGAAGAAAAGAACTCTATTTTCTTCTGTGTTCAATTTTATACCCCCATCTTGCTTCTTGGACTTAATCTCTCATTTTTAATTTCTCACCAAATCACCCACCTTAATCACTATATATGACTTTAAATGAATTTGAGCTATTTCCCAAAACTGCTCCTCTCTTCAAAAATGTCTTTTCTGAGAATAATGTGCTTCAGGTTTTGACAGAGTTAGCATCAAATTTTGAAGGCATCCTCGAGCTTCCAAAGTAACGTTTTTTGGGGAACAGATGACACTTATTCAATGTCCAAGTGCTAATGTTTTTTATTTTCTGAACTGGTCACATAACTTTATATTATTTCGATAGCAGAGGCCACAATTCTTTTGTTAATGGATTGTTATCTTTTTTTTTTTTCTTGAAAGCCTTGTGCTTACTACAGCAGGAACGTGAAGATTGCTGAGCTCCCATGGTTGGAAAAGAAGGAAAGAGAGGGAAGAAGACATGAAAAACGATGTTCACATCAGAGTGGGCCAGGCCGGCACGAGGTCCCTGGGTAACAGAAGAGGAGGAGCAGGCTCCCCAAGAGGCTTCCTGGTCAGCTTCAGGATCTAGTGGAGAACTCGGCTTTCCTTTTGAGTTCCTTGCTTTGTGGAATCTGTGGGCTAGAGAGCTGAAGAGGTCTTTAGAGGTAATCAGTATAGGCATCTTCCTTTGGGATACCTCCAAGTCACTCTAAGGACATAGAAGTCATGTAGTATTTTAAGGTGAGCCATCGGAAAGTATTTTAATTATACCACACAGTGAATTTGGGATACACCTTGTGAACTACTTTCTCGATATATTTCTGTGAAGGAGAGTAGTGGCAGAGATTTGAAAACCAGAATTTCACAAGCATCACCTCAGAACGAATTTTGGAGTAAAGTTGGGAAATTAGAAAATACAAAAGTAGAAAGAATTCAATCAACAGCACATAATAAAGAAAGAGGGAGTTCCCATGGACACGTATAAACTTTCTTTTCTATTACTTAGTTGTTGTCTGGATCTTAAACCCCACCCTTCAGATAAAGACAGAGGTGAAAAAGTTGCACTGATATTAACACAGAAAAGTCCACCGGCCAGAAGACAAATACTCATCCCAGAGGTCCATGGAAATAAACAGAAAGGGGAATAGGGGACTCAAATATGATTTTATTCTAACTGCCTCCAAGGCATTACAGGATTTCATTAAACGTCTCTAGGACAGTGATGGAGACAAATTTTCTCTAGGTTTTTATTATTATTATTATTATTATTATTATTATTATTATTATCTGTCCATTCAGAGTTTGTCATCTAATGAGAAAAACACCTAATGCAGATGATAAATAAAACCCTAAGATTCTTACAGGATTATAAGCATTTGGAGCTTAGCTTGTTTTCCTATTTTTCAGGAAATATTAGTTCTAATTATGCGTGCTATTATTATAAAGAGGAAGACAAGATTTGAGCAAAAGAAGGACACATACTGGTTAAAAGAAGTAGAATAGGTTTGATATAAAAGAAAGGGATACTGAGGTACTAGCAAAACAAACAATAACTAACTCCGACAACATCAAGTGTTGGTGAAGTTGTAGAGATACGAGACACTCGGACGTGACTAACAGAATTCTAATACAGTACAGCCACTTTATAGGGCATTTTGGCAGGACTGGGTATAACTGAAATTATGCGTGTTCAGAACTTCCACAAATCTAGGATCATCCTGAGAAAGAGAAAATAATGTCAGTCACCAAACCGTCTCAGGTATAAGTGTCTTCCTAACTAGTGTTCCTGGAAAACTGCAGAGGGTAAAGACTCTGTAAAACTTAGAATGCCATCATACAGACTGGGTTTCGCATACGGCATTGTAGTCACATCCTGATTTGAGAGTGATCTGTGTGTTTTTTCCCTGGTTCTGACATTTAATTAATAGCTATTTGTCCTCGAGTAACTTATCTAACTTTCCTTAGTTTCCTCACCCATAAAATGTCAGCAATAATAATATCTGTCTTATAGACTTGTTACAAGGATTATTTAAGAAAATTTATGTAAAGCATTCAGGAAAGTGCCTAGAATGGAGAAAGTACACAGCAAATATACCTCTATAGTTATAGCAATCATGACTATTATTCTACAGGCTTCCTCAGTGAAATTACTTAAACACGTTGCTTATTCATTTTTTTAAATAGCATAGAAAGCAAAACTGCCCCCTAGCACTTGAATCCCCTCAGGAGCACGGCCTGGCTGCTGAGCAAGGCAGCAGTACCAGCAGACAGCATTGTCAGCCATACAGAGGAACAGGGCAGTGTCCCCCTGCATCCATGGAGGATACCGTCCAAGACCCCCAGTGGATGCGTGAAACTGCAGACAGTACCGAGCCCTACAGATACTGTTTTTTCCTATATATACAAAACTTATGATAATGTTTAACTTATAAATTAAGCACAGTAAGAGATTAACACCAATAACTAACAATAAAATAGAATAATAATAATGATATACTATAAGAAAAAGTTACGCGAATGTGGTCTCTCTCAAATACCTCCTTGTACTGTACTCACCTTTTCACTTTAAGGAAATGCCTAACGGCTTCTCTTGTCGTATCCAAATTGACAGCATCACTGTTCTTGCACTTTGGGGACATTAGTAAGTAAAATAAGGTTGACTTAAACACAAACACCGCACTACTGAGACAGTCGATCTGGAAACCAAGGCTATTGAGTGACCAACAGGCAGGGAGCATTCACAGTGTGGAGACGCTGGACAAAGGGATGATCCACATCCTGGGCGGGATGGAGTGGGATGATGTGAGACTTCATTACGCTACTCAGAATGACATATAGTTTAAAATTTATGAACTGCTTATTGCTGGAATTTTCCATTTAATATTTTTGGACTGTGGTTGGCCGTGGGAAACTGAAACCTCTGAAAGTGATAAGGGGAACTACTGGACCCTTAGTTAAAACTGGGACATTCCCACAGTGTCTATAAAGCTGGCACTTGCTGTTGAGTTTGGACGTTTGCCCATTAGCAACCCACAGAAAAGGGCCAGGGTTTCAGAGTTTCTCCTTCACCATTTTACAAAGCTCATTAAGGAGAAGAGTCTAATGTCAGCCAATAGGAAAAGGGAAATGATGGTGATAGTGATGACAACAAAGACATGACAGTTATGATGGGAGACTTTACTGTATACCAGACACTGTTCTCAATGCTTGTTTATGTGTTCTCTCATTTAATCCTTGAAACAATCATATGACGTAGGTAATATCATGGTCTTCATTTTAAAGATGAGGTAATGGAGGGACACCGTGGAGTAACAACTTGCTCACAGTGACATAGTTGGTAAATGGTAGAACTGGCTTATACACTTAGATGAATTGGTTCCAGGTTTCCACGCTCTTAACCCCCAGCTGTGGGTTTAAAATCTAGGAACCTGTGTGGATAGATCATGTGTCGGAATCCACTACTTTACACGCCAGATATGTCTTGGGAAAGAGTAGTTAAACCTAAATGGTAGAAACTGGCTGTATTGAGCCTGACCTGTGTTATAGTGAGGCCACTGTTTAAGTATTATATATTCAGCTTCTTAGTGCAAGCATGCAAATAAATGTTATAGTCATTTAAGCTCAAGACTTAACAGGAAAATTTTACTCTACTGTTCTCAGGAGGAGAATACTCTTTCTCCATTCTTTTATGTATACAAAATAATAATTATTATTTTAGAAAGCTGAGTGTGCAGTAGCTAAATCTTGTAGTTTATATCTTTTAAGTAATCATTTTAAGTAGGCTCTTGCAAACCACTTAGCCAGGGGATGTACTCACATGCTGGTATCAGTGATAATGTGCTCATATATTCTTGGCTGATTCCTTGTGTTGCTCTGTGCCCCCAGCTGCTGCTATGAGTGAGCAATTTCCAATGACTTCGTAGAGAGAATTGAAATCAAGTTGGCTTCCTGGAAGTAGAGAGGGTAAAGGCTAGAAACAGATCCCCGGCAGACACAGGAAGGAAAATAATGGTGAAAATCGGGTGAATAATAGCAATGCTATCTGGAGGAAGCTGCCAGTAAATGGAAGCAAGCAATCTCAAGATGAGTCAAGGCTGCCTTCTACAGAGAATGGCATGTAATATTATTTGATGTGAAATAAATGCATCTGTGTCTTTTTTTCTGGTGCCTGCTAAGTTATGTACGATGGAAGGGTTTGGAAAGACAGGGAACTTACTGAGAAGCTCAATAGCACCAGGAAGGGGGCTCTGCATATTTCCAGAGGAAAGGATGGAGATTCTTTGGCCAAAGGCAACTATTTCACAGTTGGTATAAATTTATGAGGGAAACACGGCATTCCACTAGTCAGTATGAGTAATCCTGACAACATATGTGTAAAAAACCTTCTTAAAAAAAATAAAATAAAATGAGATTATTTGTGAAGCTGAAACACTTAGAAAATCACTTGCGAAAATGTGACATGGAACAAATTAATGTGTGTTCACGTGTCTGAGTGACATTTCTGACTTTTATTTCTGTCTGTTGAGGAAAACCCAGCACTAGCACCCTGGTGCTGAGATGTTTAAGAGTGAGGAAGAAGGAGCAGCTTGTTTTGGGAAATGTGTGTTTAAAGCCAGTAAGATATTGAGTATGCATTAGACCAAATGACGTTACTTAGATCAAGAAAAGAATGAACAGAATTACTGGTCTATATACTTCTCTCTCAAGTATTAGTGACTTTTTAATTGATTTACACAAAGTTTAGTCTTTATTTCTACATGTCATGAATATGGCCCAAATTTTAATTTGTCACTTACATTTGCCTATGAAATGTTTTGGTATAAAGAAACGTTTATTTTTTTAATCAAATACAACAACAATTTTCTTATTTCTGTCATCACTTTAATACTTAGGAACCCCTTGCTGGTTCTAAAATTAATTAATTTTTTTTTTAGTTTCAGTGCTGATGATACTGATGATGTGGCTTTAAATTTTTACATTTGATTCTTTATCTGAAATCCATTTTTGATCACGCTTGTTTAAAACTAAGATACTCAGATTACATTTTTAAAATATAACTGTGGAATTCGGTTAGAAAGGGTATCAATCCAGTTTTTAACAATAGCTGCCATAATCATCTTCAGTCCAGGTTATGTGCTTATTTTTTTTTAACATAATCGGCATCTGTAAGTATTTTTCCTGAGAGAGCCTTCAACCTTTTCAGACATTCTCTAAGAAAAGCAATCTGTTTTAAGCCCGAGAGAAATATCAGAGAGCATTTAAAGATTACACTTATTATGTGATATGTTATCACCAATATTTTTCACCAGGTAGCCATCATTAAAAAAATAAAAAAGTAACAGTGCTAAATGTTGGTTAGATGACTGATTTTTTGTGAGCTATTCTCTGCTCCTTTAGTAATATAAATTCTTGACTCTTCTCTGCCAGATGACTGAATGCATTGTTTGCATTACCACTATCCACTAAAACAATAGCTCTTGAAATCAGAACAGTCAGGGGGCAGATTGCAAACTCCCCCGCCCCAACATGCAACCTTACACACAGAAGTGAGCCTGACCTTCGTCCTGAACAGGAACTGAATGAGCATGAGAAAAAGCAAAGATGACAGTGAGTTAAAGCAATGCTGGACTTTCCCAGGCTGCAAAATAAAGATCTCAAAAACTGTTCCTTGCACAAAACTACCTCCTTCTGCCTAGGAGGAGAAATCAGTGTTTGATTGAGAACATAAGTTCAAATTCTAGAAAAATCACCATTATTCTCTCAATAGTTTGAACAAATAATTTTCATTTTGAGGACATGGCTTATTCCACTCTCACGTGAAGCCCTTCATCAATTATGGGTGTAATTCTTCTGCCGAGGGAAGTAAACTGAGCCCACGTTGTTTATAAATACACCCTAGAATATCACATCATGGCCAGGGGTAAAAAAAAAAAAAGATTTAAATTCATTAAATAAAAAGTAATTTTTTTAAAAAAAGCAGTTAAATGTTAATGACCTGATATCGGTCACATAATCCACAGAGAGGAATTAAAAGTTTACGTACAAAAATGTCACAGACAGCATTCATGTGTTATTGTACATTTCTAGTCTTAAATGTTAAAGCCTTCCTAGTTTTCTCTGACTAGTATGGATTTATCTATTCTCAACAAATAGTTTTGCTACCATAAACCAATGTTGTAATTTTAAGCAAAAGGAAAAAGAAAATCTGGGTGAATATTACTATAATACCAAGAACAAGTATTATGTAAGTCTCTGGTCTAGAAGATTCTTTCCTACATCTTGCTGTCTGTGGCCAAACTAGATCTGCAGCTTTCCTGAAACAATACTCTTTTACAATATTCATTGTTCTTGAGCATGAAAACATGCTGTATTTGTCTTCTCATTTTATTTTAGGCATGTGACTAGTGTGTGGATAAGTTAGCACATCGCAGACATCATTTACCTGTGCTTTAGTTATCTAAAGCTGCCAATCCTGGAACTTAGTCATTTCTAAAGGCTCTTTGAAGACATTCACTTTGTGAAAGAGGTGAATGGCTTGGCAGATGATGTGACAATAGCACATAATATCAGCAGGAAGTTTGAGGATGGAATTGTTCTCACATGAAATAGCCATTGAAGAGAACCATTTGTCTCCCGCGTCATTCACGCTCAGAGGCACACCAGCTGAGGAAATGATCACAGGCTGTTAGGAGGAAAACAAGATTTTGTTCACGTATTTTCCGTAGACATGTTTCCCCCTGAAAGGTACTCAGTGGTACGCAGACAGATTTCACAGCTTGGGCAAACGTACACGTGCATGAAAATACTTGGTCTCCCTATGTGCGAGGGGTTGGCTTCAATTCACAGATCCTGCAGATGTGGATAAAGAAATCCTCTCCAGATACACTGGCTAGAATGCAGCAGTCCGGGAGAGCCCCAGAATGCTTCTCTCTGCGATTCTTTTTGATTAAGCGTGATAAGGACATTCTCCTTGGCCCAACTCTCTTTAAGCTCTTCTGAATTCTCTTCTCAAGTAGGGTCCTGATTTGGGGGCTGTGCATTGTCTAACTTTAGCAAAAATACTGCTTAGTCCATTTACCAGAATCTCCTGTCTTTACTGTCTGATCACCCTTGATATTTGATCTGATTTCTCATCCTCCATCATCTGGCCTAGCCAGAATCTCCCTTATCCCCTTGATGTTTCTTCTTGGAAAATTTCCATCCACTGGCCAGGCCCCACTGCCCCCTGACACACACACACCCTGCTACTAGGCTGTAAATTTGGACTTCTCCTTATTGTAGTTAGAGGTAGATACAATCTCTCCTTTACTAAAAACAAACAAACAACAACAAAAAAAAAAACAGTTGCAGTGGTCCTCCATCTATCGTGATATCTTCCCTTGAGTAAAGTTTGCTGCTTATTTTCTTCAGGAAAAATTTTTAAAGGGGGATATATTTGATAGATTAAACCAAATTACTGTATACCCAGGCTCCAGCTGGCTATGATAAAAGACTTTCTGAAAAGGTGCTGGTCATCTATGAAACCTCTGCAGCTTGCAGGCAGGGTTAACAGTGGTTGGAAGGTACCTAACTGAGTTTATAATCTGAACCTTAGCCCATTAAATGAGCAAATGCGTATCTATGGAGAGAGAGGGAGATACTGAGTGCACTAAACTTAACTGTTTCCAAAGAAGTAAAACAGTTTTTCTGAGGTTCTTTTGTTTGTATGGTTGAGATCTGAAAGATACACATGTCAACATCAACAAAGTCTTAATTGTCCTTTGCCTGTTAGTGTTATTTGAGTACAAAGACGAATCTTCATAAGCTGCAGTGGAGACAAACCAGATTTGATTGCCAAATGTCACACAAAAGCAAAGGAATTTGAGAGGATGAGATGTCATCAAAGAGAGGCAAGTGCCTCATTTCCTCACTTGGAAATTTCCAGATAGTCTTCTGGACCAGTGCAAACAAGCAAAGATTTGTTTACCAACATGTCCTTGAAGACTACAGAGGTTTTTGAGGGCTTGTGTTGAAGTAGATAACAATATGTTGTAATAGAAAATGCATAAATATTGGTGTTCAATCAGTTTTCAAAAGTTGCTATTCATCCAAGTAAAGATCACTAAGTGTAGAGCTAGTTAGTGATCTAGCTACCTACATGAGAATGTGCATAAGGAGGAATCTATACCAGATTGCTCACAAGGATGAATCAAATATTAAAGGGCTAAAAGGAAGGTTGTTGCAAGTAGACACTGACATAAACAATGCAAAAATAAATAAATAAATGAATGAATGAATGAATGAAAAGACACACCTAAGAAGAAAGAACTCCATCCTAAGGCATAGAGAATGGGGAGAGAGGCAGTGGTGAGGCTGATGCAGTAGGCTGAGATATGCTGGTCATCAAGCCCACTGGCTTAGGAGTTAATGAGGTCCTGCTGCTCGCTCTATCACTTATTAGCTTTGTCACCTTAGGAGAATTATTTAGCTTGTCTAGGACTCAGTTCACCTCTCTGTAAAGTCGAAGTAGTAGTACTCACTTTATAAATTTGTTTTATTTGTTTTTAATTTTTTTAAATTTATTTTTATCATGGTGACATAGGTTAATGAAATCCAGTCAGTTTCAGGTGTACAATTATATATATGCCTTACTATTGAATTGTATACATATTGCATTGTGTATTCACCATCCATAGTTAGATTTCTTTCTATATTTTCTAAATTTGTTTTAAAGATTGAATGCAATAATACATATGAAGCACTTTATCTGCTACATCTCATCCTCTCAAATTCCTTTGCTTTTGTGTGACATTTGGCAATCAAATCTGGTAAATTCTTGAAACACAAGAATTGCCCCCCCAATGAAACTGACGTTATTAAGTGTTTTCTAATTAGAAAAGGAGGTTAACACTCAAAACATCGCTGTTATCTATTTTGATTTCTTAACTGGAAAAATTTACTTATGTCATTCTTTCTATTTTGAGAATTGAATGATATATTATAAGTAAATATGTAAAGTCTAATTAGCACAGTGTCTGGAACATAGGAAAGACTCCATGAAAACTAAGCATTATACTATTATTAACTACTGTTATCCTTCCCTATCTAAATCAGAAACTTTGACCCATTTCTCATGTTAGTGCCTGGGCAAAACAATTCTAAGATGTCCTCATAAATACTAAATTGTTGAGTAGACATCCCCCTAAAAACTTACGTGCGTCTGACACTTAAAGGGTAGAGATTAGTCAGAAGAAAAAAGCATAGAGAGAACTTCAAATGTTCAACGTCAAGGTGCACAAGTTAGATGCACTAGGTGAAATTAAAAGAGAATGTACATGGAGAGGTGATTAGATGTGAGCCTTGAGCCAGAAATATGGGAGGCTAGCATCCCAAATCTAAACCATTGGCCATTGTTGGCAGTCTTCTCTTCAAAGATCTAGAATCTGAACAATTCGTCTACATCTACTACTACATCACTGGTTTAAGCCAACCTCACCTGTTCCTTGGATTTTTGCCACACCTTCTTTCTTAGACTTCTTACTTCCACAATTGCCCTGTGCAGAAACCAAAGTGATTGTTTTAAAATCTAAGTCAGAATATGCCACTTCTCTCCTCAGTGGAATAGCAGTGAGCAACATTCCATTGTACAAAGAATAAAGATTGTCCATTTTCATTTTTTAATTGAGATTTTCACACTGATATCATTGTAGATTCACATGCAATTTTAAGAAATAATAGAGATGTCCTGTACCTTTTACCCAGTTTCTTTCAATAGTAATTTTGCAAAAACTACAGCATCAATACAGTACATTTCCATCACCACAAGAATCCTTTGTGTTGGCCTTTTGTAGCCACACGTAACTGTCTGTCCCAATTCCCTCTTTTACTAATCCCTGCCAGTCAGCAATCTCTTCCTCATTTTTATAATTTTTGCCATTTAAATAAATGATGTAAAAATGAAATTATTCAGTATGTAGCCATTTGGGATTTTTTTCATTTAGTATTATAATTCCCTGGATATTCCTCCAAGTTTTTGCATGAAGCAGTAGTTAATTCAAAATTTTATTGATATGGATGTAGCACAACTTACTTATAATTTACCCATTGAATCTGGGTTATTTTCAGTTTGAGACTATAATGAATAAAGCTGATATCCATATTCATATACAGATTTTTGTGTGAACATAAGTGTTCATTTATTTGGGATGAATACATAAGAGTGCAATTGCCAGGTCTTGGGATAGTTGCATACTTACTTTTGTAAGAAACTTTCCAAACTCTGTTCCAGAGTGGCTGTACTATTGTGCATTGCCATCAGGAATATATGAGTGATTCAATTTCTCTTTGACTTCACCAGCATTTGGTGTTGTCACTACATTTTTATTTTAGCCATTCTGATGTCTCATTGCAGTTTTAATTTTCATTTCCCTAATGACTAATGATGTGGAACATCTTTTAATGTGTTTTTTGATTCCTTTCTCAACATTTTGTATTTTTAGTGTACAGATCTTAAACATGTTTTTTAAGTTTATACCTAGCATTTAATTATCTGTATTTGTAAATGTGATTATGTTTTTAATTTTGCTTTCTACACATTCATTGTTTATAGAAAAGTGATTAAATTTTGTGTGCTAGTCTTATCCACAGAGATATCACTGAAGTCAGTAATTAGATATGGAAGGTTTTTTGTTTTGCTTTGTTTTGTTTTTGTTTTAGGCAGCTTCTTTTTTTGATTTCTTCTGATTTTTTATGTAGACAATTATCTTCAAATAGGGACAATTTTAAATCTTCCTAATACGTATGACTTTTGTTTCTTTTTCTTGTCTCATTGCAATTGCTAGAACTTCTAGATATTGAATATGAGTAGTTAGAGTTTGTGTCTTTCCATAGTTTCCAATTTTAGGGGAAAATCTTTTCACTATTAATTATAATGTTAGATATAGAGGTTTTTGGTAGATGATCATTATCAAGTTGAGGAAGTGTCTTCTGTTTCTCTTTACTGAGAGCTTTTGTGGTTTTGTTTGTTTATGAATCTGTGCTGGATTTTTTTCAAATGCTCTTGCACATCAGTTGATATGATTATATAATTTTCCTTCTGTCATCTATTTATATTATGGATTACATTGATTTCCACATGTTGAACAACCAGTCTTGATTTAGTGATTGATCACATACCTGGAATCAATCTCATTTAGTCATATTTTATAATTCTTATTATACATTGCTAGATTTGATATGCTAAAATTTTGTTAAAGATTTGTACATCTAAATATGAGAGATATTCATCTGTAGTATTTTTTCTTTTTTCATTTTTTTACTATCTTCATTTAATTTGGGTAGCAGGATAATAATTGCCTAAAAATATGAATCGAAAAATATCCCCTTTTCTATTTTCTGGAAGAAATTGTATAACACTGGTATTAACTTTTTTAATGTTTAGTAAAATTCTCCAATGATATTATGTAGTCCTGGAGGTTTCTTTTACAGAAGATTTTTTTAATTAAAGATATGATTTCTTTAATAATTATAGACATATACAGGTTATCTATTTCATTATGGTAGGGTTTTGGTATTTTGCAGTTTTCAGAAGGTAGTTCGTTTCTTCTATGTATTTTGAATTTATGACTGATTTTTTATCATAATGTAATGTTCTCTTTGTTTCTAATAATTTTCTTTGTTCTTCTATATATTTTATTTGATATACTATAGTCACTCCTGATTTTTCTGGAATTAATGTTTATTTGGTACATTTTTTCCCTTTTCTTTCACTTTCAATGTTTCTATGCCATTGAATTTCAGGAGAATTTCTTATAAACAGTATTTATTTGGGTCTATTTTTCTTGTCCATTTAAATATTTTCTGTTTTTTGGTTAAGAGGACAGGCTTTTCTTGAAGTTTTTGTTTTATTTTTTATTTATTTATTTTTTCTGTCTGTGCCTGTTAGCTGTTCTCGATGGAGGCTCTTGCAAGGTCTTCACAGGATATATGAGAGCAAAAAAGAAACCCAGGAAACTCACCATTCTATTCACCATGTTCGAAGGTCCCTGAATAGTCCATCTTCTTCCTTTCACATTTTAGAGTCTTCTGTGCTTGTTTGGTGTGTCACGTCCAGTGTTTTAGTTGTAAGAAGGAGGACCTGGGAATTACGGGCTACTCTGTTATGCTGCAATGGGAGGTCCTTACCAGTTTCCTTTTAACTACATGATCTGGTCTCTTTTCAATTCTCCAGGGTCATTTCTACTGGGCTTCCTCTCATTCAATTTTTCCTGGACACAGTGGCCTCCTCATTACTCCTCCAACATGCTAAGGAAGCACCTACCTCAGGGCTTTTGTACTTACTGTTTATCTGAATGGAACAATGTTCCTCTAGATATCTATATGCCCTTATCTCTGTTCAAATAATCCCTTCTGTGTAAGGTCTTCCCTAAGGACTCTTCATATAATAGCAACCATTGTCCCAGCATTTGAGGTCCCTACGACCTTCCTCTATTTGGATCCGTAACAGTCATTGGACACATTAAGTCCTTACTTGTTTAATATCCATTCCTATACTAGAGTAAGGGCAAGAACTTCTTTGTGTCTGTTAGTTCCCTCGACAATATTAGTTCAATGAATGAAAAAATGAAATAGAAATGGCCTTTCTTATTTTCAAATTAAAAACTGAAGTAGAAACTGAAGTGTAGAGAGATTAATTGACCTGCATAAGATTAGCTTCTCAGAAGAAGAACATTGCCCCTCACATGTGGAGAATGGGAGGGCTTCCCAACTCCTGCTTCATGGATATCAGTCAATTGGACAATCACCAGCTGAGTACTTTTCAAGTGCTGCTCTGATAGTGTTCGCGGTGTGCAAGCGTAGCATGCCCAATGCCATGGGTTCCGCAGACAGCATAAGCCTGTCTGCACTGCCACCTACACAAGACATACTGAAAAGCCGTGAGAAAGCATTTCGCCTGGGAAATTCACACCGTTCCTCAGGCACGTGTTTGATTGCTCAATGTCAATACTCAAGGATCTAAGTGCTACATAATCTTCATTACTTTATAATTATATTTCAGTTTCAAAAGTGTTCCTTCTATTTGTTTTCAAGGAATCTTTTTTGAAACTTGTCAGGTAATTAGTTGATCAGCTTACCTTTCAGCATCAAGTGGTATTTTATCTTAATCTAAGATGTCTTTAATAACAAGGTATCAGCAATGAGATAATTCAATTCAGAAACCTCCAGAGACTGACTTACATTGTATTTGTCATACAAAAACAGAGACTTACTCAAGTGGAATGTGAATATCTATGTTCAGGTATATTTAGCTCTGTTAATAGATTATGAATTGAAGATACAAGTACTTCTAAACATAATGTATATGATATACAAAAATAAAATGTGTAATATTAATTAAATATAATAATACAATTATTTCACTATATATTTTCCCTTTTGCCTTAGGTTTTAGAGACCTCGAGCCAAATTTACTTTAAAAATATAACAATCAATTTGTTTTGGGTGCCTGAAAGAATCACATCTTCTGTGCCTTTTAAAGTAGGTTTTATACTTTTCCTTCCTTCCTTCCTTCCTTCCTTTTTTCTTTCTTAATTTCTTTCTTCATTTCTCCTTCCTTTCCCCTCTCTCTCCTTTTTTTATTTCAACTCTTAAACTCCTTAAACATCTCAAAACATCTTAAATCTTTTTTAAACTTTTAAACATCTTAAACTTCTCTAAAGCATTATTTTAGTATATAGTCTTCTTATATTATTTTGTAGTAATCATTATAAAAATAATTTAAAACTACCTGACCAAACAACCTTATATTTTTACAGAAACCTAGTTGGACTTTGCCAGAATGAAATTGCTCATACCTTTCATTGGTGTGAGGGGTACCAAAGGATAAAACTATCCGATAAGCCTACCCCTTTACTTAAGGGAGTCTGTCCAGACTTGCAATATATTTTTAAATATAATGATTACTTAGTTAGAACAAACATTCTGCATCTTGCGGTAAGATGATGTAGAACAAGTATTTGGACAGGTTTTCGGTGTTTTGTTATAATCGTCTACCACTATCAAAACATAGGATTGATTACTTCTTAACACTGCTAACCAAAAGAGACTTCCAAGAAATTGTATAAAACACAAAGAAGAGAGAGATGCTCAGAGGCAGAAAAACCTAAGTGTACAGGCTCTAAAGCTGGAACGCCTGTTTTCGACTTCCAGCATCTTACTGAATACATGGGGACCTGAGACTAGTTACTTATCTGTGCAGATTCCTTATGTATAAAACAAAAATTATAACAGCACCTACTTCGTGAGATTGGTATGAGGTTTAAATGTGTTAATCTTCAGAAAACACTTGGAACAGAAACTGGCATATAGGTGTTAGCTATTATTATTTCTAAGCAGAAGTTGACACTATAATGCTTCCTTAGCCTGGAGACCTCAGTTACATTACCTGACATTCATGCCTCCCAATGACAAAATGGAATAAGAACAAAAAGCTACTGAAAATGGTTAAGAGAGGATGTGGCATCACTACTGTATCATTTTTAACTATCTGTGCTAATCATGAATTTGTGTCATCATTTCTTTACGAAGGAAAGTTTTTAATTGTGTATTCATTCAAAACATACTCATTCCACTGCACTAAAGTAGATTCTGTAAGAAAATTTAAGGTGTAATAGATTCTACCTTTAAAAGCTTAGGGCTAGTATTATAAGAAAAACTAGAAACATAAATACATAGATAGATGATAGATAGATAGATAGATAGATAGATAGATAGATAGATAGATAGATAGGCTCAAAAGATATGCAGATCAGCTCTTTATCCATCTTATCTATCAACACAACTTAAACTTGAATGGCTACTTATCCTACTTCTTAGAAAGTTCTTAGGAATATCTACTTATATTTTTAAAATTACTAATCAGTTTTAACCTTTGATATTTCTAATTGTCCTTTGTGTTTAGTTAAACCCACCAACCTGTTTGTTTCTCAGTGGAAATCCTTTGCTAAATTGATATTCTATTTCTGAGTAGCAATGCAGAATAGATATGGCTTTGCTTTTGCAGACAGTCTAATACCCTCCCTCCCCTCACAGTTTGTTTCCAGAATGAGTGGTGAAGGGCCTACCATGTCCACCCAAACTGCACCCCCTTCCCAGTTTCACCTCTGCTCGGTTTTAGACTTGTGGAAGGAATTGACTGAGTCAATAACCCACACATCACTATAGGCCTTCGCTACTAATTTGTAGATTACCAGCGATCCTGGCTAGCTGAAGGCATTTTGTTTATTGGATGGGTAGAGGAATAGAGGGCGTCTTTGTCAGCAGCTATGTTTGCTATTTTTGCCCAATGTTTAAACGGAAGAAAATTCCCTCGTGGCTTTCTCTCAGTCCAGCACTTTCCTCTGTCCTTATGTCCCTTTTATTTCCTTGCCCTGATGCCTGCTACCTCTGAGGCCCCCCTCCCTGTTTCTGCCCTGGTTGGTTAGGCACTGCCTCCAGCTCAGATGAAATCCAGCAGGCCTCCAAGGGCTTGGCACATGGCACAGGAAGGCAATGGGGTATTTTTTTCTTTCTTTCTTTGTAACTCTTAATGATCTTTTCTTTGTAACTCCCATCCCCAATTATGTTCTCAAAAGGCAACGTCTATGCATATGTACACAACTGAGAGACGGTCTTCTCCTTGTTTTTCTTATGATTGTGCCTATGAATAAAACCCTGAAATTATCAATTGGATAATAGAGCAATGTAGCTCTTCCAAATGGTTGGGTTAAATTGGCTGCGGTTTCAAGTAGTATTATCATTAATAATAATAATAGTAATAACCCTCCCGCCAGTCGAATATTCATTCACACATAATAGCATACTAGTCCTCTACTCTGGAAGTACCCAGGGGATTACTGTCTGGACAGAATCCTCTAGATACTGAGACAAGGGGTGCCTGGATGGGCCCACCGTGGAAGGCTCTCCACCATGTTCTTTCCGCCTCTTGTCTTGCTTCAAGCCCAATTTCTAGTACCAGGTTTCCCTGGCAGCCCAAGTCCTTAACGATCCCTCTCCTCCCTGATAGCATTTATTATCTCCTACCCTCACTTATCACTTTACAATGCTGCCCTGGATTGTTATTGATCTTTTAATGTGTTTCCCGTCCCTTAAACTTTTATCTTTCTGCTTCACTGTAGTTCCGTCTTCTACTCCTGTCAGATGCAGGTTTATCAGAGGTAGCAACTATCTCTCAAACTTCTTATAAGTGTCTTAATTAACTCAAATAGTTCTGTTTGTACCTACCCATCGAGGTAGGATCCACACGTCGGAAAGTATTTGATACAGTTTGTCCCTTTTGCTGACACTGCTAATACCATGACCAACACTTGGAGTGCTTTGACTCCATGCTATATGTATGCTGACACCCTCAGGAACTTTATCTGATTAACCCTCATTGTGTTATTAATCTTTGTTAATTCTATGAGATGGGTAATATGTTTCCCTTATTACAGATGTTGTAACTAAAGTTCAAGGTCATATCCCTAGTAATTTTCAAACCCAAGTCCACAGTTATTAATCACCATTGTTATTCTGATAATAATATTAAAAGGAGTAGGTCGAATGCATTCTCTCCTGACAGATGCTATCACGTGCATCGTGTAATTCTCTGCTATAACACTGAAAAAACAGGGCAAATTAGAAAGAAAAAAATAACGCCGCCTATCCAGGAGTCAGAAATAATCGTCAGATTCCTTAAGTATCAGGATATCCACTGCGTTATGGCCCACCATGATGTGGAGGTTGTCTGAAGAATTGTGGAAGAAAAACAGGCAATCCTCTTTTTGATGTTTAATTCAGTACATGAAAGGACCCCAGTTCAAAACGTCACACTGGCCCTGGACTGCACAGAACTGGCTGAGGAAGGCACAGAAAGAGCTCTCCCTTCCCATGATAGTTTCTTTTATTTGTTCTTTGGGGCTGGCTATGCCCCACTTCGGAACTTGTCTCTTTCCTAACATGAAAATTCTCTCAAGACCCAGTGAAATACTTCCAAGCACAGGGATTTCATTAAACAATATTTATCTTTGTCTAATCACGGCAATACTTTCTTGCTATATGTTATGCCTCATAAGCATGTCATAAAATGTTTGGAAGCTTATTAAACCATAATTTTTCCTGCTTATTCCAGTTACATGATTATATGTCCTTGGTTATAAATGTTTTCCTGGTATTTATCACAGCACTTGTGTGACTATCATTCTTCATGCTTTCTTTGTATTGTGTTACCTTCAGCTGTGCTTAACTGTCACTTGATTGCACATATTGCATTTGTTTGGGGCCTATTGTTTAATGACGAGGGAATTGATCCTATAGCAATTACCTACTTATTGGGGCCAACCAAGGTCAGGGATATTGCTGGAATTTTTTTAATGCTGGTAAAATCGAACCAGTAAGAACTCCTCGTCTGTCATTTTCCCTTGGATATTAAATGATGGAAATTAAATAAAATATGATTGTGCCATTTTAGGTGATTGACAATATCTTCCTCTAATTCTTCATTACTTCCCTATTGTTTTGTGAGGTTTTCTTTTGTTTTGTCGGCATTGCTGGTTTTCACTGTTCGGTTGTAGTATCTGTTTTGCTAGGATTTTTCCTTCCCTCTCCTCATTCACAGACGTACTCCATCATGCAGCCCGAGGAGACTGACCTGACTTACCTTTCACATTTCTTACTTTCTCTGGTGATGGGGGATTTGTTGACATTTTCCGCAAACCCTGTTGCTATTATGAATCGGAAACTAGATTTCAAGCTCCAGCACGCTCAGAGTTAAGCTGCATTGAAAAGGTGAAAAAGAAATAAATGGGAAAAGCTTAAAAACTGAGAATAAGGGACCGTTTGTAATAATAAAACAATGCCAGCTTCCCCAAAACACCCTTTTAAATGCATCATCTACCACAGTTTTTACCATGAGGTTTTTCTCCTTTCAAAACTTTCTAAAACTAGGCCTTTATAGTTCCTAACCTAGTAACTGTGATCTCAACTAACAAATATACCCCTATTCTTATTGTGATCATTATTACAATTAATATGTAGTTAGTAATAACCGTAAGAAAACCCTTGCATGTAGGGAAACATCCTTTCTAAACTTTAAAGACCACATGACAAATTGTTGTGGTTTTGAAAAAGAAGCAAAACCCATTACCAAGAATTCTTTCGCATATATCTGCCAATATCCAAGTTTCACAACTTTGGAGAATTAGATGCTTTTTAAAGTATTAACTCAGTTATGGTCTGTGATAGTCCAAGTTAGTAATTCTTAAGTCTCCATTAAAAGAGAGATCTACCCACTGTATTCAGCAAAGTGAATACAGTGGTATAAATGGGTATACCACTGTATTCATACATAAGTATAAACATAGATAAACTGGGTGATTCTACATTCATGTAAAAGAACACACACACACACACACACACACACACACACACACACACGCTGATGTCCCTCATGACTGGTTTAGCCTGTTTTCTGTCACTGAGTTTAAGGATATTTTCAGACTTGTCCAAACGTTCGATTTTTGTAATTATTGCTGGGATTTTTTTTTTATCTTGCTCTACATGAAAAATAAAATTGTGATTTAGATAGTTTGGTCCCAGAGGTCCTGTCTGCGCTCAGCAAATGGTTCCATGTCACTCCCTGCATCACAATATGGGAGCCACCGAGCTTGGCAGCAGCTAATCCTCTGAGCCTGTTAATAAGCTTAGGAGCACGTTCGTTGAAGGCTGACGCGTTAGGCACAAACAGGGAGAAAATATCTACTGGGGGAAGCTGAATTGGTTTTAATCATCTGCTAATCACCAGTAATGAGACCTACTCTGGGGAAGAAAAGAAAAACAGATAGTCGGAGGGAGGTTTTGTTCTTCACAGCAGAGTAACAGGGAATGAGAGGGCAGCTGTTATTAGGAAAGAAAGGATGGAAAGAAAGAAGGGATTTGGCTGGAGCAGATGAAGCGTCCTCTGCAGCGCTCCGTTTTGTTAGCCTAGTGTTTTTCATTCAGTCTCTGAAACTTCAGATCTTGCAGAGTCTCTGACAGCCCACCTCTAAGATATTGCTTCTTGAAGAAAGGAACTTCCCCCTGTCGTCTCACACACTTTATAGAGTATCTTAGCTTGGAGAGAAAAGAAAGGAAAATGGAATGGGGAGCTCTGGATTGCTTCCCAAATAAAAACGGGTGTGTGCAGAGGACGGGTTACATGCAGAAAGCTGGGGTGAGCACACTGAGAGTCCTTGTCATGAGATGGGAAGCCTGACAAGGTGTCCAGAAAGAAAGAATCAGTTGTAAAATGGTCAGCCATAGTCAAACTGGGTAGCCAGTCTTTTTAAGCCTTAGGCTCTGTGTTTGAGGAAACTCAAGTATAGTTATGACTTTGCTGCCATGTTGGTTGCCATCATTCATAGGCCCTTCCTCCCAAAGTTCACTTTTGCAATTCACAATATTATAACCACATTTAAAGTGGTGGATTAAAAATGCTCTTCTATACTGAACCAGTGTTTTCCATCAGAAGCTAATAATATACTCGCTTGAATGGTATTTCTAGAAGAATCAATATATATAAATAAGCTATTACAATAGCTTCTCTGTCCACAATTGACTCTTCTTTCTCCAAACATGTATGTATGCTGTGCCAGAGTGAATACCCCAAAGTACATCTTCTGTGGTCCCTCCACGGTCCACTTCTAGCTCAAAAATCTCCATCAGCACTTCATATTGAAATATAAACTCTGTATCTCTCAATTCAAGTTTCATCGTACACTGGTCTCTTTCTTTTCTTCTAGTCCTATAGTCTAGATTTGTGCCCATGTGCACTCTACTTCTGCCAACACGAGGGCTTAATGATCTCATGTAGCCTGGCCTCCCCCCATGGCTTTGTGAGTACTATGTGCTCTTGAGGTACCCTTTGCTGACTGCCATTTCTTTTAATTTATTCACTGTTTAATAGTTGGCAAGGAAGATTGCTCCTGTAGCCTAAACAACGCAACCCTTTCTTGCTGGGCTCTCATGACAATTTGCTTCCAAGTACCCTGTATCTTTAATCTTATTTTTCTTCAGTAGAGGAAATCAAGTTAATTTTTTTTTTTTTTTGCATTTTCCACATGTATATTTAAATAGTTAGTTAGGATTCAAGGCATAAGAAATAAGTCAAACTTGAAGGTTTGCATTTATTTTTGTTAGCCTTTTAGAGTCATTATTCCAGCTATAGGCAATGAGTTGGGAGTAGAGAGTCAAACTATAAAGTGTATATTGGAGAAAAATAGAAAAAGCAAAGCTAGTGAAAAGCATTCACTGTACATCTGAGTCATCATTTCATAAAACTTTTCACATAATACCAATAAGTG
Source organism: Pteropus medius (assembly GCF_902729225.1). Classification (NCBI taxonomy): domain Eukaryota; kingdom Metazoa; phylum Chordata; class Mammalia; order Chiroptera; family Pteropodidae; genus Pteropus; species Pteropus medius. The sequence goes on along the minus strand of NW_024350921.1, from coordinate 1,599,943 downwards.
ACAAGTGCTGAGGCCTTCCTAGCTGAGGGAATGCACAGTCTCTGCCTTGGGGGAGAGCACAGTCTTACAAGGAAAGAAAAACATGAAAGCGAAGTGGTAGCCTCCCACTGGTGCTATAACTGCATGAATCTGCAAATGCCCAGAGTGTACTGACAAAGCAAGACTCCCTCTGGCTGAAGAAACTTTGATAGGTAGAGCTCAAGAGAAGAGATTACCTGAAAATCACAATCCTGGACATTGAGAGATTTCCAGAAGAAAGCTAGGACTTTCAAAAAGAGAAAAGATAGAAGCATCAGGCGGTCAAAGAGAACAATGTGTTTTGTTTTGTTTTGGTTTTGTTTTGTTTTGTTTTGTATATTAACTACTCTGGTGTAAGTAGAGATGTTTGCAAGGTCAAACAAATGAAAATTCAGAGTAGATGCAATATCAAGTGTGCCTTCTATTCTGATCATTGCCCATGTTTGCTACTCTGAATTCTGTGTTCTAAGAATTAAAATTACACTTGGGTGTCATCCTATCACAGGGTCAACCCATGGTCCTTTTAAAGTGTGCTGCCCGGATCTTGGCACATAGTGATCATTTGGTATTATGTGATCATCATCATCATCATCATCATCATCATCATCATCATTTAATTCTAATTCTAAGAAGAATTAAAGAGCTGAGTAGCAAAATTCTTTTATTTCATAGTAGAGAGCTGTGGTACAAAAGGGGAAATGACTTATCAAAGATCAACAGTTATGGGAGTGATATCTTACATTAACATACAACATTTCAAAAGGCTTGGATATCCACTGTCTCAGACACAGACCTGTGAAGTAGGATGAGGAGCTGCTGTTTTCCTCCACGTGTGGATAATGTACTCAATACTCACTGCTAATCTGAGGCAGAGACAGTATTTAACTTCAGGTCTTGCCCCAGTCACCATATCTCCTTTAGTCACTATATTTGCATCCTATTTAGCAATTGGAAGTTGAGTCCTATTCAAGCCCACTATTCTCAGCATCCCAACTGCATTTATTAAAGAGAGTCAGGTTACTTATAAAACTGAGCATTTAAATGCTTTTTAGATCAGCAACATTTTCATGGTGTGAAACAATGGATTGGCCAGAATATTTCTTCTAGGGCTTAGTTTATTTTTAATGGCAGTATAGAGTGCTGAGATATGACAAGACAAGACCTCTAAGCTCATCTTACAGTATCTTACAGTATCTTAAGTCACACCGAAGACTTGAGAACTGAATTCAGAGACATGAAGTAACTTTCTCAAAATCACAAGCAAGTGTTTGGAAGATTCTGGACAAGGTTTCCTGCTTATACTGCACCACTTTTTCTGCACAGGAGACAAAGGAGAATGGAGGATGCTAAGTTAAAAAGAGCTATACTGTCTACCAGAGCAGTTAAAGAGATGCAGATAAGAAAACATCTTGAAGGAAGAGTATCTTGAAGAAAAGAGAAGGGGGAAGGTTCATAGCACCTTTAAATTCTAAGCTGAAAGAAATTGCCTAGAAAAACGCAGGATTTAGAAGCTAAGGCCACAGATTTAGCTCTTATATCAACCAGTTTCTTGTGTGTGGCTCTTAAATGTCCCAGGCCTCAGTTTCCACATCTGTAACACGGCCATAAAAATAATAGCTGCCTTGCCTGCTTTTACTGGGTTGTTGTGAGGCTGTGAAGTGGCTTGGTCAAGGACCCTAACGGTGCCCCAAGGAAGTGGTAGGTGGTGGAAGACAGAAGCGATGCCTGAGCCAAGGGTCCTAATGTGATTAGAAATGAATGGGGAAGAAGAGGCGGTGGGTGAGTCTCTACCTATGCAAAGGCCCTTGAGTGAGACAGCAGAGATGGTGCCTGGAGAAAGCTGTTCAAGGCCCTTGGCCAGAGGGTAGCTCAGGGTAGAAGGCCTGGGTCTGCCAGACCAGGGTTAGGCCTTTATCACATCAATTTCAGGGCTTTGCTTAGGAAATATCTCTCGGGCAACAATGTCAACAACAAATGTGAGAGACACTAAAGGCAATGCAGCGCTTAGGAGACTTGGTGGGAATATCCGCTGAGGCAATGCCTGTGGGATCGGAGGGGAGCTGGCAACACTTAGAGCAGTTAAGGAGTATGATTCTGCAGGACTTGCTGAGCCATGGAGGTGAAAGACTACCAGCTCTCTGGTTAAGAAAAGTGGCCGGATAATGGAGTGATATTGGAAGAATGCATTGAGTGTCAGGTGACATTAAGTTTGGGGCCTCCTGAAGAGGGAGGATAGCATGCTCTTGAAGCGGGCAGACTTTCATGTCAAGGAGATGTGGATTTTGATTTTGGCTGCAGCACTTTCCAGGCATGTGGAAGACAATGAAGAGAGGCTCGGAGTGTAAAGAGTACCATAATTAAGGCACGGATGACGATGACAGTTTACGGCGATAGCCATTGGTAGCTTGTCATCCAGCAAAGCGTTCCATAAGAAGAGAGCTCTGAGTGCACTTGGCACATGGACAATGATGAATATATGGGAAGGAATTAAATCACTATGGGTCGTGTGCACATTTAGGGGAGATAACTGGGGAGAAAAACAGCCCTGCAGTGAAACAATACTCAAAGATGAACAAATGGAGAGAAGTTCTCCTTGAAAAAAAGTGGTAGTGGTTCAAGACAAGAACCACTGAGTGGAAGATAATGAATAACAGTTTTCCACTCACGTGTATCCTCCATGAAGGCAAAGACTGTAATGACTGTTTTTGTATCATCAACCACATACAACGCCTGAATTAGTGTAGGTGTTAACTCATGAGACCCATCCCAGCATCTGGTGCTGCAAGGCAGTGTGTGTGTGCATGTGTGTGTGTGTGTGTGTGTGTGTGTGTGTGTGTGCGGGAGAGAAAGAGAGAGGAGGGGATAGGTTTGTGAGTGTATGGGTGTACATGTGTTTGGTGGGTGGGCTTTACATATATAAAAATGGAATTATTTCCATATTTTTGAGATGGGGGGATTAATGCCTGATTTTCTTTACATATTAAACATTGTCCAATACACAAAAAGAGACAATGATGACATATTTGGAATAGGTACAAAGGAAAGAGCTTCAAGAAAATCTAAAGGTTTACCTGAAGTCAGCAATAATAACATATGGTGTGGAGTATGTGGGCTTTGCAAGTAAATACATACAGGCTCGACTTCTGTCACTTTCCTAAGAACTTCAGAGTCTCTTGGGGTCCTTCTTCAAACACCTCTATTATCCCTAATCAGGTGATAGAAATCTCACTTTAAAAATTTAGAATTGTGAGATTCTCCCACAGAGGGGCAATTTGAATACCATCTTGCTGGACTAAAACCAGAATCATGGATTTGAAGGCTTACAAAAGTGTAAGCAGATCATCATTCATCCATTCCCTGACTCCAAAGATACCTAAATGGTCTCTAATTTGCCTTTGTGGGAAGCCTGAGTGATATAAAGCAGAAAACATAGATTTTAGAGCTAAATACATAAAATTCCAGAAAAGTTACTATATATTATTAGGCAGGTTTTTTTATTCTCTCTGGGTTTCATTTTCCTTTTTAGTTAACAAATGATTGATGAAATGTCAACATTTAACTGCTTTTTTATGGGAGCCCAAAGTGAAATGGCTGATGTAAAGCATTTGGCATAGTGTTTACAATGGAGAGTGTATTCAGTCGTTTCTCCTTTATTCTTCCCTATCCATTCTAGGTATAGGATGAACTAAATGGTTGGTTGGTGATATGTGAATTCAAAAGTCTATGCAATTTAGCTACTAGAAATAGTTACTTATACGATTCTATAGTCTTTAGCCAGCAGAAGATCTGGTTATGCTGCAGTAACAAAATAACCCTGAAATCAATGACTTACCAAACAAAAGTTTATTTCTTGCTCCCCATACATATGCTTTATTGTGTCTCTTCTATCCAGTTGCTAAAAATCCCAGGGAATCTGGAAACCTTCACCTGGAAGCTGGGCGTCTGACTACCCAGTCTTGCATTAACTTTAGCAGAAGAGAAAGCTGAAAGGTACACATCATATCCTCAATGCTTTGACCCAAAAACGAGATATCATTTCTACTCACCCAGCCACAAAATCCCACCTTACTACAGGGAGTCCATGTAAAATGGGGGAGTCCATGGACATTTGATGACCAGTAAATGTCTCTGCCAAAATTACTAAATGGCATAATACATTCAGTTGGAACTGCAGACACCATACATCTGAACCTGAAATTTGAACATTTTATGTGTTCTCATCCCATCTACAACTTATCTGTGTGTGTGTGTATGTGTGTGTATGTGTGTGTGTGTGTGTGTTGAGTTAGTCTCCTTTCTTTTATTTTTTTAAGGTTATATTACAAAATTATTACTTTTTTGGCAATTACTTGACTTTTTCATTTATTAAGTTTATGGGGGTGGGTGACATTGGTTAACAAGATTATATAAATTTTAAGTGTACAGTTCTATACTACATCATCTGTATATTGCGTTGTGTGCTCACCACCCAAAGTCTAGTTTCTTCTGTCACCATGAATTTGACCCCATTGATCCTCACCTTTTCCCCTCAGTAACCACCATACTATTGTCTGTGTCTCTGAGTTTGTTTTGTTTGATCATGTATCACTTCCTGTTTTATAACACACATATGAGTGAAATTATATGGTTATTGTCCTTTCCTTCTGATTTATTTGACTTAGCATGGTACTCTCAAGATCTATCCACGTTTTCACAAATGACAGTATTTCATCTTTTTATGACTATTATTCCATTGTATGTATACTACACCTTCTTTATCCAATTATCTGTTGAAAGACTTTTAGATTGTTTCTAAGACTTGGCTACCAAGTATAACGCTGCAATGAACATAGGGGTATATATACATACATATAAATGTTTTCAATTTTTTTTTTTTCAGGTAGACACCAGAAGAGGGATTGCTGGGTCATATGGTAGCCATTCACAACTTTCTAAACTACAAATGTATTTCATGCTCAGCTGACAGTAAAAATAAATTTGCAGAACATATACAGATGAGCTGGCTCACCTTGCCGGGCTTAGTATGAAAATAGTAGCTTGCTTCTGAGGCTCTGTCTAGCTCTATCCTCTTGGGGCCACCCTGAAAGAGTGACCCCGCAGTGACCATTGCCTATAGTGCCCTTCCCTTCCCCTCAGCTCCTTACCCTCTCTTCTCTTTTCCCTACTAGAGCATCTGCCTCAGCATGTTATCTTTCTGTCTGTCAGGCTGATTAGCATACTTTGACGGATTAAAAGGCTAAGGTCAAACCAACAAATCCCTGAAGAAATTCTGCTAATTATTGTCATATGTTTTTTTAAATATTTTGCTCTTCAAAGAATCTAACAAGGAATAAAATCCAACTTTGTATCCCAAGGGTTGTTTTAATATTATATTTTTTAAAAAATCCTTTTACTTTCTGTGTTCCATGTTGCAAGAGAGCCATGAATGGATCCCAGGGGTCAGTGGCGGTCATTTCCAATTCAGAAGAGTTCCTTTCTAAAGTGGCACGCAAAATGGCAAGCAGAGTCTTGTGACACTGCAATATAAAAGTCCATGGAGAGGTGACTGCTTTAGCATCTATATAGAATGTTTAAAGTTGACATCCAGACAGGAAGTGGAGCTGACTACCCAAGAGGCAGTGGGTTTAGTGGCCATGCTCCGGTGCTGCTGTGCCTGGGTTTGAATCCCAGTCTCATCCTTTGTGGGTTGTGAGACACTGATCTCATTACTTATCCTCTCCAGGCCTCAGTTTCTTCATCTGTAAAATGGGGACTTAGAAATATAGGAATCCTCTCATCAGATCATAATGAGAATTAAGCTAACGTGCTTGGAACTATGCGGTTGTTCGCTAGCAGCAATTTCTTGTTTTGGTATTTTGACCTCCGTGTTGTTACCACGGAGTAGTTGACCTCTCTGATGCTCAGAAGTAAATTCAAGGATTTTTAAATTTCTAAAGAATTAGTCATCTGATTGACAAGTATGTATGCAAAGGTGAGTTGCCAAACCACATCAGCTTCAGGTATGTCACCCCATGGCCCACAGACAGCACCCATGAGAAGCATTGTCAGGCAGGCTCCAGCTCTGCCAAGAACAGGACCTGGGGTAATGAGATGAGGCACACCCATGGCCCATCTTTAGTCACCCACCAGATTTTTAATCAAATCAATTTAGAGAATGATAAGTGTGTGTGCTGCCCCTCAAAGGTCTTCACGCTTTTGGTGGTGACCTATGGCTTGTGACCAAGTGGCTTGTGGCAGGGGGCATGGGGCTGGGGCTGGAGAGTAGTCTGAGAGAGAGTAAGCTGGGGCGGGCGGGGGATGCAGACAAATGTGAGAGGAAAGAGGAAGGAGCAAAAGCACTAAACTCAAAAGCTAATTATTCAACGCACTTTGAAAGACAAGAACAGGATAGCCTCCAAGTAAGAGGCGTCTAATAGCTCAAGAAAGTCTCCAGCAAAGTCGTTCACTACAGGTGAAAGGCCAAATTACCAGATCAAGTGGCTACATTATCAAAAATTATTCTATTGATTTCAGTGAGGTGTGTTTTTCCTGAGATAATTGCCACCATCTAAAATCTCCTTTCCCGCTGATTTGGAGCAGGCGGCGTCGTCTCCAAGTTGTTCAAGATGTGTACGTGTGTGGGGTGAGCCTGCTGGGAGTCTGCTTAGCGCTGGCGCAGAAAGGCAGGCAGGCTGCCACAGCTCCCAGGGCCAGCACCTTTGTCACTGGTGAGAAATCTCGTGCAGTGAGTGTCATTTGCACGGAGAATGTTCTACATTCTGGATTTTCTGGTACGTTTTCTACAAGGGATCCTACTTGGGGAAACCATTTTCATCAGCCATCATGTGCCTCCCAAACTTATCTAGTCACAGCTAGAAAGCAGAAGGACAAAGCATTTAACTTCACATTTTACGGGCCACACGAGAGTGCATTAGGCTTAAAATTCCAGGGAGATGAGGAGTGAGGAAGAGAAGTACTTCTGATTTCACTTAGATTACCAACTGCTCTTCATTGTAAAGAAGTATCATAAGAAAAAGAGCATCTTTATTGAGCTATGATTTACATATCACACTGTATTAGCTTTAGGTGTAGGACATAATGATTTGATGTATGTCTACACTGGGAAATGGTTATCACAGCAAGTTTAGCTGATATCCAGAGGAGAATCTTAGAAGTGCATCTGCTTTCTAAGAGAATGAACCGTTCTCTCTGCAAGTCTGGATATAATGTCTTTTTAATAATTCAGCTAGATTGTTCCCCAAGAATGATTTCTTTGGGGCACAGCGATGGGTGGGCGATTTCCACCAGTCAGTGGCTAAAAATTGTAATGAATTCTGCATGTACCATCCCTCCTCATAGCGTCAGAACTCTCATCCCAATTTCCTGGCCACTGTTCTTGGATTCGCAGTTGGTTAATGTAAAACCAGGCTGATACAGGGCGTCTGGCAGTTTATGTTTGAACTCGAGCCAACAGAAAGCGTCTTTCTGGTGTTGGTGAACTTCCACCTCGCATGGGTCCAGAGAGTGCTATTGTGTCTGTGAATAAAAGCACCAAGGCGGTGGTGCAGTTGAACGTTAAGCCAATTATCGCTGCATTTGCTCGCCATCGGACGCCCCCTCCTTTCTGGGACTCCTCCAGCTCATGCAGAACATATTCAAATTTGCCCCTAAAAGGTTTAGTCTAGGTTGCTTCTTCAGTACTGTTTGAACATTAAATATGCAAATAATCATCATTACACTTCCAACAATTACACATGTTTGCGAGCACCGTGTCAAGTGCTGGCAGCAGAGCAATCATTTGTAGAGACAAATATTCCATTCCAAGAGATGTCATGCTGCTTCGAAGATTCTTTTTTTTTTTTCTTTTTCTTTTGTATTAGTGGCCACACTGCTGCTTCCGAAAGTGTGCAAGTGAACACGACAGTGCTACCAATAGCTGTCGAGCCCAACCCTTCGGCAGAGCAGGTGCCAATCATCCATCCCAACCGGCCAGGGCCTGGAAGCCGGACAGGCATGGAGTGTGTCCAGTGCCATTGGCCTTGCACAGGGCAGGTGCTTCTTGATTCCCTTCTTCATCCTGCGGCCTCTTCCCCACCACCTTTCCTCTCAGAGGGGGTCTCAGGCCTTCGGAATATTCTAATTCTTGATTTCTGACTATATTATCCTGTGTCTGTAACGGACGAATTGTCATTCATAGCTCGGAGGTGATGTGTATAAAGCTGACTGAAGCCACAGGCCGCGTGTCACAGCGGGGGCAGACCTCCTTTGCTTTGCGTTTTTATCCCTCCTCTCTTCTTCCTTCTCTCCCCTCCCTTCCCTTTGCTCATCGCTTTCTCTTTCCTGCTTCTTCATGTAGTTATGGATAATTGTCACCGTTTGCCTTTATCGCAACCCAAAGTGGCAGCTTAGAGGGGCCTGGACTTGAGTCAGGAGTAATCTTCTAATCTCGCCTTCTCCCAAAGTCAGGAAATCCCACGTCTTACAGGCCCAGTTGATAACCCCTGTGCTTCTTTTCCATGAAAGACGGATGGCTCTGGCAAGCTTGGGAGACTGCAGATAATGGGATTGACTTGGTACTTAAATCTCAGTGAACCAGGACAGCATAAGTAATTAGTGAATTGGATCCATCCTGGGGTGCTAATGATGGGTAAGTCTGCCCCCACGCCATTCTGAAAACGGCGAGAGACACATCCATCTCACACAGATAAAAACCAAAGGGACACTGCTCACAGACACCATTTATTCCTTCTTTAGTGCACAATTTATCCTAGAAGGGGAAAAAAAATCTCATTTTCCTCGAGTGATACCCAGAAGACCAAGTGACCACAGTCCCACCAGAGTTCATTTTGATCACAATACTGCTGCTGTTTTTAATTAAGAAAGTCTAATTAAGAGAAACTACATTTATCTTCTTATCTACTTGTCAGCACACACGCTCAGACCGTACCCATAATTGTTTACGATTTGGTTAAAGGCTTCCATTCACTGAGCCAGTGAGGAGTCTTCATTTTCACTGAAGTTGGGGCATTATAAGAATTGCAAAAGTGTAAGAGTTGAATAGCTAACTGTAAGGATAACTTTTAGCATATCGGATCCTAGTTTACATACATGTGCACATACATATATACTTATATATATTTACATATATATGTACATATATAGTATACACACACACATACACACACAAACACTGGTCACATGACATATCTATATTTTTCTGCAATTAATTCAAGTATAAAGTATATGTGCACAGACCGGTCTTCTCTTCCATTTTTCTTCTTACACAGAGTGACAGTACTTTATGAGGATAATTTAGATAAATGTCTTTTAGTGGACTTCACTTATCCTTCCAGCAAACATGATCGACAAAGAGCCACAAAAGATGGACGACACTGCACCCTGATCAAACAAACGTATGTTCTGTCAATGCAGAAGACTTAGAGATGGCATCTTCCTTTTCTTTCTTTCTTTTTTTTTTTTCCCTTCTGATTAGATCAACAACTAAAATGTCCAGGAAATACACTTCTGCGGAGATGACCAGGAACTCTAAGAATTATTAAAAGTGAAAATGTAAAGCAAATGCATTTCAACTCAAAAGGTAGCAGCAATCAAACATGCCAGCCTGACAATTTTTATGTGGATTGATCAGAACAAAATGTGACAGATTGTGAGCCTTTTTTTCTTGACTCTGTCATGGCAAAGGGGCATTAAAACCAAAATATAAGTCCTGTCTCTTTGGTCAATTTGAGTCTCTCTCTTCTGTAGCGATTGCCTTTCTGCAAACCTTTCATTTGGGGACCAACTGAAGTTATAACAGATAATGAGATAAGCTAAAAGAATTGGTTAGTAAGAAGATTGTTTGTAACTAATTTTCTTCTCCACCCCACCCACCAATCCAGTCCTGGGTTTTTGTTTTTCGTTTTTTATTTTTCAACTACAGTCGACATGCTGTTTTGTGTTACTGTGAGGTTTCTTTCCAGGTTCTTCATTTCTCAGTGACTGGCTTCTCAAAAGACATGTTTGTGTATGTGTAAGGAACATACATACGTCAGTACATTGTCATATCAAGGACTGATTTCCCTGAGACCTTTTTTAATATTTAATATTTAATATTTGAGGATAGAGAAGACTAGGTGAGCACTCTGTTTTTCCCAACAATCTGTCACTAATTAGGAGATATTTAGACTCAAGTTTGATGAAAGGGGGACAGGGTCTCTCTTTGAGAGTGGATGGAGAAATTTAGTTTCTTCTTGGTGCCCAATAAGTTCTGATTTGAATTTTTTTTCCTCCATATGGATTTTTATAAGTTTTGGTCTGACTAAAACTTGACTTTCATGTTCAAACTGGACCAATCTGGATTAGTAGTCATGCTCTAAATAATGACTGACTCTCCTGAGCAAAGACAGTTTAGATTGATTTTATGACTTTGCTCAGAAGCAGTCTCATGTATGTGTTGAATGTGTGTGTGTGTGTGATATTCATGAGTGTTGCTTAAAAGAGTTCTTTCGATTAATAACATATAGTTTTATTCCAAAATATTTTATTTGATTTCTTTCTACCCATACCAAGGAATAATGTGGACTGATTTAAAAAATACTACTCTTTTTCCCAATCTTATCTCTCATGTAAACTGACAGTTCTATCTCTCATACCACCACAGAAAAATTAAAATATATGTCTTTCGATTACTTTGGGAGAACTCACAACATATTAAAAATGTTAATTTAAAAATTTAAAAATAGCTCTATAGATCAGGAGGACTTGAATTTAGAAAAATATATTTAATCTCTACTGGTTAAAGTGGCACTTTTATGAGATATTTTTTAAGAATGATACATAGGTTCAAACTAGCTAAGAAAACTCTATTTTAAAAATGTTATGAGATATTGAAAGCAAATACTTACTTATATATTATAGCAAAGAAGATGAGGTAGTGGGTGTTGCTGTCTGCTTCCCTGGGTTTAATCCCAGCCTCATCACTCACAGGCTGTGTCTTCTTGTAATTTGATTTCCTCATCGATAAAAGGGGAACTGTCATAATCCCAACACCATCCGGTTCTTGTAGAAATGAATCATTTTATCCACTTAAAACACTTAAACAGTACCTAGTACATAGTAAGCACGAAAAAGCAATCGGCTGTGTTTAAGAAAGTTGTATCTTATTAATAAAAGTTTTATTTTTTTATGTTTCTATCAAGAACTCTGGCTACTCCTGAGGTGTTCCGCTGACTAAAGAAAGAAGAAATGTCTTCCAGATAATATTCACCCAGGGCTGCTATTGGAATTTGACAAAGGCTGCCTCCTGTAAGGAGCTGAGGAGATCCATGAAAGTTCAGACCACTCAGTGGTCGGCCTGTATTCCCATCGTCCCAGAGCAATGCTTAGCCCATACTGTCCACTCAAGGTCTTTTCAGTGGAAACCTAGACCTTCTACACCTAGCCCTCTCCCCCTCAGAAACAAAAAGTCACTAATAAATGTGATGCTGACATTTGCTGCCATGAAATACGCTTTGAAAAGAAGCTCATGACTGAGATTAGAAAATGGGACTGCCCCTTTATGTAGCACCAACTGAGAATGAATTATCTGATTTCAGATGGTCCTAAGTGTGGGATTATGTTTAAGAGTTAACTTTAAGATTCTCTCAATATCACCTTACAGCAGTTGGAAATTAATAGTGAAACGAAAGGCAATGTTTTAAATGTCCATCGGTTTTTGTATTTTAATTGTTTGCACCTCCTTTTCTCCTGGCCATTAAAAATGTTCCCGACTTTTCTTCATGGATTAATTTGCATAGTAATACAAATTGTTGAGTACTTTTAAATTCTAAGGAGAAAATATTTAATGAAAAATTTTAAATCTTTTGGTGTGAGGACTGCTCTACTACCACGATTCACTACTTTTCAACTTCGATAGTCATCGTGGAAGTTTCCACTTGCTTGATTGCAATATATCAAGAATTGTGTTGCTATTTGAACTTCCCCAGCCATAAATGGAGAGCTCCTTTACTTCGTGGAGTCTTTAAATGGAATCCTGGCAGGTGGAAGAGCCACACTCTCTGAAAAGAAGGGTTACACAGACAACTTAGATGAAATCTATGAGGTATTCTTTCTATGAAAGAGACCGAGAGAATGGGAGAGAGAGGAGAAAAAAAAAACTTTGAGTGAAGGATTAAATGAACTTCAGGAGCATTTTCATCTGAGAGACAAGTGTGAATGGAAGAATAATAAATGACTCCCTGCCTTTCTAGAAAATGATTGGTGTCCATTGTCTATTCTGGAGGCCATCTGATAGCCCTGCCATCTACCAATGGGCATAGAGAAGTTTACATAAAAGAAAAGGGGTCAGCTAATAGAGAGAAGAGGCTTAGCCAAAACAAACTGAAATGCTTCATTTCACTAAGGTTTGATTAATGGGATATTAGACACCTAAGACCGTTAAGACAAGAGCTAACTAGCCTTTAGCAAACTGTGCTGTGAATCGCACTTCACACATCAAGATGTGAGGTAATGAGATTCTCAAAAAGTACTACATTTAGAAACAACCCCTTAAACTCGAACACACAATTCCCAACTCCTGCCAGTTGCTGGCACGTTTCCATTGGTTAAGTTGGAAAGGAAGCTCAGCTTTTTTTTTAGGGGTAGTTTGTGTTTGTTTGTTCCTGACCACTGATAGCATGAGCTGGCAGCTGGTGTGAGAATAAAGGAAAATATGTGTGTATTGGCAGCAGACAATTTATAACACGGCATGATTATTCTCTCAGAGTCTTAAACATCAGAACTTATGGTTTAAAAAATAATAATTCGCATGAACAACTTTACAACTGTACATTGAGGGTTATTTGCTATGTTGTGTGATGTGTTATTTTTTTTTTAATTTCCTCTCCCGCGACCCCTCCCCCAAGATTAGTGTGACTTCGTGACCAACATGATTTACAATTGATCGATCTGGAACATTTTAAAATTTTTGTTAGGGATGTCACAGCCATCACAGGCCATTTTTAGCCGGGCAGTGCGCTCTTGGTAAAGCTACATCTCCACCTAGTGGTGGCAGAAGGCAATTAACTACCTTTAACCGCAAGGAAACGAAGATTTCGTTGTCCTTTGCAACCGGCACCAAAGTCCTTGGCCGCTGTGTCGTTGAAGCACAATATTTAAAGATAACATTTTAATCTCAGAATACTTTTTACTTCTTCTCCATCCCCCACATTTTTCTTCTCCTCAGTCCTTAACGCTGGCATTATTAGATTGCAAAATAGCTGAAAAATATTCCTCCCACTCTCTTTTTTATTTACACTGTGCTCAAAGGCTTTGACCAAAAACTCATTTGGGTAGCAAAGGATCATCTTTCGAGAATCTTCCACCCCTCTCTGCTTCCTTATTCTTTGCCAGCTCACTATTTGGCAAGCATCTCCACTGCTAGAGAGGCCAAAGAGAAGTTTCTATATAGATGTCTCAAAGCTTATTCCCAGTCTGCTAAAAAAATTACTTAAGATGCTCCCTCACCCTGTAGGTTACTGAAGGTGCCAGCTCCGCATCTGCCACCTCAGGTCGTTCCAAACAGAGAAAGGGTATCAAACCCCGTTTTCACGCAGCAGTTTAGCGCATGGCTTTCCCATTAAGCCCCTACGCCCATACTTAGAAAGAAACAATTTAACCACACTAATGTATCTCGGGTTTATATGATTTGAATAATCAATAAACAATTAAGAATGTTTTGCTTCTTTAAGACCAAAAAGACATTGAATCTGGTTGCAGTTAAAAGGAAATAGTTTGTTTTGCTTTTAATTTGATTTGCAAGATTATGGAGCACCTGCTCCTTAGAGATGCTATTTTGGCCAATGATATAGATTATTCTATAGTTATTTCTTCTTGTCACTGGATTCGTGGTTGGCATCCTCTGCACTGTACTGAAATGTAAGAGAGAGCTAGAGTTTTGGGCTGGTATATGTCCAGTCAAATTCAAGCTAACAAAGACAGTTGTGGCTTGCTAATCCCTGTAATTAAACACTTCTTGTAGAAGGGTATATTACACTGATTGAAGCTATTGCCACTGTATTGGACCCAAAAATCTTTAATAATCCGACCCTGTAATGTTGAATTTTTTTAGTATCTATTAATTAACATCCATTAACTTATACAGAAGGCAAAAAGCAAGAAATCTATTGTCAGTTAGCTTCTGCTCCAACCTGTCTTTTCCTTAAACTTGGTGTTCTCACAGGTGATTCCTTAAATTGCAGGAAAGCTCCATAGGTAGAGAAATGATATGGTAAGAAGTTTAGAACAGTGGAATTCTTAGAGCATTTTTAACTTTCACCGTGTTTGGAGCAAAACCCACAGAATTCTTCAGCTCAGATGCTTAAATTTATCATCTTCTGTGTGACCATCACCAAAGGTGAGTGACACAGTGCCATTTTCTTCATAGTGCTACAGTTGTTTCCCAGAAAGTTGTACTGACGGATAGGGGGAATTTGATTTGATTTGGTTGTTAATGCATTCTCAATATCACGCTCTTTAAGAAAAAACTGTATTTACCATGTTTTTTGCCAGAATTGTCTGCAATTACATGGAATTAATCATCACAACTTTATTCCTTGAAAGTCCTTTGAATTTTCCCATACTTTTAACAGAAGTGGAAAATGACCAGAACATGAAGCTGTAAACTTGGGATATTCCAAGCTTTGACCAAAGGGCCAGTCCAGAATGAAGGAGCAAAGAACCAGACAGATTCTCAGACTTTGTCACACAAAGAGAGACTGGTTTTGGGCATTGTGGGTGAGGAAGGTCTCTGGGTTTTGATGGCTACACTTGATCACAGGCTTTTTGGAGGTGCCCAGTGGCCACACTACAACACTGATACTGAACAAAATTCAGTCTCCCCTGAGCCAAACTGGATGTGAAGGCCTCCACAGGACAAGCTAGGACACGCTACAGTGTGGGGACGTAAGAGAGTTTCCAGTAGTGCCTACAATGGCACGCGCGTGCGCGAGCGTGCGCGCACACACACACGCACACACACACATATTGCCCCCTTTCAGTTCATCGGCTCAACAACTCCTCAAATTAATGTGAATCCTGTATTTTGAAATCGGTAAGTACTTAAGTAAGAGTTGTAAATGTCACTCTACAGGTGATTTATCAGCTTGGACTGGACATGTGAGGTTGCTTGTGGCTTCTCATTACTCCTCCTACCCCAAACCCTACTGATGTGCGATGGGAGGATGGGTGTGTGTGTGAACCTTCTACAATCAAACCAGCCCATTTACCAACAGTGCTATTAGCAGGGAGAAGACATAGAGGTTTGTTAGTAATTTCTTAGACTCCAAAGTTAATTATTTCCATAGAAAAAAATCTTTCTGATTTACCCACTGTTTTTGTCCTTGTGACAATGGTCACCGTGGCTCCTCTGTTGCCAAAGATACCATTGTTACACATGGGCCTCACTGACATGCTCAGTCATCAAACACAAGGTAGTAATGAATAATGAGCAAAGGGGCTTCCAACCCTAGCTACACACCAGGTAGAACGCCCCCCACTCCAGTGCCCGACCACAAAAACCTGTTACCAATAAAAATCTTTTCCTTTACATTTCACGGAACATAAATCCCCGATCTGGGCTGCTCCACCCCAGGGGACTCCTCTTCTGCAGAACGCCCACATATCAAGGATTTTTACAAAGAGTAAGGCCTCAGCAAGCCAAGAGGGTTCCCCTTTCATTTTGCAAGGTGTGAGTCCTCCTCATGTACCTAACGAAGAGACCCTGCCTCAGACAGAATTCTATAGCCTGCTACAGCTTTCCCACATGACAGCAGGAAACCCAGTTGGAAGCTCTACAGAATATACCAGAAGAATAAATGAGAGATTTTGTGGAAATAAAAGGAAAGAGAGTGAATTTATTTCCAGTACTAAGGTGTTCTAAGAAGTATACTGCACCAAAAAATACTTATTGTCAAAAGTGTATAAAAACTTCCCACTTCACAAAATCAGGGATTTGTTCTAAAATCCCACATTGATTTGAGTATGTCAGCGGTGGGAAGGAAGCCCAGTTTTTTCTAAAGTCAAGTGTCTTCCTGTAAGGATGGGCCCTAAAAGGAGTGAATTTTCCATTCACTACACGTGAAGCTACTAGAGCTCAGTGGAGTGGTTTAGAAAAATTAAATAAGATAGTCACTTCCTGCTCTTCAGTCCCTAAGTAGTCCTTCAGCTCCTTACAGAATATAAAACTATAATGTTTGGAATTACTGGAAGGATAGAACTAGAGAAGTCCAAATTTTATGATCTCTATCTCAGGCAAACTGTATAAGCAAACACTTGGCTTACATTTCTGGCCACTTTCTCTAGCTCCCTCACAGAAATGCTACTGTGTCTCTCTCAGAGATGCCAAGATTACTTCATAAGTGGTTCTGTAGTGATCATTTTGAAATTCCAGTGCTTAAATGATAGATATTATTAGGCCGTGGGAAATACTGTCACCATCCCAGGTTGAATGGAAGGGTCTTGAAGTGGGACATGAAAAGAAATCCAACATACACCTCTAAATTCAGCTAAATTCTGTTGTTTTCTGCTCCTAGTTCTTTCAGAGAATAAACCAAACTCCAGTGCCAGGATTTCAAGACAGCGGTCATGCTCTTAACCAACCTCATTAATGCTTTATTGCTTAGAGCAAGTTTCAGTGTATACTCTATTTATTTATCTGTCTCCTAGTCTACATTTTGATTTAGTTAGGAGCAACAATCACCACTTATACCCAAAGGTCACTGCCATGTGTGGTTTGGGGTAGATGTTTAGTAAGTATATGTTAAATTAATTGTCTTTAATGAAAATAAGATGACAGCTGCAGTGGTTCTTATTAACTCTTGAAATGTGCTACCTTATGGTGTCATTTCTTATGCGTATGTGCGTGTTAATGTGTGTGATGTGTATGAGTGTTGAGTATTTTAAGACTTTTTTGTCGGTCCTCTAAGAATTTAATAGTATGATTTAAATGAGCCTTGATTGCTGAGAGATTCGAATAAATTCTCAAAATTCAAGAATTATTCCACCACTTCTCACATACAATTATTTCAACAAGTCTAAAGTTATTCGAATCAATGGCACTGGAATCACAAAAGTCTGATGGCTTGACATAACGTTAAGGCTCATACTTCTTCATAATAATAACTCAAAGAATATATCAACTTCAGAAACCATTTTAAGGACTCCCAAGTTTTAACACAATCATAGGTCCTCATGAGAACATAATAGCTCAGAACCCACTTATCAGAGAATTCAGATAGATTCTTCTACTCCTACTCTCTTCCAAGTTAAAAATCATAAGATTACGATGGCTTTGAAGTTGTCTTTTATTATCTTGTTTACTTTTTTATATCGTTTCCAGATTCCCCCCTTTGCTCTCCAAGATCCCAAATTTCTTCTATCTTCCAGATTCTTCCCGGCACAGTTACAAAGATAAAGCCATAGCGAGCCATGCTGAGTCACGGTCCTCTTTCTCTTTCAATTATCTTCTTAATATGTCTTTTAACCCCCAACATTTCAAATCAAGATAAAGAAAAGCAAGCTGTTATATCACACATGATAAATATTGCAAAGCACAGGGGATGGGGCAGAAAAGAGGCACCAGGAGGCACCAGGTTGGGAAAGGCAGGCTGAGAACTGGAGGGAGGGGCAGCAGGCGAGAGTACTTTACGGCACAGTTGTAGCTCATCAGTTTGTTTCCTAGATTCCTTGTCTTCAGAGTAGAAATGAAAATTGTACTTCTGCTCAGCTGCTGTGAAGACTGAATGAAATGATGCATATCAAGCACCCAGTTCAGCCTCACCGAGCTGGCAGTGCTAGCCGAGAAGATGTCAGTCCTTTGGTAGTGGATGACTTAAGACATCTCGATTTCACATATTATTAGAACTCCTCCTCCCTCTCATTCCCATTCTCCCCTCACCTCTCTTCCTTTTCTCTCCCTTTCCCTCCTGTTCCTTTCTGTTCCTTCCCCTTCCCTCCCCTTCTCTCCTTTTCTCTCCCCTTCCCTCCTCTTCCCACCTCTCTCTCCTAATGCCATGTCTTCCTCACCTTTCTTATTTCCTCTATCTCGACTTCTGATTCAGTTTAAGTGGCACATATTAAAATATCATATGTTTACCTTTTCGACGAAAAGGCAACATGGCCATGTTTGTGCAGTGATTTAAACCCATCTCTAACATTTTCACTGTCTAAATTCCTAAATATGAGCAGACAAAGCCCCCAAAATCATGGAAGAAAAGCACTTATCACAGTCGACTAAAGGGAATTGCTCCTTCTACAACACCTTGCTAGAAAGCAGCACATGCTTTTATCAATATTAAAATGACATACCTATCATGAAAGCATGTCAGGCACTATTCTAGGTGCAGGATCATTTTAACGTATGAGACCAAATTATGAGAGCACACTACATACCAGGCATCACACCTCAGATGTTCTTCACGATGCCCCTGCAAGCTCAGTGTTGGCCCACAAGGAGGACACAGAATCAACAAAGTCAAGTTTCATACAAACTCACCAAGGCAACGCAAGACAGAGCTAAGAGACAAATCAGGTTTGTTTGACTCCAAGACCCATACCTTCCCCATTATGTATCTTGAAGAAGAAATTATCGACCTATCTACACAATGTCCTAGGCAACTGAGAAAAATGTCCTACCTACACAATGTCCTAGCAACTTAATATAGATTTCCTTTCCTAAATCTACTAACGTTCTAGTGACCTGATGTGACTTGGACATCCTGACATCGACTAAGAGCAATGTTTTTACCTCATGTTGACCAAGTCCAACTGGAAAAGCCAAGTGTGGCTGACTGCCCCTCGTCCTTTACCACAGGGACTCTGATGTCTAGCTGGCATCTGTGTTGCCTAGTCGAGAATACTGGGGCCCAGTCTACATGGCTGACGTCCCCCGTGCCTGCCTTGAATGGCTTCTTCTCTGAAATCAGCCAACCACTGCTATCATCTCGCTCTTGCATTGCCTTTCATAAAGTTTCCTTCAGTTGTAACACTACAATC
This sequence comes from Pteropus medius, assembly GCF_902729225.1. Taxonomy (NCBI): domain Eukaryota; kingdom Metazoa; phylum Chordata; class Mammalia; order Chiroptera; family Pteropodidae; genus Pteropus; species Pteropus medius. The sequence continues at coordinate 1,580,917 of NW_024350921.1, read as the reverse complement.
CCCCTTTTTTAAATTATAGCTTGGAAGCACAACTCTGAACCATGCTACACATTGCGACTGTAACTCGTTAGCACTGGGAGGTTGTGGGAGCGTGTCCTCACCTCTCATCAGTGATTGGAATGTTGATTCTCTTGCTCTGTAGTTTTTCACAATCTTTATAAAATGAAATGCAGTATTAGTTTCTGAGGCTTTCCCAAACAACTGTCTTCTAATGGGAAAACTTTAAAAAAAAAAAAAGACATATCGCATATGCCAAATAGCTAACCTCATGCTCATAAATATTTATGTTTTAGGCAGAGTTGAAACATCATTTATAAGATGGATGTTCTTTTTTGGATTTCCAACAGGAAAATGCCTTGAGAGCCGAACCCGTGTCTGCAGTTAAGGGGCACAAAGGCCTTGGTCACGGGCTGGCATGTGGGGGGACAAGATCTCCAAGTGTTCCCGAAAGGGTTCACCTCAGAAGAACTCCAATACCATCCCCTTCCCACGGAAGAGGAAGATGTCAGCATGAGAACAAGTGCTGGGACTATGCTGTAGGAGGACCTTGAGATGCGATTTTGTAATGAGAAAAGGTCGGTTAGCCTCGTGCAGTCATCGGTCATCAGAGTGTGGTCCTTGTGCCTGCAGTTTCGGCATCTTCAAAGAATCCGTTAGAAGTGTACATTCTCAGGCTCCCCACAGACTTGCTGAGTCAGGAAATTAACGTGTGTTCCTCAGTGCCTGACTTAACCTCTTTAAGACTGATTCCTCATCTATGAAAAATGGATAATATTACTTATCTCACGGGGCTGTTGGAAGGATCCACTGAGAAAATTCCTATAAATTGTTTGTAACAGTGCCTGGCACAAAATAGGCATGCAATACAATATCAAATAGTTATACAACACCTATAATGATTTTAATGAAATTAATATAGTTTAATTCAATAATCTAGATATAGATTGTAGGAAATTAAAGAGCAACATTTTCAAGCAGAATATTCACAAAAGTCAAAGCACCTTCGATTAAATGTGATGATTAAAGTAATTTTATGTGAAAATCAGTATCATCAGAAAAATTTTTTTTTTTTGAGGATGCTTCCAATGTGATGGGCGCCTCTCACAGGCATCACAGAGAACCCCTGGGCCCCTCCTTGAGTTCCAGCTGCTGTTGCAGAGGTAACTTCTGAGCAGATGTCTACCAACTCTGCACGATGCAATGCTCAGCTCTCCGCCCTCCCTGCAAGGTGGCACCTCTACCTCCGCTTCTGCTCCGGGGTTTCTTACGGAAGGCCCAAGCATGCTGCTCAGCATTTACTGTTGTGCAATTGATATTACAGGAGAATTTGTGACTGGACCCATGGGAGCCACTGTACCCATGGGAGACAGGAGCTGGCAGTTAACTCAGTTCTTCCATCCACCAGATGGACAATCCTGAAATGTATTTCAAAAGACCCTTAGAAAGATGAGGCACCAACTCAGAAAGATATTCTTGAATTAAATTTCTTTCTTTCCTCTTCAATCCTTGCCCCTCCTGCTCTCCTGCTCCCTGGGCTTACTTCCAAAATAAGCCACCTGCATCCAAAATTGTGTCTTAACCTTTATTTGGGGACCTAAGCTAAGACAGCCAATTTCAACCAAAAGGAATAATGACATAAAGTTGATTTCTTTAAAGTTTTCCCAGTAATTGTGGGTGTAGAGCAAGGATATGTAAGCTGAGACCCATGCATGGGCTTCAGATGGTTCCATAAAGCAAATGAAATTTTATCCAAATTTTATGCATGTGCACTTTTCTCCATAGTATCTATAACAGCAGACATTCAAAGGGGTCTGACGAAACAAATTAAATTTACTCTTTTATACAGGTCGCAGGACAAATCCTGTTATAATACATGTGAATGACTCTAAATTCTTTTGGCATATTCAAATTTCCAAATATTAAAGACTATTGGAATTGGATGGAACATCAACTAGTTCTTGTTTTACCTTTGCTTATTTGATTGATTGCTTACCCAAGAAGATTTGACTCATTCATTATGTTACATGTTCATTCAAATCTGAAGTCCTGGTTTTAACCAGCATGGTCTTTGACTCAATGGCCTCTGCCTCTTCCCCAACCCCTGTCCTACCTCCCTTATTGATGTTTGTTGTAGCTTTCGATGGCCGATGTAACAAATTCCCAGAAGCTAATGTCTCTAAGCAACACACATTTATTTTTTACCATTTTGGAGTTCAGAAGTCCAAAATTAGTCTCACTGGGCTGAAGTCAGTTTGTCAGCAAGGCTGGTTCCTCTGGAGGCTCTGAGGGGGAAATTTATTTCCTTGTCTTCTTCACCTCCAAGAAGCCACCTGCATTCCTTGGCTTGCGGCTCCTTCCTCGCATCATTCTGGCCTCTACTTCTGTGCTCACTTCTCCTGCTATTAACTCTGAGCCTCTTTCTTCCCTCTTATGAGGATCCTTGTAACTACAATGGGCTGACCTAGACAATCTGGGACACTTCTCATGTCAAGATCCTTAACGTAATCATATCTTTAAAGTCCCTCTTCCCAGGTGACCTAACATAGTCGTAGGTTCCGAGGGTTAGCTCATGGCCAGCCTCGTGGGGCATCATTCAACTACCACAATGATCTCTGAACCTGTTGAGAGCACTCCAGCTCAGAGATCTGAACTTGCTGTTCTCTTCCGCTGGCCCATCCTCAGTTGACTGACTTGCATGGCCAGCAGCCTCTCTTCATTTAAGTGTCTGCTCAAACATCATCTCCTCGGAGAAACCACCAGCAATAACCCCTGTCCCATCTTTTATCACTCACTATGTACTTTCTCCACTTCAGTTTTTTTCAAAGCACTTGTATTAAGTGACTAAATAGTACATAGTCATTCACTAGTTTTTAAAGACTGTGGATCCAGTAGGAAAGAGAGGAAAGTGGTTTTAAAAAGAAAAAAAAAAAGGCAAGACAATGTGGCAGAAATAAATAGATAGTTCTAGTTCCTGCCTTTGGCCCAACTACATTGCTTTTGAACATAACTCTGGTGCATGATTTAGCCTTACAGAGCTGCACCTGTAAATGTAGATGCTGTTTCAAATTAAGGAAATGCCACAGGCAGAGGCACGCTTCTCTAGACTTGTTTATGTAACAGTCAGCAGAGACGAAGGAGGGTCTTTCTGGAAGCTATACCCACATCCAATCAGTGGGAAGCCCACGTTCGGCTACTTGTTGGTAGCTTTGTGTCTGGAAGTGTGAATCTTATAACTGTCCCCCTGACTATCATGCCATGAAGAGAGAAAAACAGACTTGAGGAAAGACAAAATATGTGCCAATATGCACTATAAAAGATTTTAAAAAAAAAAAAAAACAGTTAAAATAATGGGGGAGCAGGCGGGAAGCACACCGCCCAAGTACATGTCCTTAGAATCTGACACCAGACTGGCTCTATCGTTAGCTAGCAGTTTACTGCCTCTTCCATGACTCAGGTTACTTATCTGTTGAATGCAGATAAGGACACCATTGGCTCTAAGTAGATTGAGGGTAAAATGAGATCACCCACAGATAGCAAAATAATATTTGGTATATAACATCTACTCAATAAACATTAGCTATTTCTATCCGTTGTTTTTGATCACAAAGACAGGAGGGCGGACTTGGGGGGCATTCTCCCCAAAGCGAGCCTCTTATCCTACTTCCCTTTAAGGTCATGTAACAATATCTCCTAGGTATGAATGAAGGCCTTTATAGCAGTGATCCGTCGTTTCCTGTGAGACCAACTACTACTTCAAAATATTCAGTTTCCTTAAAGTTTCTTCTCAATAGATAAATATAGTGCCTGCTCAAGAAATTATGCTTGGTAACTTTTAAAATTCAAAATTTACTTTTCATCTGGTCCTTGGCATTTTCTGGCTTGGTGCTCCTTACATTTTAAAGGGCCTCCATTCTGCAAAGTAAGTCTTTTACCGAGAGGAAATGCATCTGGAGCCAGATACAATATTTTGGAGTTAACTCCAGGTGCAGTTGCAATAGTACACCTGTCCAAAGCCACAAGTCTGCCTTTTGCGACATAAATGGTAAGTATTCATGTATGAAAAAGGGTTAATTGATATTAGAAATAATTCATGTATCTTGGTCTGCTATAACAGAATACCATAGACTGGGTGACATATAAACAACAGAAACTTATTTCTCACAATTCTAGAGGCTGGGAAGTTCAAGATCGAGGCACCAGCAGATTCAGTGCCTGGTGAGAAGCTGTTTCCTGGTTCAGAGAGGCCATCTTTTCACTGCATTCTCAGATGGCGGGAGGAAGACAGGATTGCTCTGGGGTCTCTTTTATATGGGCACTAATCTAATCACAAGGGCTCTGCCCTCATGCTCTAACCATCTCCCAAAGGCCCTGTTCCTTGTACCATCAGAATCTCATCATACAAATTTGGAGAACACAAACATTCAGTCCACAGCAAATTGCATATAATGGAATCCCATATATTCCCTTTTATACTTTCTTGACTAAAAAGAGTAATGATAATCTCTTATATTTAAAATCATAAAAAGGGTGTCAGATTAATGAACTCATCAGGTTATAAACAAAGGGCAGGGTGGCGCAAGAAGATAGCTCTTTGGTAAACTGAAGTCATCAGCCTTCAAACTTGGCCTTCACAAACCATAGATAGCAAAACACTTACAAAGGGCAGAAGAAGGCAAATTGTCACAAACAGGCCATTTTATCTGTAAAATTGAAACACATCTCCTCATTTCAGGTCAATTCACTCTGACAGAAGAGAATCTTGGTACCTTCCCATATTTTCTTTATTTTTCTGAGCAACCAGAAAAATTCAGTATTCAGTCTAGCACGGAAACTCGACTTCATATGTACAGCATAAAAAATGAATCATCCCTACTCTGTGCCCTCTCCCCCAAAAGTTGATGTCCCTCTTCCTTATTATATGGAAGGTAGTGACTGTTATTTTTTAGTTAATAGTGTCTTCATGGTGATTTTGTTTCAGCAATCCATTCATTCAGTGGTAAATTGATACTTCTTTACCTATACCAATGGCTTTCCAAATAATTACAATTACTTTAAAATTAATGAAGGATCCTAGCTAAACAAATAATCAATTTTTAAAAAAGTCTCCCCATCAAATTATATGATGTCTTCTTGATATGACAAGTACCTCTTCTTAACCTTCAAAGATAAAACGCGCTGGCTGTGGTGGTGATTTTATTCTTATCCATTATTTATACAGGACATAGGTGTAGGTGCAGCTCTGTAGTGGGTGTGCCCAGGCAACAGACAGAACAAAGCGAGAATTTTTCTTTTTCCTTTGGGGAATTACAATATAAATGCACACAAGGACACATGAGACAATGAACACTGATAAAACACAATATAATGCAAGCAATGTCGAGAAGTGAGTGGTTACTGTAACTGAAATGCTTTGCAGAACAGATGTTTTTAAGGAAGTTTGTGAAAAAAGAAGGGGAGCAGGTTTTCCATACATTCATGAGAGGTTGCTATGGGCTTCTGAGCAGAAGAGAAAAATATGGAGATGGGGGCAGGGATGCTTTTTTCTCCTCCCCTGCCTGAGTGAGTCTCCTTTGCTTCCATAGTGTCCATATTTCATAATTAGAGAGAGGGTCCTTGACCAGTAGATAGATTTCTTGTAAATAAAAGAGAAAGGGAATAGATAGTGGTCAGGGAGCAATGGGGCAGAATGTGATGGTGAATGGTCTGAGTGCTGGCATTAGACAAACCTGACATCAAATTTGGGCAGCTGAGAGTTTGGGGGCAAGGAAATTTTGCAAATGTCAGTGAGCTGGTTTTTAAGATTATCGTTATGGGCCCATAAGCTCTTGGAGCCAGATGTATTTTGGAATTCAGAATAATTCAGAATTTACAAGGGGAATATGATATGTACACTGCATATTACACACCACCCTGGCAAGGTCTGTGGTAATAAAACACAGACACAATTTTATAGCAAAATATTCAAAGCAAGTAGAATAAACAAAGACTGTAAGTAGCCTCATGTCAGTTCATTCCAGCTTTTTCTGCCAAATGAATTCATGTTATATTTTTGTGGGCTGGAGAGTCATGCCACATCTTTCTGTGAGGAAGATGGAAACACAGCACCCACACATGCGACAGACACAGAGCACATACTCATTAATCACCCCTCTGGGTGGATGTTGTTACTTCATTACCAGATCCTTCACCTAGTCAGGATGGCCTTACCTGCATTGTCCTCCTTCCACCTGCAGTACTAGCACTCTCGTCCAGGTAACCAGCGCTCCTCATGGTCAATCCACAGTGGCTGCCTAGCTAATCGAGAGTGGCAACCTTGAGAAGCTATGTCCCCATAAACCATTCTCCACACCAGAACCCATGTGGTCCTCTCAAAATGCAAATCAGAGCACACCATACCCCAGCAGAAACCTTTTAATGATAGCCCATTATTCCCAGACCAGTGAATGAGTGGACCAAGCTCTCAACTAGGTTTACAAGCCTGAACCCCAATCTGGCATCTTCTCATCGCCCAGTCATGTTGATCTCGATTTCTAAACTCATTCTCCCGTGTCTCAGGCCTTCACACTTGCTGTTCCTCCTGCCTGGATGCTCTTCATCTGCCATTCTCCCAGCTCCCATTCTCTGTCTTTGCATTTGAGTTTAAGGTTTGCTCTGTGTTGCTAACACCTGGTCATGGTGTTACTTGCTCTGTTAACACCCAGCATTGTTCCTCTTGGACCCTATCCAAGGTGGTAATTGTGTATACTTCAGTGATTATGATCACACAATCCCCTGAGAGAATATAGGTTCCATGAAGTCAGGGCTGTAACTGTTTTGCTCAGTCTTGGATCACAGGGTCCAGCACATTGTTTAGCACATAATACGTATATATTTATTAAAATGGAGTCTAAAGCACCTACCAGTAGCCAAAAAACAAGACTAGATTCTTTACTCACACTATTTTTAAACCTTTTAATAGACGCTTTAAAAATAAAATCTCTCATAAGCCTAACTTTAACCCTGTCTGGTAGGTGTTGCTATCATTATTTTGTAAAGGTAATAGCCAAGTCTGAGAAAATCAAGTGACTCAGACAACACCACAGGGCAGGTTAGTGTGAATTCGGTGCCGGACAACGGTCTGTCTAGATCCCAAGCCTGCGTACCTTCCCCCACCACAGCACCATGGGGCTGGTGCCAGGGCAGGGCGGTACTGGAGAACACACGCCAGTAGGTACTTTCCAGGGTGAAACTGTGGCAGAATATAACTTTCAAATTGAAGAGCTGGTTCAACACTCTGGAGAATAGAAATACATACAACAATTACTTATAAATAAAGTTTTCCACATCCAAGAAACAGAGCTTACAAACGGAAACTCCGGTTGGGTCCCCCTGCGCCCAAGGCCACTGGCATTGTCTGCGCTCTGGATGAGTGAGGCAGAGCCGCGCACGGGCAGGGACGCGGAACAGTCTCTCTTTAAGGCAGAGGAAAAGATATGATTCTTTTTATGAAACACCCGTCCTGTCACCCCAAAGTACCTTCCCACTGAAGCACGAAGTCGCTCGTTGCCCTATGGTACACATGGACGCAGCTCTACGGCATGCTCCCCTTTTAACCCAAAAACAAGTTTTCAAAGTTTATCTTCTACGGAGTCGCGGGCTCTGAGTGAGGTGTTGTGTTAAGTTCTTTACTTACATTAGTTCAGAGAATACTTTGATTTCGTATTCAATCTCTATAGTAATAATAATTGACTTAATTATCAAAATTATAAATGTTCTAACTTTTCTTATGTGTATAAATTATAGATCAAAAGCTAGAAATGTATATTGGAACTATAAGTCAAAAAACTTTCAGTGAACAATTGTTTTTGAATAATTTCTCCCAATTATTAGATTTCTGTGGAGAAAATAACATAAATTTTACGTTTTTAAAGAAAAAATAACCAATAATATGTTACCTCTTTTGCTATGTACTTATAATCATTGAATGAAACTCGTCAATGTAGCTACTTTAAGAAGACTTACGCAGTTTCTTAGGATAAAAATGTCAGATGGTTATCGTTTGTTCCAAGATGTGAACATAATAGAAGATATGAAAATGAAGAAATGTCTCAGAAAGCGGTGCTGAAAAAAGCAAGGCAAATTTCATCTGTTTCTAATGGTGGTATTGGGCTGGACAAATAAGTTAGATTAACCCTGAAATGAAACCTGCAGATATTGAAATGATTAAGAAAGATAGATCTGAATTTAGCACAAATGTTCTGGAAAGAAAAAATTTTTAAATGTTAATGGTGAATATGCCACAGGCTTTCCTCCTGAGTAATTTGTGGTTTTTTTAGTCCTGGTCCCAAGACCAGCCAGCTCTCTCTTGCCTCAGAGCTGTAGCTTCTTCATCCATTGCAAAATGAGGGCAAGAGAATTAAATGAGATCATACTCACACCTAGGCACTGAAAATTGATGGAATTATTCCTTCACAGAATTTTCCGTAACTTCACATGTTAGATAACTGGGGGATTTTCCTAATAAAATACATTCCAATTATTTCATGAAGTCAAGTTTTATCCAAGCAAGACATTGTATGAACGATAGCGATGGCAAAGTCAACTAGCCATTACTCTTCACATCGGGTCTTTGTAGGGTGATTCCTTTCCCCACCACCTATGCTCATAGTTAAATTAAAATTGTTATGTTATTATATATTGGCCTCACTTCCTAGTTTCAGTGGATTGATGCAGGGTGGGCAAATGAGTGAAACTGGGCCAATGAGAAACTTGCCCTGAATTTGTGGAACTAGAGAGAACAAAATTGAAGTCTCTATGCTCAGGGGCTAAAATAATAAAATGTGAAACTGAAGAGCTAAAGAGGTTGAGACCCAACCACCTGGCCATGAGGCTGTGGGCAGAGATAAGCTATGATGGGTCAAGTGCCTGTCACTTGCAGCTACAGGAACCTCAAAGTTTCTTACAAACTGTGGCCCCTAGAGAATCATCCATGGTTGAATGATAAATAAATTAAGACTATTGATCAGCCTTTTAAGACATAAAGATAGCACATACTCCAAAGTATAGTTCATGTAACTTGGTCACTTGATGTTTGTCCAAATCATCAAATGAAGCTTCCAGGATATTAAAACATTTATTTCGAGAAATACCAGGATGTAATGTTGAGATGATACTCTGAGGTGAATGATGAACACTAGATGATAGATATAATAGTATTAAATTCTTCCTGTCTCAAATTAAATTGGTGGATTTTACAGGTGAACCCAAGGAGCATTTGTTTTTTATTCCTAAATAAAAAACAAAGGCTTTTATTTTATTTTCCAAAATAAAAGCTTTATATTCACTAAGCTATAGCTAAAGCTAAGTACATAGAAACATATTAAGTTATATATAATCTTTTTGTGGAAAATGATAAGTATAGTGAACCCGGGGTAGCATGTTTTATGTGTATGCTAAGTGCCATTGAGTTGTCTCTGACTCCTAGTGACCCTGTGAATGAGTGATGCTCACAATGTCCTGTCCTCGACAACCCTACTTAGTCCTATAGACTCAGGCCTATGGCTCCTTTCATGGAGTCAGTCCATCTCGGATCATCTTTTTTGTGGTCAGAGTCTTTGTAGAGCTCTCCTACAACACCATATTTCAGATGAATCAATTATTTCCTACCATTCTTTTTCACTGTCCAAATTTCATATCTGTATCTAGTAATTGGGAATACGAGGGTGTGGCTAATCTTAACCTTGGTCTCCACTGACACATCTTTGTTCTTGATGGTTTCTCCTGATTCTCTCATTGCTGCCCTTCTGTCCAAGTCTCAGGCTTCTCCTGATTTCTTGGCTACAGTCCCCATCATGATGGATGACTGAGCCAAGGTAAGCAAAGGCTTTAACAATTTCACGGTCTTCATTGTCTTTGTTAAAGTTGTGTATTTCTTCTGTAGTCATGATTTTCGTTGTACTAAGCTTCAAATGAAGGCCTTCTCTGGCACTTTCTTCTCTCGCTTTTAACAGAAGTTGCTTAAGATTATAGCTACTTTCTGCCAGCAAGATAGGGTCATCTGCATACCTTAAGTTATGAATATTTTTTCACCATTTTTTACTCCTCCTTCCTCTGAGACTAGCCTAGTTTTTTGTATGAGAGATTCCCTAATGCTATTTAATTTAGAAATAAAGTAGGACCTACTCATAGGGGTAAATGCAATTAAATAATTCAGAGTTATGCACCCCAGATTAAAAGCAAAGCATATAATATGATGAAGGTTAATTATACCAATATGTAGCTCCAAATGAAAGGAAGTATTCTTATTAAAGTAAAACACCCAGAGAGTTTGTGTGGTGGTAAAAGATTCTATATTGTTAGTTGCTGAAATCCATTATACTCTCCAACTATAATAAAACCACAATAATAGTAAGTGGCACTTAAATAGCACTTTCCAAATGCAACATCGTAATACTTTGCATTTGTGTGGGCATTCGTGGTTAACAGGGCGCTTCCCCACATGTTCCCTCATGGGAAACTCACAAGGGGATTTGTGAAGTCAGCTCAACAAAGATGCTCCTGTCAGCTTACTGTTCAGAGAGATCAGGTGCCCTAGGCAACACTATTGTACGTGCGGGACTTGGGTCCTCCTTGGGTCTCTTGGTGGTTTTCACATTCTGTTTGGGAAATAAAGGATCACGTAGTTTTTATTCCATGTAAAACAGGTGGCTGTTTGCAGGTAAGATAAATGAGCCGCAGGTACTTGAAAACATTCTCTTAAAATTTGATGCTTCTTTTACAATCGCTCAAAATCAATATATTTATAATTATATGTAACTATATAATAATAGTAATTATTTTCTGTATATCTTTCATTTATGTTGAAGCTTTCAATTTGCAAAGTACATTCCTATGCATTATATCATTTGAACCTCACAGCTTCATCATCAGAGAGAAAAGACAGGCATTATTATCCAATTTTAGCATAAGGAAAAAATCCATGACTGGAGATTTGGGGTAGATTACTCAGGTTCTCTAAGCTGAGGGGAAACACCGACTCCCGCCAGGTCTTCAGATAAAAACCCAACAGCGTGTATGATGGAACTCATCTTTCCTGCCATTTTGAAAAGAGGCTATTAGTAAAGCAAATGTCATTCTACCTCTAAAAAAAAAATGTATTGGATGCCAACACAGGTGAGGATACAAAATGATTCTCAAAGTCAGATTACTAATTCTGAAGTCTTTTTCTTCTATTCCATTTTCCAGAAGTTTATGGCCACATAGCTGGTGAAGCAACAGTGATGTTGAAGTTCCAAAAGCCGCAGTCGGAGTGTCAGTCTGACTTGACTTTAAATCCTCACTCTGACCAGCTCTATGACTTTGCACTCATTATCTTTTGCTTCTCTGAGCTTTGGTTTCCTCATTTTAAACATTGGAAAAATAACCCACACTTACATATTTGTTTTGAGGATTCGATGAGATAAAATGTGTTAAGTCCTTAGCACTGGGCACCATATATAATAAAAAATGTTTAAATAATAGCCTTAAAAACAAAGAGACTCTCTATATGTCAAGCTTAAAGAAACAAGCAAGCCTGGAAATACAAGAAATTCACAATTGAATTCTTATCTGGATCCAGTTTTTCCCAAAGCCCTACTTTCCCTTCTTGTTCCCTGGGTCAGGTGGTGACATCTCCATCCCCAGCAGTCACTTTGGCTCAGCAACTTCGCCCTCACCCACACCCTCTTCCTGCTGCCTCCTCTGTCCCAACCAATAGCCATTTGTAATGTGGAAATGGACAAAGATTAATCAAGTGAGAAGAAGCAAAGGCTATTCAGATCTGGCTACAGCAGAAGAGTTGACCACCATCACCTGTGTTTTGCAGAGACTTAAAAGCCAACAGCAGAGTGAGAAAGATTTATGGTGGTAAAAGGGAACGTTTCAGGTATTTCTTATGTGCCCTGATTGGAGGATGTAGGCATGAGATTTCCGGAGGCAGGTTAGCTGGGAGCGAGGCCCATAGGTAACTGGTTAGGGATGCATATCTCGCTTTCTTTGGTCGGCCCTAAATTGGAAGTGAGAACAAAAATGAAGGAGGTTGCCTATTATTAGTCAGATCCTGGCCATTTGGGGCTGATTGTCATTGGGGATATTAGTTGGCTTTTGAGGATGTTGTTAGAGATGGCATTCTGACTTCCTTCAAGTCGATTTAGAGACAACAATCTAACTTTCTAGAAGAATGGATTGGTTTCCTGGGCTAGTTGTTGCAGATTATGAGTCAAGAGCTCTGTTTTTATATATGGCCTGGCAACTGTCCATTTTTATATTCAGTATCTCAACAGAGTGACCTGAATTCTTCCTACATAAGACTTATTTCCTGGACTTCCAACCATTCCCACACTCACTCTCCAGCCAGCCTCAATACACACTGTGAGCTCCCAGTACCATTAGAATTATCTCAAGAAACTGGATCTCATACTCTTCTGTACACAACTCTGGCCTTCTTGCCTAAAACCAAGTCTTGATTCCACAATATGCCTTACTGTGGAATGTCATCTCACAAGCTGAGTCGAGAGGTCGTCTGGCCTAGGGGGGAGGAGCAGCCCCAGCTCTGCAGTGAGACAGTAAATTCTGGCCAGCACGACTTCCAGCGAGCACCTTGCCTCAACGGGTACCAGTTTCCACAGCCACATATGAGGAAATGTAACCGCAAAACCACCTCAAAATTGTCCCATCCTGTTTAACGAGATACTGAGTTGCTTTTTCAGAGATAACGGATCAAAATCATTAAGTCCTGTGGTTGAATCATGTGCAAAGGATTGAACTTTGACCTACAGCTCCCGCCCTACCCACCCACCCACCTACAGAACTAAAGGACTGGGACAAACCAAAACTTGAACCCCAAAACCCTTTCAAAAACAAAAGCTCTGTGGTCCAGATTGATCCGGTGTTGACGTTCCTTTACCATAAATGGCCAGGCTCCAAGTTCCTCCAGTTAAAGCTCATCCTGCCAGCACTTCCCCATACGTGTTTCCCAGCCCCTTACAAACCCAATGAACTCTGGATCGGGGAGTTCCATCCAGCTTTTGAGCACAGCACCGTTCATAATAAAATGGACAATCTTTAGCCACTGCAATTCTCCCTGTTTAATATTTGGCTCTGCTAACGCTGAGTGGACAAATTCTTTCTGTTCTATAACCAAAAACAGTAGAATTTAGGTCATGGTAATAGGATTACCACATAGATAAAGGGTTTATCATTCTGCCTGGTGCTTCTGCTTCCCTCTCATCTCTATCAGTCAGTGTCGGACCAGCCTGTCGGCTCTATTTCTTGGACTACCTCCTCCTCCTCCTTCTTTGCCATTGCAGGTAATCCCCTTTCTTAATCCCAAAGGTTTCAGCAAATGATAAAATTTCACCAAACACTTGTAGACTTAATTTCCTCCTGAACACGTGCCTTGTTGCTGTTTATCTCAAGTCAAATCCAATCGATGTAATCATTTGAAAAAGCATTAAACTCATCTCTATATTTGGAAAAATAGAAGTGGCTGTTCACATACATAGAGGGTGGCATGGGTACTCATGAAGGTAATTAAACACTTATCATCATTTTAAGAGAAACATACTTTTTATGTCTAGGAGAGTTTTTGAAAATGTTAAAATCAACCCAATGGAAGCCACAGGAATCTGCTCTCTAGAGAGTTGTTAGTGCCATCCGGTGGGCTCGTCTGGTCTTGGCTGCGGTCCAGCCTTCCTCTGCAGGTCCTGCAGAAAGTGCCGCTGTGTGTGACAGAAAAAAAACAGGATTGAAGACAGATTAAGGAATGATATGAACTAACTCAAGGCAGCACTTTGCAAGCATCTGATGTTTAGGAAATTCACTCCAACCTTTGGCTTCCTCTTCCTCAGAAGCAGGATCAGAAACTCCTACCTCTCCCCATAACACACACCTGTGGAAGGCAGACCAGAGACAACACTTCCATTTTAAGGCACTTTGCTCTCTATTTCTTAGGGTTTCTTTGTATAGGAGGTGGAGAGGCTGAGGGGAGGAAAATGGAGAAAAATCATAAAGGAAGGAAAAAACTTATTTGGGGAGGGGGTCCAAGGTCTTTGTTGAATGTGACAAAAAGAGACATTTTAATTTTCAGGAATTATGTCATCTGTATTTTATATGAATGACTCTTCCTTGGGAAAGGACTTTTGATGTCATTATTTTGATTTAAAAATATTTCAGGATTTTAAACGCAAACTCGACATGTGCTTCAAAGCTGGTTTTCTTTCCAAGATCTGAAGACCAGCTCAGGGCTGAGATGCCCATGCTTCTCCCTTGGGACCTGCTCAGTCAGCCTGGAAGAAAGTAGCAAGACCCTACAGAGTTCAGTGAACTGCAAACGCAGAATCTTCTCTAATAGAGTGTGTACTCATAAAAAGATGTTTAACCTGCATGGGAGACGCCCTATTGTTTTGACCTTCATGACAATTGGGTGTAAAACTTTGAGTAAACACCTTCCTGACACCTATTACAGGGACTCGGTGGGAAGCACAGCCATTAATCAGAGCAGCCGCGGGAGGCAAGGGCTGCTGATGGAACCCGGGAAAGATGACTTGGTCCCCTGCAGCTCTCTCTCTTCCTTCAAATTAAAATCCAAGGAAATCTAGAAGGAAAGAAACTCCATTTGGTTCCTGCTTGCCTCCCAGATGAAGAGGCAGTTTCAACCTGTCTGTGCTAGGAAGAGTCAGGTGTGGGATGTTGTGGCTGTTTGTATTTTAACTTCTCAGACCGAGATGAGGAAACAGAGCTCAGAGATGAAATGGTCTCTCTCAAGAGACTCTAGGAACACATAAAGCTGAGATCATGGTGACAGGGCTAGGGCTAGGACTTTCCCAGTGATCCCAGCCTGCTCCCTGCACAAGTGACCAGGACAAATGTCAAAGTAGTCCTTGCACTCTCCAACGTCCTTCGAGAGGCTCCGGCAAAAGTCGCAGCTATGTTAACGTGCCTCTTATTTTCTCAATTTAACTTCTAAACCCCTAAGATCCAGTTTTCAAAACTAAACTCAAATACTGATTGAATTACAGGAGAAATCACATGAGAAGAATTAGCTGACTCAAACCTGGGTCTTTATTGGTGTTGGCTGTTCTCAGTTCCCGCCATGCTGAGTGACATGGTTTAGTTGAGTCAATAGCTGTGGTGCAGCTAGCGCTTGGTTGTGACAGGGAACCCACTGATTGTTGCTGCTAGCTGTTGTAAGCAGTCCCTTGTAGTTTGACTTCTTGTCCGCTATGTTAAGTTTCTTACTCTAAAAAAGCACCCACCCGCCCCCTGCAGGTTAAGTGAAAAAGAAATCCATTTAGTCAAACTTAGGTTTTGCTTTCTTTTATTTCAAATAGTACACCAATTTTTTTCCTTGAATAGATAAATGCTTATCCAGATAATCTGTAATGATTGAATATATGTTATTTTATTGAGAATAAATGCAAACAGTGAGCAAATCAGATTCTTAAAGGTCAGTTAGTAAATGTGACTGAGAAACCAATCTGTTTTTACAGAGACCTTGGCCTTCTGCTACCAGGCACTTCTTTCTGGCTTTAAGATCTAAGCTTTACTTCTAACTCGTTGCAGCTTTTGTTGATGGTGATGTCTTTGTATTAGTACCCACCTCTATCCCCTTGTTAAAATAAATATCCTTAACAAAAGTCATTACCATCTTTCCAAATACATACACTTAGAAGCAAAGCTGGAGTAGGCCCACCGGGCTGGTCTCTCAATGGCCACCATTCTGATTGGAATCTTCCTTCCTAGATTCCAATCAGAAAGGCTAAAAGACACAACATTACCTTCACACAGCCTGAGAGGAGCCATGGGACCCAGCTCCTGCCAGTGAGGTAAAAGGGAGCTGTCATCTGGAGCAATCATGAGAAAATCTCTTTTTAATAGAGGGAGAGAGCCACAATTGGAAGCACCGCTCAGCTGGGGTCAACATCCTCCCCTTATTTCTTTCAGGACAGGATGGCTGTAATTTTGGCCTCCATCGTCTCATAATGAGGAAGGAAGCTTCCAGAAAAAAAGCCATTACCATCCTGCTAAAGTAGCCCAAGCAGATACATAAAAGGAATCCTCAGCCTTCTGGATAGTGAGCTACCTACACTCATTGGATCTTCTTATTAAGTAATAATAAAGGAACTTTTTATAAGCCACCGTTAGTTGGGTTTTCTAAAACTCAAAGCCTATAGCAACCTAATTGATACCCTGGATTTTTTTTGTGCTTGA
Organism: Pteropus medius; assembly: GCF_902729225.1. Taxonomy (NCBI): domain Eukaryota; kingdom Metazoa; phylum Chordata; class Mammalia; order Chiroptera; family Pteropodidae; genus Pteropus; species Pteropus medius. The sequence goes on along the minus strand of NW_024350921.1, from coordinate 1,564,690 downwards.
CTTTAAAACTCGAAGCTTGAAAACCAAATAAAATGTTACCTCTCCTTTTATTTATTTGTTTAAATGCAATTGTTCGTTCCTAGGTGAATGTATGAAAAAAAAAACGTGTTTGCATTTACTTTTAAGTGCACTAAGTGCACACAATTTCTTCGTCTCTATCTTCAAGGACTACCTTAAAACACTCCTCCCTTTATCTCTCAGGTGGAGTTAAGTTCCTCACGGAAGGTGTAGCCATGGAAAAGTTTGGCAGCACTGAAGAGGAATCAAAGGCTTAGGTGATATAAGTGCAGAAGAGAAAGTTATGGGATTCAAAAAGACAGAACCTACGGACATTGAAAGGAGGAAAACAAATTGAGATGCTAGCAGTATAAAATACTACTTAGAAATCAGCCTCCCTGTGATAAAAGTTGAGGAAAGGGACATCATGGTGCGGTTATGCAAAGTCCTGAGTGCCACAGGACTCCGGAATTGAGGGTTTGAGGGTCACATGTGGCATCACTATTGGAAAGACTCCAGTGAGCAAAGAAGGGATAAAAACAGAGAAGTCCTACCCAGTGGGCACACTGGAGTCCCAGTGAAACACCAGCTTTGAGGAAGCCCCGTGTCCGTGATTTGATTTCTCTCCTACGTGCCTCACTGTGTGACTTGACATAGTGTGACAGAGACTTCTGTGGAAGGATAAGAGACTTCTCTTCTGAAGAGAAACTACATGACAATGAGTAAATGTAAATCAGAGCAAGGAGTGAGTATGGAGCTTGGCTAGTGCCTTTTTTCTTTGATGACAGATCAGTTTCTGGTCCTTTTTCAGATGAAAGGTGCTAAGAAAGTTGTGGATATTATTATTCTCTGGGAAACTGAGAATTTGGCACTTTCCTTTTCCCCCTTTGCCCTGCTGGCTGACCTGTGGCATCTCTCCACTTGTCTGTTTATAATTAGGGTCCTCATGAAATCCAAGCAGCCTGCTCCCCAGCCCAGGTGTACTCATCAGCACATGCTGTCCGCATCTGTGAGATGAATATTAACGGATGCTGAAAAAGTTAACTGTTCCCTTCTTTTCTCGTCCTCTCTCTAATACATACTATTTAACTCTTGTTCAATACTCTCTTCCACACACTTTTCTGATTATACAACTAGCCACCAAGAAACATTTGTGTGATCAATCTGAGGTTAAAGTTACCGAGACATAATTAATGGTATTGTAAAAGGTTGTAAACCAATTTGCACTTTTTCTTCTTTCTCTTGGGGATGTTGAGTTGACTTCACGAGCTATGTTATGACCATTGGTAACTCTTCACTTTTAAAAAGTTAAAGAAAATAAATGGTTCTCCCACATGATGTACTCTGATGAGAAATACAACCTGGAAATCAGGTGGTGGAACTGTGGAGTACTTACCACAGCACGCAATTGCATGAGTGGTCTCCCTCTGTGCTCCCTGTACCACAATGTCCACTGCACCTTCAGCCTCCAATTCACACATGACCTGCACTCAAACAAACTAATGGATTCTATTCTCGGAAGATGACTCTTTCTCTCTCTCTCTCTCTCTCTCTCTCTCTCTCTCTTTTCTCTCTCATTCTTTCTCTCCTTATCTCTTCCTGATCTCTATCTCTATTTTATCTACCTTTTCTCCTATTCTTCTTTTATTTTTGTTATTATTATGTTATTTAAAAGCCCACATTAGGTAAAGAAAAATCTATCGTTAAAACTGCCAACACATAAATGCTTCGAAGGACTCAACTCCTGTATATTCAGATAAAGTCAGATTTGGGTTGAAATTGTCTGCATAAGTGTTCCTAATAAAAGTTGTGCAGAACTTTCCAAAGGAAGTTGCATCGAGGTATTAGCAGAACGTTTCATTACTATTCAACTGAAACAGTGTGCCGGGTTGAGAGCAACTGGTTTCAACTGGTTTTCTCAAATAATTGAATTTAAAATTCTATTTTGAATCTGCAGTTTCTTGAGGTCTATGTAGATCCTTCCTCAGTTTTCTAGGGGAAAAGATAGCTAAATAATATTTTTCTTTGCTTTTGAGCTGTGCGGATGTTGTTTATTTATGTCTATGTTTATTGCAATAAACATTATGATATACCTAAAACAATTTAATAAATCAGATTTAAAACAAAGGCTTAAATCACCTGATAGAATTTGGGAAATCACCAGCATTTGTCCTATGAATGTAGTAAAAGTAAAAAGACTAAAAGATGCTGGATTATATTTTATAACTAATAATATGCTGAGAATAATTAGCTGTCATTGAAGAATAAACCATAAACCAATCAGTAGAAGTAATAAACTTTATGAATTCAGACAGGAACAGAGACATTTTGCAAAGGGCATAATTATGATCAATAATTTAAGTCATTAATCTTTACGAAAATGTGGTTGATCTGCTTTGTACATTGCAAATTAAGTTTACGGGAAAATGATGTGACCAGTGGATATTTCTTTGTATACTTAGAAATAAACTTTCAGCTTTTTGTTAAATTCTTTAAACTATTTAGATTTTTTATCCTCAATGTATATGAACCAGAGAAAAAGAGGATGCTCATTCTGTTAATTTAAAGATTTTTTAAATTATCAAAATTGCCAAAGTATTTTTTTCAATTTAACGTAATTTGTGCATACCTGTACATGTGCTATTAAACTAGGTTTAAAATTCATAACTTCCTGAAGTCAAAGGAGAAAAATCTTTTTAATGTTATTATAATTCATTGCATTATAAGGAAAGTTTTATTAAAATTAATTTAAAATATTTTACAAATTTTCAAAGAGTAAATTCAGATTTTTTCTGCACATCAAAATGCAATATGTGTCAAAAAAACACTCAATTTTTTTTTGCTTTTTAAAAGTGAAAAGAATATATTTAAGTGCATAAATAAAAGCAATATTAAAATCAAATAATAAAGCAAGGTTTTGATTGTTTACTTAAAGAATGAATTTTAAACATATAGTACAATACTGTTTAGGTATTTTAATTACAAGGAGTGTAATTTGTAATCCTCCAGCTGAAAGACCAATGAATGCTCTGAGCAGAGTTATATATCCATGAGTAAAGAGTGTGTAAGGGGTGTTAGACTCAGTTTTAACACTTTTGAGCATGTTTTATAATTACAAGGGCAAAATGCATATAAGTTAAAATGTTCATTGAAAAATCCATTCCCAAATCATTTGAAAAATTGTAGAATCGATCTTCTTAATTATACAGTTAAGTTAACTCCTAATTGTTAGGCATTCTGGCTATAATTCATTTACTCCTAATCTTTGACAAAAAATCATTAAATTTTCTTGTATGTTTCTATAAAGTGTACAATACCAAGCCAGGGCTAAGGCTTGTTAAAACCATCATAAAGGGATGTATTTTACTCACTCGAGCTATGTCATTTTGATTGGACAACATCTACATACTTATTTGTAATATGTTTGAGAAAGATCTTTAATTCAGGCTTTGTAGAATGGAAAAGAAAATGATAAGAAATATACTAACGAGTTAACTTGAGCAACATTTTATCCTACAAACCACAGGCTTCATTTTCGCTGTTACCAGATTATGATATAGCTGCACCAAGGTATTGGTTCTACCTATAGCTGACTAACTCTGTCCTGCTGTCTTGTCATTTATTTTCTGCTTTCTTCCCTCCCCAGAAGCCCACAGCCACTCTATCATATTCTCAGTTTATTGAAATAAATATTAAGTAATATTTTGCATACAAAAAAATTAAACATGGTATCCTTTTCTTTTTTATTAATATTTGAGAAATAATAATACTTTCTGGATTAAGCATATGTAGGTGAAAGGAGGATAAATAATTGAAGATAAGAAAATGAATATCTATATCAATGCTAGGTATATCTGCCTTCCCCTTTTATTATTCTATGATATTCCAAAACATTGTAACAAGACTGCTAATGCTAGTTAAGATCAATGCTACATTTAAATGATAAATAAAATGATATGTATATATATTGTATCTCTGTAAAACTGAAAATTAACAGTGGTCTACTAAGGAAAGAAACCAGTATGAAGTACTGACAAAACTAAGCACGTATGTTGAGAAATATCAAAATATTCACTTGGAATCTGTGTGTAACTTATAGGTTTTATATAATCCCACTAATGATGTGTTTAATTGTACAGGGCGCAATGCCCACATTTAAGATCATAAATAAATATTTAAAATGTAAAATCATTAAAAGGGCTACAGATAAAGGTATAGCTGAAACAATAAAGTTAAGATACCTTTATCTGTCAGCCACTGTCTGTGTTCTACTTTAGAATCACATCATTTTTACACCACATTCATATAAACTGCCACTTTCTCGACAGTAAAAGTGACATCACCATAGACTCTAAAATACAATATGTTCATTCCTTGGGTAAATACACACCCTCCCATATCCTTTTAGGAGATTCCCTGGAATTTCCCTTTGTAGGTGGATATTTCGGTTGAGAAGCGGCGTTTACCGGTCTTTGCCAGCATTTACCAGGTTCGACAGAAAAATGAGGAAAACTGTCATGTGACTACGTGGAGATCTATATTTCTTGGCTTATTAAGGACATCAAATTCAAAGGCGTGCAATATTTTGGGGATATGTTTGTAAACTATCACTCTTTTCTTCAGTTCAAAGTTTTATTTATTTATGCTTCAAATATAATTGCTGATTTTACTTATTTAACTCTTCTTTTTTTTTCAAAAATGGTACAAAAAAACTGTGGCTTCTTTCATTATTTCTCAGGTCAGGTTCAGATTTAATGGTAAAAATAGCATTTTCTCTGGTTAATACAGTTTGGCATGGCTTAAGTTGAAAAGGCATCTATTTTCCCTTAACTATTTAATGTATGCTTCTCCAATAACCCAAATAGCTCAGCTAACAATTGGCCTCATTTCACTCAAAACAGAAATTTATAAAACAATTTTTAAAAGGTTATACTTATGATTGCAGTGTGTTTATATGAAACACAATAGGAAATTAACTCAAAACAGTGATAAAAATTTGCATAACATCAATGTCAAACAATGTTTCTCATCATGTGACGACAATAACCCCAAATGCCTCCCTTAGTTCTCAAGGATGACTGCCCCTGAAGGTTCTGTTTGACTTGTCTACATCTGAGAAACATTTTTATCAGTTTGCAAAAAAGGTTATTTGTTTGAAAATAATTTTTTTGTTTACTCAAATCACATAAAAATTCCAAGTGTTTTATTCATAATTTTCTACTTATGTTTATTAACTTCTTTTTTTACTGATTTCTTGTAAAGAAATCATTGGCATGTCAGAAACTGTGCTTGCAGAAATAAAAGTATCCTCATTATGCTAATTTAGGTTCCACTTATAGGCATGTTCTGGTTTATGAATTACATCCTCTTGTCAGAAGTCAAAATGTATTTAAAAAACTTCATGGAAAGTGCCACCAAGATTTAAAATTGTGTGCCTTAATGCTATTGTTGCTTTAATCCAGGGGCTTAAAAATGGATACATATTTATTTTTAAGTGTGTGTGATTATTTTGTCACAAATGTTATCTAAATGAAACCTAGATGCAACTGTAATTTTCATGTATATTTTGATAAAGTTTTGCATTTTATAAATATATTTTAATTTTCAGGTTTAATAAGATATGCTAAATAGTATTAGTTGCTGTATATTTTAGTGCCAACAAGTTTGTTTCCTACACTCTTGGAATTTTCCTAAAGGGTAAAATAAATATACATGTTTTCAAGAAATTATTAAAATATCAAATATTAAAAATGAAAAGGGGATTTGATTTATGAGAATCGTTTCCTGTTCACCAAAAAGAAAAGCATTTCCAATTTGCATTTGCAAGTCACAAAAGAAAACAAAATGTGGTCTCACTGAAATTGAGAATATTTGCAAATATCCGAATACTGAATAAATTATTTTTTAATGTGAGCAAGAAAAGAAAAAAAAAATCTAATAGTTTTAAATTTATTATTTAAACCATCAAAAGAAATCTGGAAAATAATTGAAGGCATACACCAACATAATCATTTTATTAGGGAGAAAAGTGTATTACATTTCCTTTTCAAGCATTCTTGATAAAAGATCAGATTTCAGTTTTTTAAAAAAAAGTGTTCTATACAGAGCAGTTGGGTTTGGTGCTGATTTGATTTTACTCTTCACAATGACCAGTACTGCTGTTAGAATAATCTTTGATGTTTCAAAAAGTGGAAAAATCAAAGTGAAGAGCTAAATCTGTTCGTTTTTTCAAACATATTAATCTTGTCAAGATAATACATACAGATCAATTCTTGAAATTTTTTCCAGAACCTGTTCTCTTCTCTTTTATCCAAAATATGAAACCACTTAGGAGGGTAAAGCAATGTGAATGACTTCAGAAAAATATCCTAAGTTATGTTTTGGCCAAATATGTTTTTAAATGATACAAATGGACCAAGTTTGCATGGTCAGAAATGATATGTTTGTATAACTATTGGCATTCGTCATATGTGCTCAGCTCATATGTATGGCAGACTGAGAATTTCTAGTAAAGCTTTTTTTTTTTTTTTTAACAATTCATCTGAGTTTCCAACCCCTGACAGTAACAAATAGAAATTGCACCAGCCCCCAAAAAAATTGTTGGGGCTAATTTTAATATTAATGAATTCTTTACAACCTCAGTTCAGCGGTTTCGATTAAGCTTTAATTAGTAGCCAGAGGGGAATCCAAAACAAAAATAAGGAGTTGAATTGCTAATTAAGTTAGTTTGATGAGGTAGAGTTTTAGTAAAAGACTGGTTGTTGTTAGCTGTGCAAGTTCTGACAAGCTAAAAATACTAAAGATTATCATTATTGTAACTAACGCTCTACATTACCACAGCTTTCTCCTCAGACCAGACAGTTCATTAGAGTGGGATGTTTTTGTCTGTCAGTTCTGGAGTTAAAGCTTTGTTAATAAGAGAGCAAGGTACAGGAACAAGAGCCCAGGAAAACCCATGCAGCTTTAACCCTGCTTGGTTACAAATTAACTAGTTATACACCCAGCTGAATGTATTTACCCACTGACAGCATTTTACCCTTCACTACAGTTTCCACAAAGGTCTTATTTTTTAGAAACAGATGCCGTAAAGGAATTTGCTTTCTGATATTGACGGTAAAGATATTTTCTTCAGGTCTGGGTCCTGAACAGCTTCCAACACTTCACAACTTTGTAATGAATTTGAAATGGAAAGAGGGAGACGAAATCAAGGACAAGCCACCTACTATTCCAAAATAAATTAGCCCTATCCTTAGACCTCTAATAATACTCATTGTATATAAATAATGCTGACTTATTATTTTTTTTTTTATCATTTGAATCCTGTCCATACTACATTTTATTTTTAAAAATTTGGAGTATGGTTTTTTCAAATCTGGAAATTAACCCTTCAGTATAATTGACTATTCCTAGTCAAGATGGATGGTTTCCTTGGGCCCCAACGACCACTCATTATCGCCTCGAAAGCTTCTTGGTAATAGGGATTTTCCCAGACTTCACAAGAGGTATGTGAACCATCTTTTCCAGGACTGTGGAGAATGTAATTTGATTTCTCCATACTCCAATGTCTTCTATAATTTGTATTTTATCCTTTTGCTTAAGGTTTTAAAGCCTACAAACCCAATAACTTAGGGATAAGAGAAGACAGAAAAATAAATGATATTGTTTCTGAGGTATTAAATATAAGCCTGCTATTGGAGCTGCATGATGCTCACGAATCGTAATCAGGTACTTTGATTTAACACTGTTTTGTTTTATAATAAGGTCGCCGCCATATGTTGGAAAACCTATCTGCCTGTATCTGAGGGGCTTCATACCTCTATAACAAATCCAAAAACTCATTTTATAATACTTAAATCTACCCATTGTAATGTAGCTCCACAAGTGTAAATCCTCATCCAACTTTGCTCATGAATGTGATTGGCAGATTTCCTGTACTACAGTCAAAAGCAAAAGGGAAGCTGTGAATTAGAATGCAGTGGATCTAGCAAAAGTAACTTGCAGTAAATCTTCTTTTAATGCATCGTTTACAATTTTCTTTTGCTCAGCATGAAACTGATTAAGATCCTCCTTCTAAAGAATATTTTCCCCCTCACATAGATGCATTGTTTAATATAGTTACATCCCCCAATACTCAACAAATCAGAATTTCAATGCTGTAAATGTGATGCTTGTTTAACAGCAGCAGAGTATTAATAATTTATCTATTTGAATGTCGAATAGGTTCCAATTATAGTATTTCAAATGGTGCAGCAAGCGAAGACACCTTCTCTTAGAGGTAAAGAGAAATCTTAAGTGTAAGCAAGTTGTTGATATCTGCCAGAGGAACTCAGAAATGATACATATGGTTAAATATTGTCATCAATTGTCACTTAAGAGTTAGTCCGAATGATTAAATATTAGAAGTTAAAATTTAAACAAGTAATGATACAATGAAAACAAAGAGAAAACTCTTTGGTTTACATCACTATTGGTTTCTAAAGATAAGCTCTATTTTGGATGTCTATAAAATTGAGGGTGAGAATTATCTCCAGCATTTGATTTCAAAAATATCTTTCAAAAAATTGCATACTGTAATCAGTTTCAGGCAAGGTATAAGAACAAAATAATTAGAACATTAACACTCTTGTTTGAATGTCTCCCTCATAATCCATGGTTGTGTTTCTGAGACACCAAATTAATTAGTTCAGTGAGTCAGAGGCAAATTAACATATCAACAAAAAAATCAAATAAACTCGTTATTGAAATAATTTGTAAAAAGGTACTGGGGGGTCTTATATTATGAATAAATTATTTTCTGGTATCGGTATAGACAAAAACCTAAAAAACGCAAACCGATTTTAAAAGCGGAAATGGACATTATTTTATTTCTTGATTACAAAATATCTCTAAAAATGTTAGCATTTTGTTCTTTTTTTACCATTACTATATCAAAGGATGTAAAGGAAAGGCTTCAAGTAGGTTTTCTTCATCTAACAAGAATACCCCTGACTTCATTCAGCACATGAAGTCAAACAGCATATTCCAGTAAAGACATATTCTTGAACTTAAAGGCAGTGTATTTAAAATACGATGTCAACAATAAGAGATTTGTTTTCTGATGCTTTTATTTTCTTTCATCTTGAAAAAATTCCATCTTTTCGTGCCATTCATGAATATAACTGATGAGAAATGCATAAAAGTATGCACTCGCTTAGGGGAAAATAACTCAAATGTGTGTCGCAACACAGCGTTGTGAAAATAACTACAGTGGGGGAGGGTGCTCCCTCCTGTCCACTCAGCACCCAGGGGTTTCCCTTTGACGCACAGGGTCCCCTGTTTCTTATCCTCATCACCAGAATTCCATAAAATCCTCTGACTTAAATGAACTTAAAGTAGATTAACTTTAATGTTAGCATGCCTTCCCAAGGTCATACTGTTTTCACATTTTTCAAAGTAGAGAGGTCATTCAGCAAAGATGATGGGAACCTTTAAATTCCATTTTAAATGATTAGATACTTTCTTGCCAAGAACTAGTTCAGGCATAGAGAAATTAATAAAAATGAGCACTTTTTTTTTTCTACTTGTCATCTAGCTCTGTAATTCTAAAAGAAGCAACTGTTTTCTTTTGCTGTGATAGATCATTTTTAGGTTTCTAGAATAGCAGCCCTTCTTTGCTTTGATCCCAGGGAAAAGAACCTACATGAGGTTTTAAAAATGAGTATTATGAAAATAGAAGAGCTGCTTGCTACTTAGCTTTAATACTTCCTTAATCTGTCCTTAAGTAAATAAGACACCAGCAGCATGCAAAATCACTTGTTTTATGAAACCTCCACAGGTATTAGATCTTCAACAAAGTGAGTGCAGCAAGAATTTTGATTACTAGATCTTGATGTTTTTTAGAGATTTTGACATTCTTGTACCTTAAAGGCTCATTTTGTCTATAACTTGATAATAACATTAATATTGCATTGCCTTTTTTAAACATGTGTTATTGCATCTTATCTTCAAACTACAGGAAAGAATGATACCAGCATTTCTTAGGCATGTACTGGTGCCTAATTCTGTGCTAAATCTTTTCAAAGGATTATTTCATGTCACCTTTAAATAAATTCTTTAGGGAAACTTCTGAGTCATAGCTTAGGAATAAGTCACAAGAGTGTGCCCAGCGTGCTGCAGGTACCACATAAGACACCCAGCTCTGAGCACTGAGCTCTGCCGCCCTTGATCTGGGTTCCTCCAGCCCAGCTGTCCAGAATGTCACAGCAGGATCTTTCCCACAGAGGAGGTAGAGATGGTGTTGCCCAGGAGGGATAGTTAGAGCACAAAAGATTTACTTAGCCATGTCAAGGTAAAAGTGGCAATTAAGCCTTCACACAGATGATTGCTATTCCATTTTGATATCGGAGGAAAGGAAACACTGTCTCTATGGGCATGGTGGTTTTCCCAGCCATTGCAGGCCGCTTTCTGGTGAAGTGTATGGTGCCTGGTAGAGAGTTCAGACATACTTGCTGAGAAGGAAGGAAGGAAGG